>NC_036456.1:10273931-10591926 GCF_002775205.1 Xiphophorus maculatus
TTCAAAAATATTGACGGGACTAATTTGCTTCTGTGGAATTTTTTCTCTTAAATTTAATTGCACAAGCCCCCAATGGACAACACTCTTCTTACACCTGATGTATTCTTTGTCATGACACAAATGCATTTTGTCCCGCGACTGAATCGGAAATGTCACTGACAGGTAACTGTTTGTGTGCAGGGTGGTTCAGAGTAAAAACCCAGAATTTCCTGTGGGGAGCCACGTTGTGAGCAACAGTGGTTGGAGGAGCCACTCAGTCAGCGACGGGACAGACCTCACTCCCATCATGGCCGACTGGCCTTCAGACGTTTCGCTGTCTCTGGCTCTGGGTTCCATCGGCATGCCAGGGTAAGACAGGCTGCATGTAGCCAAATTACGCCAATTAATCCCTCCAGTTTTTCTGCGAAATTCACGCAAATTCCACACATTCATACAGTTTTTCGCATTCATTCATTATTGGGAGTTTATTGAACATTTTTTGCAAAAATGATGGAAAGCGTTAAGTTTAAATGATGCTAACTTCCACCTGCGGATGGCAGCATTTCTTACCTCTAGTACACTGCTGTCTCAGTCTGAATTGGTATCAAGTTATCATCTGTGATCGATGTGGAGAGTAGCAAAAAGTCACAAATATCACAAAAGGTCTTGCAAATATTTCTGACGTCTTCCCGCAAAATCAGTGATTTTGATTGCAAAAAAAATCATGAAATCGTAGAGGGATTGATCAAGCTATTTGTTCGTATTTTAACTGTTTTTTTTAGTGAATCTTGTTGATACATTCTGGCACAACCAGCCTTTTGAGAACAGTCGTGATCTTGATGTGGCCCCGAAATGAGAATAAACTTGACCTGAATTCAAAAGAGGCTGGAACTGGCGGGGAAAACAGGATATGAGAGTCGATTGTCTTTTCTTTATTTTTTCCTGTCTGCAGGCTGACGGCCCTGTATGGGATAGAGGAGGTTCTCGGACTGCAGCAGAACGAGACTCTGCTGGTGAACGCCGCAGCCGGAGCTGTGGGAAACGTGGTGGGACAGATCGCCAAGATCAAGGGCTGCAAGGTGGTGGGTTCGGCCGGGTCAGACGCCAAAGTGGCTTACCTGAAAGAACTGGGCTTTGACGAGGCTTTCAACTACAAAACTGTCCCTTCCCTGGAGGAGGCGCTGAAGAATGCTGCTCCTGAAGGATATGACTGTCTCTTTGAAAATGTAAGAGAGATTTTGGTGCCGTTGTCTTGAAATAACCAGAGGTGGGTAGAGTACCCAACCGTCGTAGTCAAGTAAGAGTAGCATTACTTCAACTCTCACTTTTACTCAAATAAAAAAGTATTTGGTGAAAAGTCTGCTCAAGCAGTAACTGATTAAAATGTCTGATTTCATTTTTTTTTAAATGTCATCAGGTAGACAAAAATATTAAGTCATGTTCAAATTCTGGTATTTTAAAGACCAAAATACCAAATTCAAGCAGAATAATTTTTTTTTCCAATGTAAAACGTGAAGCTAATACGTACAGTTGGTTATTTATACGTAGTGCGTGTTGGAAAAGGGTAAAATGGTTCCAGGGACAATGTGTGGTGTTTATGTGTAAAAATGACACAACAGACTCAGCAGGTTCATGTAGAAAATAACAGCAGAACAACAAAGATTGTGTTCAAATATGTCTCACTGTAACCTAAAGTGTAGACGTGCAACTGTGTTTGGTGCATTTCTGGTTAAAAATATGTTTGTTCTTCATTCAGTGAAGTTACTTCTAGTGGGTAGAGAAGTCAGAGATTTTACTCAGATAAAAGTAGTGATACTTTGTAACAATATTACTCAAGTAAAAGTAAAAAGTATGGTGTTGTAAAACTACTCCCAAAAGTGCATCATTTAAAAAAAAAAAGTTGCTCAATTAAACGTAACTTAATGGATATAGCTAGTTACTGCCCACCTCTGGAAAAGTTTACGTTTTCGTCCAGTTTTTGTTTGTGACAAATTTGCACTTTTATTAGGTCGGAGGTTATTTTTCAACTGTCGCCCTTCCACAAATGAAGACCTTTGGAAGAATAGCCGTGTGTGGGAGCATCTCCACTTACAACGACGGCACACCTCAGACAGGTGTGTAAATCTGTACGTTGTTCAGATTGTAATCTGAACACTGTGGTAAGTCTCACATTACCACTTGTAGACAGGTAATGTAGGCAGGGTGTGGTTCTGACCCGATTTGTTTCAACTGGAACATTTCTCAGGGCCTTACCCGCACATGACGATGATCGTCAAGCAGCTCAAGATGGAGGGTTTCACGCAAAACAGGTGGCAACACAAAAACCCCGAAAGCCTCAAGAGAATGATAGGCTGGCTACAAGAGGTATGGTCATTATTTCAGTTGTTTTGAAATAACAAAACACGTTCAGATTCTGTTGTGTTTTGGGTAAACATTCAAACGTTGATGTCATTCAGCATCGACGTGATTAGATTTAATATATTCATTCTGCCTCCGCAGGGGAAGCTGAAGTGCAGGGAGCACATCACAGAAGGATTTGAAAACATGCCAGCTGCTTTTATGGGGCTGCTGCGCGGAGACAACATCGGCAAGGCTGTTGTTGCAGTGTGACCCCTTGCCAATGGGAGGCGCTGACGAGTTTACGCATGAAGAAGGCAGCGTCGATGAAGGGGGTTCGTAGTAAATAGTTAGTATAGGTTTCTTAGATATTTCTGTTAATGGGGTTATAAATGAGCTAGGGACTTTTCGTTTAGTCAAACATTCTTTGAGGAATCATTAAAGCATTAAATGTGAAACAGTGCACCAACCTGAACACTTGACAACGTGACCTTTGGGGGCTGCTGATAAGGGTGCAACCCAGAAAGGTCCCACCCATTCTTGGGGTTATGTAACTTCTGCCAAGCCTCACTTCCCTAATCGTTCTGTACTTTGCCTCACTTGCAGATAGCTGAGGTTTTCTATTGAGGGGTGAGCTAGCTGACTGTACAGTCTGTGGCTTTGGTTTTCTCCTGCTTCCTTCCTGTTTCTTGGTATACATGCATTTTATATCTAACATAGCTAAAGTTGCATGAAAAGTATTCAGGAGACCTGAAAAATTAGTGGTTCTGGAAAAAAGAAGGAAGAATTTAAGTCAGTCCTATGCTAGACCAACATGAAGTAGTGCTTATAATACAAATCTGAAATGTAGGGGATGCATTTGTATTGTTTTTTTCTCCGGCCATGTCTTACTAGAAACTAAACCTCCATCCTACTTTGAAGTCTTTATGACCTCTAACCGGTATCCCAGGCAACGCTAACATCACTACTTCATCCTGGTCTATCAAAAAAACTCCATTGAAAATAAATGTAGGTTTGTGGTGACTAAATGTTAGTCAGACTTCAAGAGGCATGAATACTTTTTGGAAGCTTTAGTATCTTCACACCCTTACTTTACTATAAAAGTTTACTTTTCTACTTGTAATAGGTTTCTAATGGTGGTTATATAGACTACAAGCCTAGTCGTTTGTTGTAACGAAACACAAGAGGCACCAGAAAGTAAAGATTACTAGGATGTTATACATACTCACAACTTTCCAAATACTGTTGTTGATTTAACGTACACGGTGTATTGTACTTGTCTTTAGTATTTACTGCAAGCTTTTGTATGAAAAAAATAAATGATTGTTTCTCTGAAATCTTTTAGGGGGAAACGAATAAAACATGTTGTATTGTTGTGCTCTTTCTTTTGTTACTCTTAATGTTTTGTCAAGGTCATCTTGACCTTTTCCCAGTCGCATCTCATGCTTAAAGTCATGATCCCCGAGGGCCTCCGAAGCCGGTCAGAAGATCTCGGTCAGGAAAAGAGTACTAAAGAACGTTAAAGAAAATGCATATACCATGGATCGCAGTGAAGAAGTTGTAGAGAACAAGCACTGATGCCAAGAACTGGGAGTTCCTCCAAAACTAATGAACGTCCTGGTAGAAAACTGGCCAGAATGCCTGCCAAGAGGAATAAAGCATCATAGGTTTTTCTTACAGTTGAAAGGCATAATGAATTTACTTTAAACTAAAGTTTTCTTTAAATATAGTGCCATTATATATATATATCTGTTGTAATAAGGTGCTATATAAATAAAGTAAATTAAAATTTATTCCTGAAATTGATCCAAATAAGAGCAAAGGCTATTGACCTCGGCCATGCTGAAAATATGCTTCTTCCTGTTTTAGATTGTGTGTTTTTTGTGCAACCCCGTCGTTTGTTTTTAGATCTAGAATAGAGATTGAGAAGAAGGACGGCGCAGGGGCACGTACACGTCGTCATCTTGCGGCGTTACCATGGACGACTTGCCGCAAAACTGAGCTGCGCTGAGTCAATCATTTACGGTAAACCAACAATTTGTCAAGTCATTATGACTTGTACCGCTGGGTTCCCGTCATTTTGCCGGCACACGACGTGGGCGGAAATTGGACACGACACATAATCCGTTTCACATGCAAAACTACTCAAGTTCCGGCTGTACGAGAAACGTCAGTAATGTGCACGATAACGAAGAACTGCTAATAAATAAATACAATTTCTTTATTTGATAAAGTCAGCCAATTTGATGAAAAAAGAAAGAAATGGAGAGTTTTAGCCTAGTTTTTAATTCTCTGTGGCCTATCCCGTGTCAGCGCTGAGATGGGATTTGATTGTTCGTTTCCCTTTTTAGCCGACACCACCTTTATACTAATATACTATTTAGATACAAACTCCATCACTTCTGGCTGGACCTTGCGCCGGTGAACCAGAAAGGAGCAGCCTTAGTACTGGTGCTGCTCCTTCTTACGTCTCCAAGTATATAAAACTGAATTCATTCATTTCCATTCATGTTCATACACCATTTATAATAGTTTTCAGAATAAAAGTAATCGTACGATGATTTAATTTACAATTTTAAAAAAAAGCATAGATAGAAATCGACATAAAATGAAAATACAATTTATTATATTACAAAGTTTCAATTTGGCTTAATTACGGCGGAAAACTGCATTTTGCATCGGTTATTGAGCTAAAGACTTTTATTTTGCCAACTGTCTAAACTGACTTCCGCTACTGCTTAGACTAGCTTGTCCGAGGCTTTAAAAGACCTGGGGACGTTCGCTGTAACGAAGGTGTTTTTCCAAACCCCGAGGCTAGCTATTTCCGTCGAGGCACACATCAAAAGGCAGTTATCATGGTCCGGGAAGTGAAGGATTTAGTAAGTACTTATTTTGTCGGGCAGGGTCCCGATTTTACAGCTTTAATTTCCATCATGTTTTGCCATTATTACTTTGGGGTTTAGGTAGGACAGAAACGCCTCCATGCTTTTTGCCCCGGCGCCTCTTTTACAGCCCTTGAGTTATCATGATGCTTGAGCCATTATCCGGGCCTGTCTGTTTGGAGTTCATTTAGCTACGTTTATACACGAGATCTGTAGCTGTTAATGGCTTATAAACCCGCCACCGTGGTCCCAGCAGGCTACACGAGGCTGACTGGGTCATCGTGCGCCAGGCTGCTGTAGCCCTCGCCGCTGGTATGAAGTTGGCTTCCGATTCACAGCGCTTGAATCCCGTGGTTCGCAAAAGGGCTGCTATCTCATTGTATTCTTATTTATTTAAACATTGCGTGCCTTTGTTTTCTTTTTAATTAAATCCACTTTAACATCGAACTAAATCGACCAGGTTCTGTATTCTTATAATGTAAATATATACGTTTAAAGTAGACAATGCTATATTAGAGGCGGCCATAGAGTTGAGTGATCAAGCTTTTACTTGTATAAATATTCTATCTAGTTATTGAAGCGGAATATAAGGGAATTTGGAGGCTACAATTAGCAGAATTAGTCCTTTACTTGGCTGCCAAACGAGAAGCCAGTTCCGCGCCGTCTTAGCCCCTAGCTGGTACACCTCCGCTGTCAACATGTGCTCACAAGTAGTGCTTGGACTGTGTGCCCGTCTGGTGTACTTGCTAGAATCATTTGTACACAAAAAGTAAATAAAGTTCAGGAGCAGACTAAACTCAAAAGTTGGGAGCTTGTGGAGCAGTTAAACGTTAGGCTACGCCGCCATTCACAGCAGGCCCAGGACGAAGGGTGGAGACACTGATGGTACTTCAACATCTGAATATTTAAAAAAAACAATGCAGCTATCCGATATGGAGACGGTAGCAGAATTGTGACTCGATGATCTGTCTGTTTAGCACAGCATCCAACCACAACGACCCGAAAATGACGACAGTTATTAATTTCAGCGGATGGATGGATGGATATTTTTGAATCGTGGGACTGAGCACAGTGACAAAAGATGTAGAAGAAATGTAGATCTCTACTTTTAAAAACAGGCGAAAGGCTTAAAAAAAGGGGGGGGGGGGGGGGGGGGGATCCTGAAAAATTAAAATTCTCCCCAAACTGTTGTGCCTTGCCAAACTTTATACCCTTAGCATCAGCACAGGCAAGGGCATGCCAAAAATAAGAAACAACACAACCCAAGTTTAAAAATGTTCTGTGTGTAATCTGTTTCACAGGCAGACTTTGAGTCCATCCTGAAGGGGGCTGGAAACAAGCTGGTGGTGGTGGACTTCACAGCTACGTGGTGCGGTCCCTGCAAACAAATTGGCCCACAGTTTGTTGTAAGTGGATGGGTTTTGAATCTGAGTGTTTGTTTAAATGCAAACTTTGCGTGCAGCATTAGGGCGGCCATTGTAAAGTGAAACTATGGTAGCAAGCAGCTCTGAACCAAATGTTTTGGATCATTGCCCTCAGCGGCTCAAAGGGTGTGGCATCTGTTTGGAGAGGAAGCTTGTTGCTGTGGCAACCTTTTGTTTTGCTTTTCCCCACCTTGAAGGGAAATGCTACACAGGAATACATGACTACTTTGACTAAAGTTGATACCTTTTCATGGATAAACATGTATTTAATAACTTGTGTTGGATACCAAAATACTTTTACTTAAAAAAAAATTCTTTGCACATTTTTCATTTTTAATATTCAACTGGCTTTCTTCCAGGCACTGTCGGAGCAGGCTGAAAACAAGGACGTGGTTTTCTTGAAAGTGGACGTAGATGAGGCTGAAGTAAGTCTCCTTTTTATTTCTTAATCATTGTTGATTTTAATATCACATCATCCAAAGTCCTTTATGAAACTAATAGTTGAAATTTAATTTAATTGAAATTTATACAAACAAATTAATTTACAAAAAAAGATTCAGGTTATCATAAAATGCCGTGTAGGAAAAATGCCTTCAATAATTAGCAGCCCTGATTTTTATTATTATTTTTTTTTAAATTTTTTTAAGGACTTGTGGTAACCCCATAAAATGTATATTTTCTTATTTTGTCAGGATGTGAGCAGTCAGTGCAAAATTTCGTGCATGCCTACATTCCACTTCTACAAGAATGGCGAGAAGGTGAGTCCAAACACTCATTTGTAAGATGTTTCTTTTCTAAAATGTGTCCTCCTCCCTATTGGAGGAACACTAGTCGTCTGTAATTTCAGAGATCAGGATCCCGAAAAGTTACAAACACGTTTTTGTTAGAATATTTGCTCTGCATGGTTCTTACATATTTGACAAGTTCAGTTTAAGAGGAGACGCATGCTGTGGGTTGGTTGGGGGAACTGTTCTGGTTTTGTTGTTTAGTCTGTTTCATCTGACCATTTTGGTGCAACAGCTTTCTACATGCATGTCCACAATGACTCTGGTGAAAAAACAATGATGGTTGGGGTTTCTCTAGAGCTCAAACTCTCAGACTGAAGTGTGATATTATATGCTGCTCTTTAAAGTGAGACTACAGAATCATGGTCACAAGGATGAGATTTTAACTTCTTCCCCCCCCCCCCCCCTACACAGAGTAAAGATTTACTATTGAAACCATTTTAAGGCATCTGTAATTAATGTAAAATAATTCAGTTCAGCTATTGTAATTGCAGTTTGTAAATTCTCAGATACATGTTCCAAACCCTCACAAAGAGGAATGACAAAAACTGTCGGCACTATGAATCATATTCACTCGTGGGTTAAACTTGACTTGTTTTAAATTGCATCTCATTTTATTTTATGGAGGAAGTGGAACAGACTCTGACATTAGCTTTTTGACGCCACCCAGTGGCGCGTTTGTTCGAAATGTCGCATTCATTGAAGTTACCACGTTTTTAGTTTGTTTTTTTTAAACCAGTTGGTCTGCGGTCACTCAGCAGGTGTGACCCCCCCTCTAGTCTTTTATTAGTGAAAAGCTGCACTATATAATAAGAACCACAGAATCAAACACTGAGAGGCTCAAACAATAAATGAATGAGCTCTAATGGTTTGACTCTCTGGTGGCTGAAAAGCAAACCGGTTCTTTTACTGAACAAAAGAACTGGAACCAGAATAGCGCCGTCATCCAGGCTTTAGATCAGTTTGAGACGTGTTAAATGATAAAACAAGATCACGAAGTATCTTGCTTTATCATATTCCATCTCCAAATGTAGGAGACGGAATATGTCACCATTATGCGTGGTAACTCTCGTTTTCTGTGTTTCAGGTGTTCGAGTTCTCTGGAGCCAACCTGGCGACACTAAAGTCCAAACTTGAAGAGCTGAGATAGACGCTGAAATCCTGCTGACCAATCCACACACGACCACCCTACACAAAGCCTCCAGAAGAAGCTGTTACCCTCTAAACACATCTGAAAGGATTCCCTTTTAAATTTCATGTAACCATAATGTCCGCTGTCCCATTTCAGCAATAACTTATGTTCCACCGTTTATGTAATGACCCTGTGGTCCCGTTTAATTCAGTGTGTCTCGACTGTCTTTAGACTGAGCTTCAGCTAGATTCCAAAAATGACTGACTAAACATGTCTGTATGTTTCAAAAAAAGGTGGATTTAATAAACAGTGAATCCAAAAAGATTTTTTTTTGCAGTTTTTCCTTTAAAGTAGAAACACTAGCTGACAGAGATGTGAACAAGACTGAATGCTACAGAGCGGTGGATTCATGCTGACGGGAAAGGAAAGTGCCTTCAAGCTTTTTTGTATGGTTTTGAACTTTTAGATTTTAAGTTGGTTTCAAAGAAGGAAACACTAGTCCTCTAGATCATCTGTTATTTTAGTGTAGGAGACATAATTGCAAATTTAATAGAAATTGCCTATCTTTTTAATATGCAGTGCTCTGCTTAGAGGTCTTGTATTTTTTTGTTTGTTTTGTTGTTTCTGGTGTGAGGCCCTTACACCTGCTATTGCAAAATCACTATGGTCACTTAGGATTCATGAAATATATAGGTATATATAAGTATTCATATCCCTCGTAACTTTTTTACTTTGCAACCACAAATTTGTAACCAAAAATTTTTGGTAACAAAACTGAAGTAAAAGGATGTATGGTTTAAAAATGTCTTATAAAAAAAAAGTAGAAAAGTGTCAGTACTTTTCAGTTACAGCTATAAGTCTATTTTAATTTTGTATTGTAGCTGCTGTAGGATTAAATCAGCAAATGGGAATGTCTAATATTTAGGTCTGAGCTCTAACTAGGCTGTATAGGAATATAGGAACAAAGAATTGTATGCATGTTACATTTACAGCAGGGTAGTTAGTTATCTGAGCTAAGTAGATAACATTTACTGGGTGAAGTGGATAACATTTTCAAACGTTGATATCGAAGATATATAACTAACCAATCAATCTATTAACCAATCAATCACCAGGCAACTCGGTTAAAACGTGTGTGTCCCCCACGCACTGGGTTTCAGACCATAATGCCCAAAACAGACATATAACTGACCAGAAATCAGTTTTCTTATCTCTCCAGCTACTTGTAAACAATATGTGACCCGACTGAAACGAGTCGTAATCTTTGATTGGCGTGTTAAACTCGTCAGCGTAACAAAATGGACCTGAGAACCTATCAGATCAGGGGCGGTCACAAGAGTGGCCAATCAGATTGGCAGCAGTTCCCTCCTCCCCTTGGCCAACACCTTGTCAGGTAGCATACCTGTGCATACCTGTGGATGCAGCCTACTGTGGCAAGCTGTTTTATCATTTAATAGACTGGATTAGTATTTCAGATATCTGTAAATCAATTCTTCCCAGTAAAAATGAACAATTGAATTATCTACAATATGATTATTTTACAGCTTTCTTAAAGTAATTCTCCCTAGAACAAATGACATTACATTTCCCATCCATGTGTATTGTGTTAGTAGCAAAACACATTCACAAATATGTTATCTGGAATAACCATAGATAGATGAAATTAAGTTTTTACACGGAAAGACTAATTTCAGATAGTTATGATTCAATTATTACTTGTAATGACTGTTTCTATATAGATTAAATAGGAAACATTTTACGTTTTGTGTTTCTTCTTCTCTGCAGGACCACTTCCTGTGTTAATACACAATGGTACTAGAGAAAATGGCTATTTCAAATTAGATCTGCTTAAATTAATGTTTTAGATGTTTCAGATTAATGCTTAATGTATATACCGTCATGTACATACATGGTAAGGTTTGCCTAATCCTTTGTTAACAGTGTCCAACAAAGCATGAAAATAGAAAATTGGAAAATTTCAAACAGATGGGTTTAAATAAGTTTATACTTCTACCCACTCCTTTGAACATTCGTTATTTATTGTGTTGCTGTCGTTTTTTTGTAATTTGTAACGTTCAATGAATTTACACTTGAAATAAGACAAAACTAGCTGTGTGTGACTTTTAAAGCAAGAAATATGAACTTGTTTTAAGTCAATAAATCCTTAATATTAATGAAAAAGTTCCTGTTCCAATGACAGATTATTTCACTTATAACATGGGGAAAATGTCTTGTTAAAAATGAAATAACACCTGACCACTACCTCACCTCCTTTGGTTTTTAGGGATTTTGAGACATCTCACACTTATCTCTTGCTTGTGCAACTGTATTCATGAATAACACCTCTAGTAGTAATAATATTCATGTTAATAGCATTAATTTGTATTTTGTCTGTTAATAATACCATAATAAATTATGTTATTGCAGTCTAATATAAGAGTTCCAGAGAGGAGCTGTTGTTGATTAAATGCTAAAATAGCTTGCCATAACCTCTGAGTTTAGACACAACTTTAAGGTGTGTACAAATGACTCAGGGTTTTCTGCACTTTAAAATGTTGCTATACAGGTATTCTGTACCTTACAGCAGTCAGTTCCCAGTGGTTGCCTGGCGTCTCTGAACAGTAATCATGGTTAAATTTGTGAAATCTTTGGTAAGTTTATAATTTTTTATGTTTATGACACTGTTTGCAACTTTCACCTTTCAGTCAAGGATTTTTGACTAATTTATAAAGATTCCAGTACCTCTGCCCTTCCTGTTCTTACTAAAAACTGGTTTCTGGGCCTCTCTCTCTCAGGCTATCAAAAGTTATAATTTCGGTAAACTTGGAACTCTTCAAATCAACTACCATGTGATTTGAAATGACCTGTGGTCTTGTTTGACCTGGTCAAGTTTGTTCATACTAAGATGTTTCCTTCACGTTTGTGTCACATTAAGTCAAGTTGTGTAAGCCGAGCACAAGTATTTCAACCTGATACGGTCTTGGCACGACGTTCCGGGGGTCCGCGGCAGATGTCACGGTTGGACAGCAGGGTTTGCCGAGTCGCCTCAGACCGTCGGTCCCCGAAACCAAAACACCTCATAAAAGCAGACAGGATCCAATGGACCCCGTCTGTTAAGGATTTTAAATATGTTGTTGCGTGTGCTTTCTGATTTGTAGGAAGAGTTCAACAACATCCTGTCTCAAGCAGGAAACAAACTGGTGGTGGTGGACTTCACAGCTTCGTGGTGTGGTCCCTGCAAAATGATAGGTCCAGTATTTGAAGTAAGTAGATGTTTGGGACTCAGAAGGTTAGCAGAAAGTGAAAAACATTTTTGTATTACCCCTACAAAAGAAGCAAATTCTGGCATGATCCATTTAGATAACCTGAAAAAAATCAAACGTTCAACCAGTTTAGACAATATCTTCTGTTGTTGCTCTTGCAGTAATTTGCTGCATGTAATTATTTCTAAGTTACAATCTATTCTTTTGTAGAATCTGGCAGCGGATCCTGCAAACGAAAATGTGATTTTCTTCAAGGTGGATGTGGATGAAGCTTCAGTAAGTATCCTTTTCCATATTGTTTGTCTAACAAACACCATAACAAGGCATTTTATAGGATCTTGAATCCAGATGCAAAGAAAATGATTCCAATAAATTATGCTTGAAAATGTCAGGATTTGGTTTGTGGCTAAATGTTATAGTTAATAAAAAAAAAAAATTGTGACAGGAAATCAGTGGATAAAATTCTTCTCAAGTGTTTGCTTCTGTACTGCCAAATAAATTGCTGATTTTATTACAAAATCAGTAAACGAGCTCTAATTTAAGATTTTCTGGCTGTGGCCTGTATTGATGGCAGTGTGAATAGTACACTCCCGTCTTATACTCGTCTGACAGCTTGTATGTTATGTTAAATCCATAACATACAAATGCAAATGGACCCACCTTATTGTATGGACAAACATTACAGTGTTTGTCCAGTATTTGAGTCTGTGGGATGTCTCTAATTCATATTTTGACCTGATGGTTTATTCTTCAGTTTCTGATAAGCTGAAGTTGAACCCATTTCTCAAGTTTCAGCTGATCGGTCCATTAATTGTTTGAAATTCTTTATTTGTTTTCAGGATGTGGCCGGGAATTGCGGAATCAGGGCCATGCCTACATTCCAATTCTACAAAGATAGAAAGATGGTAAGTACAAGCACTCAGTGAAGACTACGTCACAAGGGATTTAGGGTCACATTCACACAAAGTACAAACATGTTGTTCCAGATGCTAAAATCTAACATGCTTTGTCTGAATTTTTTTGTCAAGATATCAGTTAAATCCTCCCAACTTTACTGGAACCACAACCAAATCCGATCAGCAGGTTAGAAATTTAGCTAGATTAAGAGCCTGGGTGGAAATCTTTAGGTACATCACAGTTTCACAACTAGGTTGGCAGCTAAATGCTATTCCCCATGATTCATTCATTCATTTTCCCTAAGTGATAAACATGGGAAACTCAACCAAGCAGGTGGTCTGTATGATATTTCACAAAGCTTCAAAATGATACAAATGAGGACAGCAAAAAATATTTTCTGGTGTGTTTTCCACAGAAAATCCATCTAAAAGCAGATGAGCATATTCTCTTCAGTTCATCTTCCTTTATCTTAGTTTCTCCAGTTTTAAATGACTGACAGGTTTAATAAACTCTGACTAAAGGTAGAGGAGTTTGTTGACTGATCCTGTTTGAGTTTTACTTAAGAGGAAAGCCACATTTCATTACATTGATCTACACTGCAAATATCCCCCTTTCAAAAACAAGAGAAAAAGTACAAAAATAGGGTATAATTTTCTAAAAATAAGAAATAGTATCTGCCAACAGAACAAGAAAATTTATCTTGTCAAAATTTTCCAAAACAAGAAAAAATAACTAACAAGATGAACCTACAGATATCTTAAAATGTGTGTATTTTTACTTAAAACAAGCCAATTTTACTTGTACAAGTAAGATATATTATCTTATTTTAAGAAAAATATTCTCAAGTAAAGAAAATGTTTCTTGATATTGAATTTCTTGAAACATCTAAAACACTACTTTTATCGTTACAACAGATTAAAATATATATTTTGCAATACATATATTTTAAATATATATATCGCATATTCTACTCAAGGTTCTTACGCTAAGGCAAACATCCAAAAATTGTTCCTGTCAATACTGGAACAAGAGATGTTATCGGCTTGTTGGAATGAAGACATGCGGTCAATTACTTTTCACTTCATTATTATGTTTAAGTTTCACATAAACACAACAAAACATGACTAGTGGTCAGCATTTAAAGGCTGGATGGGCATCTGATTCCGAAACAATCCGGTAAAAGGACAGAACAATGAAGATCTAAGTCATCTGCTGCACTCAGAAGATGCAATTAGAATCAAGCAAACCAAATTGTCCATTGCACGAAAATCTTGGGATTAGACGTCAACAATATTAATATAGGAGCTTACTCTGCAATGAACTTCTTCCAATCAGCCATGGCCTTTTATATCTGGAAGTCTTGTCTCATTTATCCATGGCGTTCTCCAGACATCTGCCAGCAGCACAGAAAGGAGTGGCCACACACACACGTGCTGAAAGGTGTAGCAGCAGGTGTAGTGATGTACATCACACTATCAGTCCTCCTTTCAGAAAATCAGGACAGGCCCGGTTCCAATGGCTGGTAGGGAGTTGAAAAGTGGTCTTGTTTGACTGAAGCTCTTGGGTCATCTGCTAATTGGAACACAGACAGAAAAACAATCACAAAACAAACCACGTTTTAGGGACTGTAATCAGTGTAATGATGAATAAGTATCATAAATTTCTTATCTCAAGAATGTGAAGGACAGCATCACTCGCGACTCCCTAAGTTTCTTGTAGATGGTGCAATACGTGATGGAGACGCGTCTGCCGAAGGCTTCACCATGGCAATGGCTTGGATTACTTGAAAAATAAAAACTCTTATTTTACTTCACTACTACTTCACTGACATTTTTGCCGCTTTCCCATTTGGATTGTACGGTGTCATAGAAGGGATGACAAACATGGTAAACAAAATATTGTTCAAACTATTAGTAACTTACAAAGTGAGTATTTGAAATATAAACCAAAAATTAAAATAGTAACCATGACATTGAGCTAATCAATGTAGCTGATTCTAGCCTCATTGTGTGAAATACCAGCCATTTCAAGTCGCACACGTTAATAGAAATGTCATATCACATCAGTATCAGGTCCCACATCTTTTGATTGAGCCATCTGACCATGGAGGATCAAATTAAGGAAGGTCCATAGCAGATGAAAACATTGTCTTTGTACATTTACAAAAATGCAGCTAGCGATAATATTTTCTAATTTTCTTGACTTTTTGTTCACTTTCAAACAACTAATCGTGATAAAGCTTTTCATTTACTGTGATAACAGCCCAACGCTTTCAGAGCTTCAGGATCTGGATGAGTGAATGTGAGACATTAAATTAAATGTGTACCATCCTGCTGCTGAATTTAGATTTAAGTTCACTAATCTGCGAGCAGCTCTTAAAATGTTCTAAAGCTCCCAACTTCACTGAGTCCAGGGAATTTTTATTCATTTCTAATTACTTATTTTCAGCAACCAAGAAGAGACATGAAAATACTGGAGACGATGGAGGTGTGTCGTTTCATGGATGGTAAAAGTTCTTCTTTTCTGTCTTTCAGGTGGATGAATTTTCTGGTGCTGACAAGAAAAAACTAGAAGACAAAATCAAAGCGCTGAGGCAGTAGTCCTGCTGATCAGTCCAAACACGACCACACTGCGCTGTTTCCTTCAGTGTTTATATGGATCGTCTGTAATAATGGGCTACAAATATATTTGAATCTGATTAGTGACGTTCTTTTGTGGTATATTCCTTCTCAACTGCACCTGTCTCACAGGGGTCCTTTTTGGGTCCCCTGTTTGTTTTATAGTGCAATTTCGGAAAAAACTTAGTAGCGCGTCATTCCTTTGTGAATCCTGGTTTACATACCCATCAATCTCAACTGAACCTTCTCAATTTAAACAAGAATAAAACAGAAGTAAAATGTTTTTAAAAATCTGACGCAGCTTTGATGCTGTCAAAAGCCTAGGATTGATCCTTTGATAGCTCTTTAACCTAGGAAACAGGCAGATGCACCTATAAAATCAAGCTTCTTTTATTTAAGAATGTTTCCTAAAGCGAAGCCTGCGTCCCAGTTAAAAACGTGGAGAGGATGAATTTTATATTCCGTAACTTGACTGCCATACTGCATTTGGACCAGTTCTAAGGAGTCTCAGGAAGAGCACAAGAATTTAATTTTCTTAGATAAAAGCGCAAGAACAATGTTATTGTGATGTTTTGGGTTTATTTTTAACATAAAACAATAAACGGTAGTTAAACTAAATATTACTTAGTTTGATTACTTTACCAAACTAAGCAATCAGATCTTTTATTAGAAAGTGATTTTTAAATCAACCAAAATACAAAAGGAAAAAGAAAATCTGTTTTTAAGCAAAAGGAATTTTATATGGTTATAAAATGGTAACTGTACTTTGCCAAGTTTAATGAATAAATAAGTCTGCTAACGAATAAAAGACCTCCTTACAATTTGAAATTGAAAAGGAAACAAAAAAGACGTTAATAAAATATACATACTCTGGGTTGGTTCTAAATCACTTTTTAATTAGAGAAAATCTAAAACATCTCCATCTCCATAAGCTACAGGTTCTAGAAGCTACAGGTTCAACTTTCTATCATGCCTGAATATTGTATCATTGTATCATTCCAGGGGCCACAAATGTCCCCTATGCCAGACCTTTAAGCACTCCTGTGTTTGGCATCTACTAGGTACACCTAAAAAAAATTTAACATTGTGAAAAAGTGGAATATTTCTTGCCAGTCAATCCAGAATGTGAAATAGAAATATGAACATAAACGCGAGTTTTATGCAACTTAATAAAGACTTGGCCACAGTCCAAAGGTGCCACCCAGACTAAGAGAAGAAATTGCAGATTTCTTGGAAGAGCCTCTAGGACTTGCTGTTTCTTGGAAACACACTCATACTTTAGGAATGCAGTCAAGTGGGAAGGTTTTAGAGAAAACTCTGTCTTGATTGATGTTTTGTGGTTTACAGTTAAACCTTTTCATTAAGATTAGAATCTCACGCTGCTTTCCTCTTCTCCTCTCATACGAGGCTTTGATGTTCCTAGTTGGATATTGCGGGTGTCAATACGTGCAGATAATAACAGGTACCAGGCCTCACAAAAGCATTGATACGCCTCAAATCAAATTTTACATGTTAAATACTTCAAAGTACATTTTGGGGATTTTATGTGATTGGCAAACACAAAGTCCATTTTAATGTTGTGGAACAGATTATATAATTCATTTATTTCATTAAAAATACAAACAAAACAACAACAACAAAAAAAAAAAACATAGGATAAATTTATACTCAGCCCCCTTTACTCTGATACCCTAGATAAAGCCTGATGCAACCCACTGCCTTGAGAAGTCAAAACGGAGTCCGGCGGTGTGTAATTTGATCTCAGTATAAATCCAGCTGCTCTATGAAAACCTCAGAGGTTCACAAAATCACAAAGACCAAAAAAGAACCGCCACAGTTCATCTGAAGATGGGAGAGATATGGCAACACTGCAAAACGTTACCAAGACTGGGTCGTTCACCTAATGGGCTCTACTTTGTGTCAGTCCCTCAAATGCCCAACCCATCTGAACCCTTTCAAAGGACCAGCGGGATGAACCGACATGCAGACGACGGCAGAGATCCTCTGTCATCAGACCCTCAAAATGCAGCTCGACTTGTATTCTGAGTTCAAGCTCGCAACCGTCAGATCCTGTCAGGCCTTCATTAGGGCCCGGAGCCACCAGGTTGGAAGCTTCAGCGCTCACGGTGACGCTGATCATTTGGGTGGATGAAAAAGAGCCCTACATCACGCCACACGTTATTCTGGTAGCCATTTTTCTTTTTTAAAGAAGAGAGACCTCCAAGAGACCTCCATTTGCGTAAAATAAAACTGACCCAACCAGGTGGACCAGGGTCATGACCTGACGACACCAGCAAAACCACGAAAAGCAAAGAGGAAACTCTCCATCACTTCACCATGAGGTCTTGCCCATGAGCACTACAAACAGGATAGAAGACGAAGGTCACCCCTTGTGGAGAATGAGTTCGCTTCTGCGCATGTTTATCTGTGTCTAGATCTACTAGACACAGATAAACATGCGCAGAAGAGAACAAAGGCCATGCAAATACATGTAAGAAACCATAGCAACGTCATCACTGCTGAGCTGCATATTCAGGACCGCTGCTCTTAAAGATCAAAGTATGTCAGACAAAGGTTTCCTGCAGAGGGGGCCTGTAATTAGTTCAGGATTCAGGACACAGATGCAGCGTTTGTTTAAACCGATTAAAGCAAACTGACAATGAAACTGATCGGGCAAGATAGATTTGTACTCGAATCAGTTTTACTTAGTTATTATCAACATTAGAGAGCAAAACTAAAAACTAGAATGCTCAAAGTGTGCCTCTCTTATGGTGTTATATATACCTTTGTGAAATGATCGGCCACATTACATTCTAAGATGAAAAAAAAAAAAGAACAGGCAGTACAAATGTAACGGTTAAATTTCAGTAATAAAGATGATTCTTTTTTGAGAGGGATTACATTTATGATGTAAGCAAATTCAAGTTTAAACTCATTAAACGGAAAAAATTATATATCTTAAAATCCTGTGATAATTGTCCCACTTAGCGTCACATTTACCTGTAAGTTAATTTTACAGCAAATAAAGATATCAGCAGCTGATCATGTTAGTGCTCAGCAGACATTGCCAATTCAGTACCTTTCTGTTACATTCTTGTGTTTTCCAGTAATGCAGTTCACTTCAATTTTTACATTAATGTAAGTTTTCCACTTTGGCTGTATCGTCTACTTGGGAATAAATAGTAAAATCTTTATAATATATAGCCTCGCAAACTTTGCCAGATTAATTGCGCTCTAATGTCATTGATGATATTTTTCTTCCTGGACGTCCAGTCCAGCAAACTGCTAAAACTCCTGCTTCTGTAGACATGCTTCAACGTGTTGATGTTGATGCTACTTTCTGTCTTTATTCTGTTTTGAAAAATCAAGGCAGTCGTTTGTTCCACTAAACCTTGAAACTCTTAAAATAAAAAAAGTCAAAGATAAAGGAAAATGAATAATATATTTCAAAATGGTAGTTATTTACTCTGCATAAATGTCTCTAAAATGAGTTCAAGGGAAAAAAAAGAAAACATTGGTGCCTCTGTTGGGAAGGCTTTAGGATTTGGATGATAAAACTGACTGCATGTTGCTGTCAATGTTGGGAAACTGATTAAGAAACCGAAGAGGCGACCAGGGTGAGGTTCTGTGTTTGTGAAAAGACTATTTCCACAGAATCTATATCCGGTAAGTATCGCAACTTAGTTGGAAGTCGGATCATAGATGTTTGCACGACTTCTCTCTTGACATTCTGTTTCTTTTCCTGTTTGGTAATGTTGCAGTGACAGGGATTACATTTATGATGTAAGCAAATTCAAACTGCTTGAATGCTTCAATATTTCAACCAAAGACTTCTGTATTTTACCTGGATTTGTTTTTTACGAAGTCGTGTTTGACAAAGAACTGGAAGAAAACTAATATACGTTTTTTGTACTTTTTGAGCAACTACCTCAAGTTAGTACTTCATGATACTATATGACTACATTCACAATTTTACCCTTTAAAAAGGTTTCTTTTTGATTCTGGAGGTAAAAACCAGGGTTTTGTTTCAAAGGAATGAGAAGAAGGTTCTGGTTTTCAAACAGGACCTGCAGGGTGTTTTCTTTTGTTTACTCAGGTGTTTAAAATACGTATCCTTGTCACGCACAATGAATTAAAAACGCAAAGCATACCCTGAGGAGGTAGTTGTAGTGACAGCTTTTTTGCTAGCTCTGATCAAGACTATTGTTCAATAAATATTCTTAGAACTTGAATTTCGGGGTGCTGTGGTGGCGCAGGGGTTGAGCACAACCCACATAAAGAAGCCTTAGTCCTCTGCGCGGCCGTGGCAGGTTCGATTCCCGGCCTGGCGACCTGTGCTGCATGTCTTCCCCCTTCTCTCATTATTGATTCACTTTCCTGTCAGTTTACTATCAAATAAAGGCCACTAGAGCCAACAAAAACAAAAAAACAACAACTAGAATTTCGCTTTGGCATCAAGTATAAAATTCAAACCAACTTCTGGGAGCCATTGAGGTCTGCAGCCTGATTGTAGGGAACATTCAGACCGAATGCAGTGTGTGTTAGCATCAGGAAAAGTGACTCAGCTCTTTGTGAAAACACACATCTACTGACTGCTGCAGTGAAATCACGTGGTTTTCTCTAATGCGATTGCTGGCTGTTTGCCCAGAGTGTGCTGCTGTTGTCCAGAAAACAGGGGCTGACAGAAAAGAGAATATTTTTAATCTATTTGCAACAATATATATACAGCACTGGCAATAGAAAGTAAAAAAATAAATTAATCTTATATTGTGACAGTATAATCTCACACTTGTTTAGAAGAATCTAGTCTGTAAATGATTTAGAGGCTACTAAAGAAAAATCCAGTGTTAAGAAATAATTGTTTTAAACAAAATCACTGATGGGATAATCAGTTAACACTTTGTATAATAAAGCCTGTTTTTGCAACAAGAATAACACTTGCTGGAATATTCAAGGTAGAAGTATTCAGGAGAAGGGATCCTGGCAGAAAGGAATATAAGGAAAAGAACCTGATACTAGTCATTTGGCAATCTCTCAATCAGCAAGATAATCTAAGGCAGGGGTGGGCAATCCTGGTCCTCGAGGGCCGGTGTCCTGCAACTCTTAGACGTCTCCCTGGTCCAACACACTTGAATCCAACAGCTGAATCACCTCATAAGTGCAGTCAAGTTCTCCAGAGTCCTGCTAATGACCTCATTATTTGACTCAGGTGTGTTGAAGTAGAGATACATCTAAAAGTTGCAGGAGACCGGCCCTCGAGGCCTGGAGTTGCCCACCCCTGATCTAAGGTGTGATCTAAAGACATTTGACTGGCACGGCTTGTTTGTGCTTAGTAAGTTACTTCCTCATCATCTGAAAGTAAGTATGTGGCCAAGAGCCATGATGGAGCCAGAGGGATTACATAAGACCAGGGACTGCATAAGTTTCCAAATCTGGTGTCTTGAGTCAAGTGAGGGAATTTCTGAGAAGGGAGACGGTCCATGAACAATGCTGTTCTGGTAAACTGTCCGACATGAGCTGCATGGAACAGGAATTGATGTTGCATGGAGATTAGATTCAGTCTGTGGATGAAATCTGTTACTGATGCAGAGCAAGACTGGCCTTCGCTAATGATCGCTGTGTCGTCTGAATAGATGAGAATCGATTTCTAGCTCCTGCAATGATGAGGGGATAAAAACTGCGGGGTGCAAATGAGGGTAAAGTGGACGGTGACCGGTGAGATGTGAACTGTTATTCCACTCGGATACGACTGCACCTGTGTAAAGCTGGACGTGTTCAGAAGTAGAAGTGCCGTACCATACAGACAGGAAATGAAGTCAGAGATGCATTTAATGTGTTTATTCGGTTTATGAGGACTTAGGGCCAGGCTTGTCTGGAAATCATTTTTCTCTTGATAAATGAAATGGATTTACATATTTTATAAAACAAAAATAAATATTTAGAAGTACTTTAAAACATGTAGAATTTCTTTGTTGTTTATTGATTCTATAAGTTTCTTGTCCTCTGTAGCTAATATGCGTCTACTAATGAATTAAAAAACTGTCTTTATAGCTTTGCAATGTTTCTCATGTTTGCTGTATGGAGGAACATAGGTGCACATCTGAGGAGCGAGAGAAGAGGAATAAAAAAAATTGCTCCTTTGCCATCAGGAGAGCTAGACATGCAACATCCATTACAGACACAAGTAAACAGAGAGCAATGAAACCCAAAGAGCTTAAATACTGTGAAGTGATAAGGAGTGAAATTGATACCAGTATAATCACAGGGATGGGAGGGAGGAAGGAGACCAACACAGAGTGAATAAGGGAAGACCTATAAGTACAATTAAAAATGGTCAGATTGAAAACATAAACCTCAATGAATCGTTTCTTCCAAGCCTTCAGTTTTGATACTGAAATCTTGATGTTCACGAAAAGTTGAACTGCTTTTAAAACTACGCACTAATATACCAATAAATGGTATATGTTCCATCAGGATTCCTTTGGCTTTGCCAGCAGAATCCATTGACAGCACTAGTTTAAATTTATGGTCAATATCCTCAGAGATGATACTCAGACCGTTGAGTGAAGATTCTTATAATTAGATTTTTTTAGCAGCAGCGATGAGATCGTCAATGTGCTTCACCATTGAGTCAAAGTTAATGAAGTTGCATAAACTCACTAAAGGAAGCCAGAATTAAAAACTTTAATTCTCGTTGCCCGACATTAAATCAGACTAAACGTCTTCTTCTTGAGAGAAATAATATTTTACAAATATAATGATTTTCTTTACAATTAAATGCTTAGACTAGTTTGCTTTTAAATAACTTTGGAGAGCCACGATGATGTCATGGCTTTGTAGGCTTTTGATAGGTTACCAAACACCTGTGGAGGAATTTTACAACACCTGAAACTGTTTCTTAATGCGACTGTAACGCGTCGCTATGGGAAAATATGAAGAAAAGCATTGTGAATAAACCTAATTGATGAGTTTTCAGATTGGTATGTTTAAAGAATTCTATACAATTATAAACACATTAAAATTGTGCATCAAAGTAGACAAGTTTTGAGTCGAATTGAAATGGGAAATGAGCCAAACATACAGCCAATTAGATAAAAGTAGTATAAGGACAACAAAGTGCAATGTTTTGATTGGCTGACGCAAAAAACCTTTTAAAACACCCTCTCGCTTATTGTCCAGAAATGTAGCAATTAAAAATATATTAGGTAATTTTATCTGAGCTAAAACAGGAAATGTTCAGTCGGATTTAAAGCCAGGCAGTGAGACAATTGTTTTGTAAATGTAAATATCTACATTGAACTGAAAGATGATTCTAACATTGTATTTAAAAACAATAAAGCATTTATTTACATACAAAATGACCAAAATGTTTTTAGTGGCATTTTATGCTTTAATAAAAAGGTGAATAGCTTACACATATACACTGAAACATGACATCAAATAGTTTTTACACATCGTACAAGTATATAGCAGCAAATGTTTAATACTGTTGAGTCTGTATATGAAAAAAAATACAGCTTTAATTTACAGAACGGTTCTTGCTTTGCCTGTGCGGAGATGAGTGGATGGTTGTTTTCATGTGTCATTTATACAAGAGTTCCCTTCATAAGATGTTCCACCAGGAGGCGAGTGAAGGTTTCAGAAGTGGTAGTATACCGACTTCCTCTTCCTGCAACGACAAATAACCAGGCATTAAATCAGAACAATTAAATCCCTTTCATTTCTATGTATGTTTTAGATTAGTGAGGGTTATGCATGGCAGAAGTTATCATAACTCTCAAATTTCTTTATCTTGTGTCCCCTAAAGCTGGAGTTGTGAATGTATTTAAATTAGATATTATGAGTAAAACAAAAGGAGAGCACAATTAAGTAGGAGGAATATGATATATTTGGTAAAAATGTTAATCTCTAGATGTGTAACGCTACTAGAGAATAGACCCTAATTGACTTACAGCTGTATTGGCAGAGAAAGGTGGCTCTAGGAAGAATTGAATGCATAATTTTACAGTTATGCGCAACTTTGTTACTCTATTACAGGAAATATGATAAACTCATACACAGTTAACCTGCACATTTTTCAAATAAAATCTTAACACTCAATTTCCCAGAGTTCCCAGTCATACAGGCTTTTAATATATAGTCTGGAACCATGACGACGTGTACACATGTGAATGCATGGAAGAAAGGAGGGACACCATGAATGAAGTGGTAAATATGGAAGGACCCAAGTACAGTACCCAAGTATTTCTTCCAAATTGGGAAGATATAAAACAAACAGAAAAATAATGTAAAATTAATTTTATGCATTATATCTAAAATAATGAAGCATTGGAAGTATTTTTTTCCCCTAATTCTCTGCTGAAATTGATTTAAATCTTTTAACGCTCCAATGTTTTCAGACCCTGCTGGTTTCGACTGGGACACAATGGATCCATTTTGTCCTTTTGTATTTAGGTTATTTTACCAAAACACCAAATACCCCCATGTTAGACTACACTATCTTATGTGTAGTAATATGCCTCAAATTCAAAAATCTTCATACCAACAGAATAAGACAAAAGAGAAGTTTTTCACTCAGAGAAATGTGTGTGTTCATTTTGCGAGTCTTCAGTATTTTGAACGTTGGGCGATCACCTGGAGCAGTTATGTCCGCTCCAACCAGGAGTGCAGCTACATCTGTTCGGCCTGATGCATCTTCCTCCGTTCAGACACGGCGATGAACACACAGCTGCGAGAAGCAGGGGAACACACAGGAATCAATCAATCAATCAATCAATCAAGTTTTATTTGTATAGCACATTTCAGCAGCAAGGCCTTTCAAAGTGCTTTACATCATTACAAACACAGAAACACAATGCAACATAGAATCAACAATCAAAACACAGCATTAAGTCAAGTTCCATCAATAAATTTGTAATTGATCACATTTCAAATACAATTCTAAACAGGTGGGTTTTTAGTTGAGATTTAAAAGAAGTCAGTGTTTCAGCTGTTTTACAGTTTTCTGGAAGTTTGTTCCAAATGCAACCATCAGAACCGTCTTCATGAAACAAACGGTGTCCACAAGTTACCCTTTAATAAAGTTAACTGAAACAAACGCTCCCTGAATAATTTGCTAACCCAGATGGAAAGTGTGACGGCGTGAACTCACCGGTGTGACATCGGGTGCCCGTCCACCCAGAGGGACACTCGCATTCGTACGGTGCCACGCAGTGCCCACCATTTAGACACGGCAAGATGCAGATAGCTGCAATAAAAACAGGAAGTACGTCAACATGTCTGGAAAACAAACAAAGCAAAACCATGAACTGAAAAACAAAGATTCAGGTTTGCTTTTTATTAGACTTTAAACTAAACCTGAACTCTTTTCAAAGGTCTTTCTCATCTGGAGGTAGGGCTGGGCGATGTAGACAAAGTTTTGTGACAATATTTTGTGGTGCTGTTGTCGTAGCAATAAATGTGTACATAACTATTTACTACTACAACCATGGTTGGATGGCTGTGACTCATGCAGTCATGGTTCTGTCATGCAGTCACAATCATGAATCTTTTGATGAAAGACTTGTAGCCCCACCAACACAGATACTGCTCTTGAAATACATTTCCATTTGAAATACAGTTCTTTAGGACACCAGTCACATAAGAAAGTGTGACTTGTATCATTTAAAAGAACACAACAACTACATTTAATCATATTGAACAAAGGGTGTAGAAAAATAGTAAACTTAACAATCCTGACAGCACAGACAGTTTTAGGGATTTTTAAACATAATTAATTGGAATATATTATGACAATGGTAAATCAAAATCTAATCACAATACAATAAAATACTTCTCCACTTCTAACTGGAGGTAGACGGAAACCTGATCTGAGAAATAAGTTAATCAACAGAAGCTGATGCCAATGGCAACATGGTGAAGATGGCACAGCTTTGGCTGTACACTGCATGCGTTTAAACAATGAACTGTGGGCCTGCATAGGTCATTGACCTTTTATAAAGGAGGATTACTTTGCTGCTGGGTCGACTGGAACAGCACAAAGCACTGCCAGCGCATGTATGCTACAGTATGTATGCTACAGTATGTATGCTACAGTATGTATGCTACAGTATGTATGCTACAGTTTGTATGCTACAGTATGTATGAAAAGACTTCATTTAAAAAGACACAATTATTTCCCCACTGAATACAAGCTTTAAAAATAAAGGCTAAATTTATCTACGTTGTTCAATGTGAGACCAGAAGGCAGGGGAGTTGATGGTTTGAACCCCTGCTCTGTCTGTTTTTGTTGTTGTGTCCTTGAGCAAGACATTTCCCATTTTTCCTTGTACTTACGCTCCTCACAGAGTCGACCCATCCAGCCCTCCGTGCAGGCGCAGATATTGGGCCGCTGGCACACGCCTCCGTTCTGACACTGCAGCCAACACCTCGCTGAGAGAGGACACGCACAAACACACACCAACAAACAACACGCTCGGTTTGGAGAAATTGCACAATGAATTCCCCGCAAATGAAAGAAAGGAACCGCAGGTTTTCTTTGTTTTTTGGAAGAACATGTGATGGACCACTTAAATATGAAACATCATGCACACAGGAACTAGAGGTCACATGCAGCAGACTCGTTTCCTCGGAACACAGCGGTAAAGAGTGCATATACACAACCTCAGCAAATGTCATGAAGGAATCTGCCTGGACTCAGCTTTTGTTTGCAAGACAGATGAAGTGATAAATAGGTTTCATACTGCCTGAACAATTCTTTCTTTTAAATTAATTTCCACTTAGATTTAACTTTTTTTATTTACTGTATTTTTCTCTGTGCCCACATATACAGATACTACTAAGTATGAAACTACAAAATTAAATAAAAAAATAATCTAAATTACAATTTATGGTTTCAAATTCACTTCCCTAAGGTTTAGGCCAGTTTTAGAACGGAGCAAATATTGTTGCATCCTTTCCTCAACTTATACTGTAGAACTGATCAACTTTTTCTAGATAAAAGGATTCAAGGATTTTTATTGTCGTACCATTTCACATTTCGCTTGCTTGTGGTGTGAAATTCGAACTCAGGTCCCAGATGCAGACGTTTAATAAATAAATAATGGAATACTCAATGCTGTAAATGTGTGTAAATAAATAAATAAAAAGTAAAGAGTGATTTAGAAACTAAATTTCTAAATTTAGTTTAGAAATTTATTTCTAAATTTCTAAATTTATTAGTTGCATTAATGCAACTAATGCAATCAGTTGCATTAGAGAAATTACTATTTTTCTTTTTAATTTAAAAGGTTTTTTCACTGTGAAAAATGTTTTATGTTAATACTTAAAAGCTAAGTAAATCAATCATAAAATAAACTAAACTCGAAAAGTAATAAAAATAAAGTTATAAAAAAAAAAACAACTAAATCTTCCACTATGTTGTCCAGGTATATGCTGACAGATTGTTTTGATCATAGCTGAATCCAGGCTACAAGTTCACTTCTAAAGAGACAGCAGCCTATGTTTTTAGTTTTTAACCCTTTCCAGAAACCCCCATCCTCGTTTACATGCAGAGAGGAAACATCAAAAAGACCTGCAGCAGAGAAGCAGTGGTTTGGTTTAGTTAGTGAAAAGCTGCAGTAAGTTATATGCTGTTAAGACAGGAAGCTTCCTCAGACGGGAAGAGAAACCCTCCACTCGTCTCTCTACCTCTGCATGTGGGAGGGGGCGTCCAGGTGCCGTTTTCCTGACACCTGCTCCTGTCAACGCCCTCCATGGTGTAGCCGCTGAAACACGAGTACACCGCCACGTCCCCGAACTGGAACACCGCCCCCCGCACCAACCCGTTGGCCACATGGAGTGGGGGGCCACAGGACACCCCTGGACAACAGCCACCAGTTACTCACTAAGGTATTTTTATGTTTCAGCACGCTGAGGAAGTTATGTTGCAAATATGAAATCCTGCAATACAACACAATGATCATGTTAAATATTTGTGTTATATACGATTACAGCTAATTGGCCCCCGCATGATCACATAAAGCAAACTGTGCACGAAACAGAGAAAAAGATTTGTGATAATTATATTTTCGGAATCATTTGTATTTGATTTCCATGCAGCAAATGTCTAAATGCTATAAACATTTGACGTGGCTCACTTCTGTGGCTCAGTTATAGCCGTCTCTGACCGTTTGGTTTGGACCAAAAGGACACTGATAGCATCGTGCATACAGGAGAATAAAGGTCATGCAAATGCATGCAAGGATTCATAGCAACATCGGCCGAGCTCCATATTCAGGCAAAGGTTGCCATAGAGGGGCCTGTGATCATTTCATCCAGCAGAACAAAGAAACAGAGCTCGATGCAGCATCATTTGTTTTGATTAAGAAAATGAAAAGAGAGAAATAAGAGGCAGCTTAACAAACCGGCGACATGAGAGAGGAGCTGTGAAGGGAGGAGTAGCAGCTGGTGCAAGAGGAGAGCATGCAGTGGTGTACACAGAGGTATTTCTGTTGTTCACTTTATTATCATCAACAACATGTCCTGATGTATTAATAAAGTCATAGCTGATCAAACATGAGTTAACACCATGACCTAGTTTCCATGCTCATCATAAAAATTATTACTGATGTTTCAGGGGAAAGTTTCATAAATATGTCAATATAAAACATTTCAACCTAAAGTATTAATTTGATTTCACCTTTATTTATGCCGGTTAAATAGGGACCCGTTTTAGATAAGAATACAAAAGCCAGATAAAACGTGGGAGTGAATAGTCCATGTAAACAGGAAGAATAGAACAGATATGATTATTCCCACTTATTCAAATTATAAAACAATCTCATACATACATACATTCAAAACAACTGACAAGATGACAGTTCTGTTTATTGTGGATGATTTTCACTTCAGCCAATTTATCAGCTAGTAAAAGATACATTAAATGTTAATACTAGTGTTGGATACAATGGCCAGGCTGATAACTCTGTTTGTAAAATATATTCATAAGGTTGTAAGAGGAAGACACTATTCATTGTATTTCCTCGTTTTAACTTTTAAAAAGCTGCTGCAGATGATAAAACCATCTGGTGGTTTGGTCTAATGTCAATATGGTGATAATTTCTGCAGATTTTTGTCACGACTGAAATATTAAGTAACTATTACAGTACAAGTAAAAACTAAATCATTACAAGTCTATTTAAATGTCATGTTGAATCTATTGGGTGGAAAGGTGCAACCTACTTTCACAAACTGAACTGAGGGGGGTCCAGGTCTGGTCTGGCCTGCAGGTGATGGTGCCACCACCTTTGACCTGCTGCCCCTTGGGGCAGGAAGCACGGACTGACTGCCCGACATGAAACTCTGGCTGGGATCCGTCGCTGTTGGTGTGTTTGATCCACCAAGGGGGAGGTGGGCAAGACTTCGCTGTGAGGGACAAACACCAAAAATTTAGTTTTTTAGATAAGGCAAGATATTTGCCTCAAAAAAAGACCAAACAGGCATTTCTAGATTTTCATTAAGCTGTCCACATTATATTTTACTTTTTGCTAAAAGCCAAAAGAAGGATGAATAGCAGTTGCGTACATAAATATCCACTTTAAATACAATAGGTCTCAAACGTATACACACTCCTATTAAATCCAAGTTTATTTTTGACCAGTTCTCGCAAAACATTTTTCTCTTTTAATCTGATACAATGTATCTGAAAAACAAATCCGACAGACGAAAATCTGTAAAAATCAATCAACCTGAATAGTCTGCATGAGAAAAATAATAAACTAAACTGCTACCACTTTCTTGAAGTATTATTTGATTTATTTGCATTCTGTCAGCAGGCCAAATCCTGAGCTGGTGTTATTTTGCTAAAGTTCTCCAAATCTATTACATTGTGTGGAAATAACTAGTTCAAATATCTCCAGGTGATGCCAGTGACTCTGTATTTCCAAAATTTGATAAATGTTTTTGGTGAAATCATTATAATGGTGATGTGAAAGTATGCTTGAACTCTGAGACACAAAATCCTTCTTCATCTTCAACTTCGTAGCAGACACGAGGCAGTTCTATCTACCAAGACAAAAAGTCTTTATTCCATCTAAAGAAAATGACAAAACCATCACACATTTCACTGTGTGGATGGTTTCCTTTCTGGAATTGTGGCTCAGAAGTTCAAGTTTTATTTCAATGAACCAGAACACATTGCTTAGAAATTTTAATGTTTTCTTTGGGGGAATATTTAATCTTCATCTGAAGAGAACAGGTTGTCTTCTACATTGTTTCATGTAGCGAACAACCTGTACATGACAGAAATTCCTGCAGCTTCTTTGGTGTTGCTATTTTAACCTGAAATATCCTTCCTGACCAGTTTCTGTCTTCTTTTCATGAGGAGAGGAGAAACACGTTTTTCCATTTATCTTATTTGCAGGTTCACTTAGTCAAGTTTGAAATCAGGAAACATGAAAGCAAATTTTATGTTTTTGGTTGAACAAAGTATTTGTGTAAGAGTGTCCACACATGCAAAAGTAAAATTTTTATATCCCCATCTCTCATTAAAGGTTTATATGGTTAACCAGCTTGTTTTTTTTAGACCACAAAATGGTTAACCAGCTTGTTTTTTTTTAGACCACAAAAACCAGGTATTTTAAAAGTGGATCAGGAGACTTTTTAATTCTACTGGAATCTGTCTCTGTTGTGTAAAGACAATTTCAGCTGCCGTGGATTTGCTGATTTAAGGGGCATTTGTTCAAGAAACAGCCCCCTAGAAAAGTAAGTGTCACAATTATGACTGACGCTAGCAGCCAAGAAAATAATTTTGTAAAAAACATTGCTTTCTTTTTGTGTGTGTACATGTTGAGAAAATTATTTCCCACCTTGACAGATGGGGAAAGTTGAACTCCAGGTGTTTCCTCCCATGCACATCACCAGGTCGTCTCCCACCAGGCTGTAGCCGCGATCACACAGGAACTGCAAAGCGCGTCCAGAGCTCAGGTTGTGCTCCTGCACTCTACCATGAAGCACCTGTTTGGGACTTTCGCAACCTCTGACCTCTGGTTGACAGCGACAGGAATTACAAGTATAATTGAAAAGAAGAAAAGAAAATGTTAGGACTTTGATCGTAAACCACATATTAAAACTCAAAGCTTGCCCTCCATACCTGCACATGTAGGTGGCGGCATGCTCCAGGTGCCGTTAGCCAGACAGGTGAGAGTCTTTGGGCCATCGAGCTGCTGCCCCTCATTGCAAACGTAAGTGACGTTTTGCAGACTAGCCCCTCCTGTTTGGATCTGAGCATTTTTCACAAAAGGTGGAGGCCCACAGGAACTTGCTGAGGCTGCAGACACGTAAGAACAGATGTCAAAGGTCATGGCGGGGACTCGAAATTATTCACATATTTCATTATTGAGAGGTTGTTTTAAACATATCACTGTAGCAACAGAACATCAGGTTTTAGAGCACAGTGCAGCTTTCCTAAAACCACAACTTTAATATATTTACCTCTTTTTTTTCTCATTTATATTTTTTTTTGCAAAACTGTTGCAGTAATTGACATTTACGACAGTATTTAAGGATGAGTTGAGTAACATATTGTCTCCGTTATTCAAAATTAGCTCCGTTTTGTACCTGTGAATTTCCATTTTGTCCCTTTGTGTTTCTAAGCAAATAATTTTGTCCCTTGTACTTAAACTTTTGCATATGAATTTATTTTTCCTCGTAGTTAGTTACTTTTTTGAACTCCGGTGTAATTTAAGGCAAGTGTTTATATTTATACTGTTCCCATTTTAACTCTGGTCACCGCTTAGACCAGTTGACGTAAAATATGACATAGTAACTAAATTAACTCTGGCAGATCATTTTTACTGGAGAAATGTAAAAACCTTTCCTTACAGATGATCATCTATAGCGTACAGTAAAGTACCTACACTGTCTGTTGATGCTTTGAAACAAAAATATGAAATAGTGAAATGGTGACCTGTACTTTTCCAAATATAGTCTATTTTACACATAAACTCACCAACACACACTGGCTGCGTGCCACTCCATGTTCCATCTCCTTGGCACGTCTGGATAGATTCTCCCTGAGATAAAATAGTGAAACAGAAAAACAGAGCAAGCTGATCTCCATGTTTCAAATCCACAATCACCTTTTAATAATTTACATCCAGAAACACTATTTTACTCTACAAATTGCTGGAGAAATTTGCTTGCCCGCTTGAGAGAATTTAAATATATATTTTTGCAACTAAACTGGTTCAAATGCTAATACCTGTTTAGCACCAGTTCTCTATATTTCCAGACTAACACCAAACCACTGTGTTTGTATCCTGAGACCCACCTTTGCTCCAGACCAGAGAAAATAACCAGATTCACCAGGAAGTGAAATGTATGAAACCAGCAACTAGTAAAATGAGCTAGTTTTGCTTTAAACCTGCTGAATTTTAGACAAAAACAATAAAGCTTCCCCCTTAATAACAGTAAGATTGGTCAGGGAATGCCACAGATAAATATCCCCAAGTGGTTTTTAATAAACCCTGTTAAACATTTTATGCAACTCTCATATACAACACCAATTAGAAGGATAAAAACTGTTTCTAAAGTGTGACTGTTTAACAGTGTTCATAAAGTAAATACATGATATTAAAACAAATAATGAGACACTTAATGTAATAATTTTGAAATGCAGATACACATTGCGATGTCTACCTGTATAGTGGTTCTATAGAAAGTAATAATTTAACAGAAGGAAGCTCAAACATTTGGTAGCTGAGACACTTTTAGTCAGGAAATGTAAGTGTTTTAAACAAATAAAGCAATATCAATAGATGGGCACTATTTTAGCACTAGAACATGTTTGAAGGAAAAACCGATCATAGTGAGTGCTCAGACGGGCCTGCAGGACATCTCTGTGTCAGGAAAAAGAGTCAGCTCTTTCTGCCCCATTAACAGCTGAGGGTAAATCATGTGACTTACTGTAATCTGATTCTTTCCCAATAACTCTGAGTGTGCAGCTGGTTAATGGTCTGACACAGCATTTTAAAAGTAGTCCTGGACCTGTGTACACCAATGCAATCATTCAAATTCTATAGTTGTTTGGATCAAACCTCAAATGTTAAAATAAAAAAAACATATTTTTTGTGCTTTTATTTATATTTCACAAACTATTCCTATTTTCATGGTAGCAGGAGCATGGCAGGTCTTTAAGAAGAAATTAGTTTTTCTAAATTAGATATAAATTTCTGTCTCTCTCTTTTTCCTTTGATCTTTCCAGTTGTTGGGGCTTAAAAAGTGAACTTTGGTTTGACGATCACCTTCAGATCAAAGCCAGGCAGACAGGAGTACAGCACAAAGTCTCCATAGGTGTAGCTGTCACCCTCCATGACACCGTGAAGAAGAGCAGACGGTTTCTCACACATCACCACCTCACATGAAACCGTGATGATGCTCGGAGACCAGCTTCCTCCCATCTAACCACAAAACACAAACAACATAGCTTTGTGTAAAACATAACATTAATTGATAGAAAGAATGGTTACATAACCATAGAATCATCTTCATAAATACACATATTTAAATGTATGCTATGCAAAAAATGGGGTATTAGAAACTATAATTTGGTTTTTAACTAGGAAGAAAACCCCATCACTACCTGACACTCTGCTAGTGCTGACCCCTGCAGGTAGAAGCCAGTAGGACATGAGAGGGTGATTGTGCCGCCAACAGGAGTGAGCTCTCTCCCATTGATTTGCAGGTGGGGGATGGAGATGTTGGTGGGTAACAGACAAGGGGCAGGAAGGCACTGAATGGTGTGTTTGGACCAGGTGCCGTCACTCTGACAGGAAAGAGAGGCTCTACTTGTTGCCAATTTGTATCCATCCTCACATCTGGAGAGCAGGAAATATGAAATAAGAAAGAATATGTCTGAAGTCAATTAGAAAAACAGAGGTGAGACGGTTACCTACTAGGAGTATAACAAAACATCCGGCTCATAAAACAAGACAATGCTGTTTTGATGAGCATGACAAAAGATTTGAATGCATATTGCAGAAGTAGGGTGAGTATTTACCTGTATGTGACCTGGTTGGGGAAGGTGAAGACGTCTCCCACCACTTGACCATGGGCTACCGCAGGTGGTTTTCCACAGTTCACAGGCTCACAGCGGATTCTGGGTTCCCCCCATCTGCCATCTTTTCCACAGGAGAGGAGCGAGGATCCTTTCAGCAGGTAGCCGGGACGACACATGTACGTGACTGTTTCTGGAAAGGTAGTTGTGCCACCCTGTAGTACTGCATTGGGAACTACAGGCGGGGCAATGCTGCACCTCCCCCTACCACACACTGGCACCCCGGGGCTCCACACGCCTCCCTTCTCGCACACTGCCTCAGAGGGACCTAGCAGTTTGTAGCCCTGATCACAGCTGAACTGAACTCGGTCTCCGCAGGCTTGGCCTGGGCCAGTGACCGTTCCAAACCGAACCTCAGGCGGGGAACAGGCACAAGGTTGGCACTGAGGAACAGAGCCCACCCAGAGTCCCTGAGCTGAGCACCACAGGATGGGATCGCCAACTACCTCGTATCCTTCAAAACAGACGTACTCCACCACGTTGTTGTAGTTGAACCCTGAGCCGTTCACAAAGCCGTGACTGATGTCCTCAGGTGGGTCGCAGCTAATAATGTCACAACGCGGCGGGCGTTTGTCCCACAGGCCATCTGACTGACAAACAACTGTGGGATCTCCAATCAGCTTGTATCCTTCATCACATTCATACTTCAGTTTTCTGTTGAAACCAGTTTCTGACCCTAGCACACGGCCATGGGGTATAGGAGATGGCCTGCCACAATGAGCTGGTACGCAAGAATGGTAGGCATGGCTCCAAGTACCATCAGCCTGGCAAACACTTTTAGATGTTCCTTTTAAGATAAAACCAGGCTGACACCTCAGTTCAATTTCCTTATTATAGGTGTACTCTTTCCCTTGGACAGTGAGGTCACTAGGTACTGTTGGGGGACCGCAGGACACTGGCTCACAGCGTGGCGTTTGACTGTTCCAGTTTCCATCTGCCTGGCAGGCGATGGTGTCCGTTCCCTTTAGGACAAATCCAGGATGACATTCGAAGTGCAGAACTTCAGGGTACACAAAATCCCTCCCATGAGTCAAACAGTTAGCAACAACACCAGGATCGCCACAGGATACAGGTCGACATACTGGCTCGTCACCGGTCCAAAGTCGACCAGACACACACTGTCTTACAGGCTCTCCCACCAGCTCATAACCTTCCTCACAAGAATAGCTAACCACACTGCCAACAGGAGCATAAGTCACATTTATGGAGCCATGCTGTGGATTGGATGGCAATTCGCACTCTGTTGGGACACACGATGGGGCTGTTCCATTCCAGCCCCCATCTTCCTGACACACCAGCCTGGTGTGGCGGCTGATGTCGTAACCTTGATGACAGCGATACTCAATCAGTGTCCCATGAAGAAAGTTCAAGTCCAAAGGAGAAGCTGAAATGGTGTCTTTTGGAGCAGTGTCCGACTCTGCTACCCTGACATAGTCTCCAAAGTCAATGTGAGGAGGGAGTCCACAGTCGGAGGGTACACACATAGGAACAGAACTAGACCAGCCTGTCTCCTCACAGGTTAGATGATCCTGGCCAACAAGCTGGAACCCTGGGAAACAGCTGTAGAAAATAGTTACGCCGAAACTGTGATCCTGACCTTCCACAAAACCATTTTCGATTGGTTGGGGAAGAGTGCAGGATATCTGCGTGCATACAGGGGGCTCTGAGTCCCACTCCCCATCAGTCGAGCACTTCAGAGTCTCTGGTCCGCGAAGCCGGAAACCACGGTGGCAGGAGTAGGTGGCGCTATGACCATACTGGAGCTTTGTGTAAACCACTTTCCCACTGGCTATCTGTTTAGGGATGGAGCATTCTACAGGGCGACACGATTGAACCCCACCAATCCATGTACCTCTGTCTCCACAAAGAACAGTGGAGTCTCCTACTAAATTATATCCAGTCCTACAGCTATACAGGGCTTTACTGAGGTACATCAGACCCTGGACATCAACAAATCCGTTGGAAATCTCCTCAGGCTGAGGACATTCAACAGGGATGCATTCTGGATAAGGAGTACTCCACTGGGAGCTGGCTAGACAAGACACAGAGTCTTCTTTTCTGAAAGTAAAGCCTCCCATGCATGTGTAGGTGATCACTGAGCTGAAAGGGAAAGAATGAGAGGTATTGTTTGGAGCACCAAAAGTCACATCAGGCGGAGGTCCACAAAACACCTCCTTGCACACCGGAAATGTGTCGTTCCACTCCTGGGATGGAGTGCATCGAAGAACATTGGCGCCCTCCAGAATATAGCCATCCTCACAGGATAACTCCACAGTTCCAGACTCAGAGTACAGGCTCTTCAGGACCAGATGGCTCTCCTCTAGAGGCGGCTCCGGACACTTGACAGGAGAGCAGCGCGGAGGATTGGGCTGATCCCACTTTCCGTTCTTGAGGCAGGTGGAGACAGGATTCCCTCCAAGCTCATAACCCTCATCACAGAAATATTCCACCTTGCTGCCCACACGGAAGGTGGAGCCCTTGTAGTGTCCGTGGACCACAGCAGGAGGAGGGTCGCAGGTCAAAAGGACACAGATGGGTGGGTCGTTGTTGGACCACTGTCGGTTGGCCTGACAAACTCGCTCTGGCCCACCCACCAGTTTGTAGCCGGCATTACAGGCATAAGTCACCTTGTTATTGAAAGTGTATCGAGTTCTGACCTAAAAGAAAAGAAACACAAACATCCATAAATATGAAAAACAACAACGAATTCAAAAGTGCATTCTGTATTTTTTTCTTTTGTACTAACGTAGATGTATCCATTTAGCAGTACAGGCGGGGAGGAACAGGACACAGGAACACAAGTGGGCAGATTCCCTCCCCACTCTCCATTAGCCTTGCAGATCCTCCTCTTCTCCCCTCGAATCAGGTACCCTGCCTCACAGCTGTACGCCACCACTGCTCCAAAGCTGTAGTTGGTTCCTCTCACATACCCTCGATCGATGCTCTCTGGTTTGGAGCACCTCACTGGCACACAACCAATCTCAAACGGCGAAGGCTCCCACGTCCCTCCTAACAAGCATCGAAGCGTGGCGGTGGTATTTAGCATGAAACCCTCTTCACATTTGTAGCTCACTTCAGTGTTGCTGGAATATTTGGGTTTGTTGACTGAATCTAAAATCGCGTGGGAAACCTCAGGAGGGCGTAGGCAAAAGTTCGCGATGCAGCGAGGGGCCTCCATGCCATCAGGGGCGACCCACACTCCCTGAGCGTTGCACACCATCTTGGAATTGTTGCTGGCCGTGTATCCATCTGTGCAGTAGTAGCTGGCTGTGTCTCCGAACAGCTTGTGGGTCTCGTGGGGCACAGCGTGGTCGACAGCAGGGGGTGGGCCACAAGAGCGAGGGACACACTGCAGAAAGCCTTCAGTCCATTGGCCAGTGGGTAGACATTCCCTGGTTTCTGGGCCAATCAGAGTGTACCTAGAGCGCAAGCGTAAAGGAATGTATAGACTTTTATTTCTTTTTACAGTGCCTTGGTATTCGTATCCTTTGAAGATTTGATCTTTTTGTCATGTTGCAAGTTCATGCTATTGGAATTTATTTTGATAGACTAATTTTGAAGTAGAAAATATGTATATTTTTTTACAGTTAATACTTTGCAGAACTAACTTTTGCTGCATTTACAGCTGCTGATATTTTGAGGAATGTTTCTTTGAACTTAGAACATCAAATGTCTGCCATTTTTGTTCATTTTGATTTACAGAATAGCTTAGGCTTAGCCAGACTGCATGGAAAGCATATGAAAAGATCCATAAGAATATTATAGATTCTTTGTATTGTTGTCGAGACTTTGACTAGCCCATTCTAACGCAAGGATATGTGCTTTGTTTTGCTCTAAAGTGTAGATTAAAGCAAATAACAGAGTGAAGAATTTAAATCACTCCATTGTAGCTCTGGTTAATGTAAATTCAGTCATTTTTTGAGCTAATTAAGTTTTGATTTGATGTAGCAGATCCACGTTTACCCTTCTTTGCAGACGTAGTGAACTTTATTTCCCACTTCATAGTTTTCTCCAATAATCACCGCATCTTTAAGTGCTGGCGGCTCGTTGCACAGGATGCTCACACAGCGAGGAATGGGCCGGCTCCACTCGCCTGTCGCTTCACAAACCACTTCCATGGAGCCCTGTGGTCTTTGCAACAACATAGTACTTAGTATAGACACTTGTTTATAGAGGTAATTTACTGCAACAAAAGAGACATCATCGTCTGTAATTCATCCATACCTGTATCCCTCAACACAGGTGTATTTAATAATAGAGAGGTAGGTGTTTGTGTCGAGGATATAGCTTGCATGCGCCACAGCTGGCGGCCCACCGCAGGTCACCGGATAACAGATAGGTGGCGCCCCGCTCCACCTCAGAGTCGAGAGACAGTGGAACTCATAGGGCATCAGAGGCAGGAAGCCGTTTTTACAGCTGAGGGGCAACAAACAACAAAACTTTTTTTTTTCTGCAAAATTTAAGATCCTTTGTTGGATTAATGTTTGTCACAGTGACACACAGTATGATGCACATGGTACCTGAAAGTCACCTTGCTTCCAAACGTAAAGTTGTTTCCTGTCATGACAGAGTTTTCAGGGACGCTTGGAGTCGGGCAGGAAAGAGCTGCAGAGAGAAGATGGGAAAATTAGAAATACCTGCTTGTTTTTATGCTTTCATATTGCAATTGCAACTTTTGTGCTAAGATATCTGAGCCTCACAAAATAAATCTTTGATTAGATTAGTCTTCTCCAAGACGCCTTGCATCATTTATGCACCACAACATTTTCCATTCATTGTAAACATTTTAAAGAGACGAGCTACTTCAATTCAGGGTGGAGCTCAAGAGCAAAACTAGCTCACTGTAACATTTGTTTCCTCTCATAAAGATGGCTCTAACGTGCCTAGTCACAAATAGAAACATTGTTTGTTAATATTTTTATTCAAAGATAAAAAAAACAGCAGCAATTATAAAATTATTGCATTTTCCACATGATATAATTGTTGATGCTAATGTAATGTGAAGCAGACAAAACCATATGTTGTGTGCAATATGTGCCTTTAAGAGAAATATCGTGGTCAGCATGGCAGTATAAAGACTAAATGGACTGAATACGCCAGACTGGCACTTCCACTTCCTCTATGAGTAACACTGTGGCTTCGAGCCAAGATGGAGACACTGTAGTGGCCGGGAAAAAGGACAACAAGAGAGCTGCTCCTGTAATCCACCATTCATGCAACTCAAATAACACAGATTGTGAATCTGTCGCTGCGTATCTGTAATATTTGCCTCTTCATAATAAATCTAAAAGTATATGTTTCTATATCTTGAGATGTGTCACATATCCAATTTCCACACAATCACAACTGTAAACTGTAGTCTTCAGGGTTGACAGAACTGTATAACTCAATACACTTATCAAATTCATGTACACATGGAAGCCTGTCTATGCATTCATTAAACTATAAATGTATCTGTTTTATATTTGAGAAAGCCACTGAAACAGAACAACTGCATTTAAATTTTAAATATCAGAAACTAGAGTTTAAATGTGAAGTCACATTTGAACCCACAATAAACTTGCTGCATGTAAATCAGTGCAGACATATAAAATAAAAAGAGATTATGTTTGGATTTTATTACTACTACAGTACTACTTAATTTGAGGCTTTGATCTAAAATCTGTGTCTTAGACTAGAAGACATAACTTTCAAGTGAAACCACAAACTTGTACACTAAAATATTCAATAACCTTGTACAACAGTTCCCCGTTGTTATGGGACATAATAAAAACCTATTGTTGTTCCCAGAGCAGATTTTCTGTAAAGACAATAGACGTGCTGCATTTTCATTCATTTTTGTACTTGCAATGGAAAATATTCCTGCTTGAATAAGTTCATTGTTCTGTGTTTTTCTTTCACTTTTTGAGAAACTGATACATTCAAAGCTTCACAAAGTGAGATTTTCCTAGCTTAAGGAGGAAATGGCTCCCCTCTCATGGTATGAAAGTAAAATAGATATGAAACTATTTACCTGAATAACTTACGTATAGTGAAGGACAAAATTATTCATCAGCCCTCACAGATTTATATCTAAAGTTACTTTTCATTCAAGTCAAGCCCCATCAGTTCTCATTATATTCTCAGGGAACATAATGGGAATTTCTCAAAAGATAAAACAATGTAGAACAAGCATCAATTTTAAAAATACAAGCTATTTTTTAATATTTACATTTTGTAAAAAAAAAAAAAAATTTTTTTATGCCTTTCTTAATAATCTTTATAGGTATTACAGCAACTAAGCTCTTTATTTGACTGTTGATCGGTGATTTACTTGTTTGCCCTGGTATTTTTAATAAATGATGAACTCCATATTCATTATTTACCCTTTTCATCACCATAATCTTTAGTCTGATCCATTAATATTTATTCCAGTTAGAAGATACATGTTGGTAATAATAAATCAAACCTAAATCTGAGCGAGATCTGAATAATTTAAAGATTAACTGAAGTAATGTTGACTTATTTAAAGTAAGAGAAAAAATGTCAGCGGTTTAAAAACCTGAGCTCTCACCTCTGCAGTAAGGGACAGGATGGTCCCAGGTTCCTGATTCTAGGCAGTGGAGTCGTGAAGAGCCAATCAGCTCATAGCCGCTATCGCAGCCAAACGCCACAGCGCCGCCCACCAGAAAGCTGCTGCCGTCTCTGTGACCAAACTCTGGAGACCCAGGGTTCTGGCACTTCACTGGCTCTGAAAACATACAATGACAGGGTTTACTAATTTTTAAGGTTTATTAAAGTTTTAAGCATGACTAAAGCTTATCTCTTGATCTGCTAGCATCATAACTCATCCACTTGTTGTACCAGTGCAGTTTTTGCCATCTCCGGTGTACGGGTGAATGCAGGTGCAGGAGTACGAGCCCTCCGTGTTCTGGCAGCTGGCGTGATCGTCGCAATCAGACCCCAGAGCACACTCGTCCACATCTGAACTCAAACAGTCACACGTATGTACAGACAGGCAGAATGAGTTGGATATTTTGTTGTTTTGCAGTTTTGCTGCCAGCATCAGCTGAGCATTGCGTCTTTTTACCCAGACAGGCAGGTGGATGTCCTCCCCACTGGCCGCTGTTGCTGCAGTGCACCTTGGCGTCTCCCAGCAGGTAAAAGCCGACGTTACACCGGTAGACCACAGAGCTGCCTGCTTGGAAATCTGAACCCTGGTACAAGCCGTTCTCCAGTGGGCGAGGAGGTCCACATGACACTCCTGCAACACACACAGCGAAAGAAATATACGGCGACCATAGGATTTCTGCTTCCAGCTAAGAATTTGCTACTAAACTCCAACAGCAAACATTAAAGTTATTACGAATGTGTCTGGTTGAATAGTGATTTTCCTGTAATCTAAATAGAATGTTTGCTTGTCTTTCACATTTTAAAGAGTGGCTAAAGGAAATGAACCTGTCAGTCATGTCTTATTTCAGGAGGGACCAAAAATGGTGGAACAGGTGACTTCAAACAAGAAAAATTATTTGTTATAACTATTTCATTTTTGACCCTGTGAATGTGGAGCAGTTACATTGCTTCATAGAAAAACTATTTCAGCATAAGCTATTTACTCAGCTGGAAATCAAAAATTATGAATTTTGTTTCTAATCTTACATTATACTGTTACTCAAAAGAAAGAAAAAAAAAACAAATGAGGAAAGTTTGGAGCATGGCAATCTGGTAACAGCTGTGATAATCACAAAATCTGTGGAAGGCTGGATGATTTAATATTTTACTGGAATTTTGTAAGTTTTACAGATTCAAAACAATTTTTATAAGTGTTTAACTTATTTATTTTATGTTCTTTGCAATATAAAAATTATGAAACTTTAAATAATGTCAGTGTTTACTGATCTGGATTCAGTTTTCCCTTTAAAAATGTCCATAGTTATCAAGTTATTATACATAACATACCAGTTGTTTAAATAACAATTTTGAGCTGTGAAACATATATTATTGTGTTGGAATAAAAGTATTATTTGCCAACATGTTTTTCCATTTTTGTTATTACATATTTTATTTATTTTACTTTTTATGAGTAGCATTTTAACCTCAGTAGTCCACTTTCACATACTGTTTCTGACTTTTTATGTATTCATTTACTGCATTTATGTTTTTTTCTGTAAAAGGCCCAGAGATTATCCACGTTATGAGCAAGAGAACAACAATATAATTTTGGGATTATGTGAACAAATGAAAGGGTTCTAAAGCTAACAAAAAGTGTAATCAAAGCATGAAACAAAAAGTTAATGTGTTAATATATTTACTAGAATTAATGTTTTAAGCACCAGCACCTCCCGACCCCACTAAGGACAAGGGTGTAAGAAAATGGATGGATGGATGGATGGATGGATGGATGGATGGATAATGTTTTAAGCTTCTAGTCCAGCTCCATTTATCATTTGTGCATTTTTCTAGCTTTTCCAGTTTTAAATTACCAACATAGAGAGCCATTTGCAATCAGAAGCAGAGGTTTTGGGTATCAGTTTTGGGCCTTACTTTCACAGCTTGGAAGCAAATGGCTCCACTCCCCTTTGTTCTGGCACTGCAGCACTGGCTCCCCCACCAGGTAAAAGCCAGGATCACAGGACAGGTGCACCTGAGCACCAGGGCTCACCTCCACGCTGGAAGCATGCAGGTGGGACACAGCGCTTTCCAACTTAGGGCAGTCTGCAGAAACAGAAACCAGTTGTACCTCACCACCAGGTATAATGACGCTCTTAATGAAGTCCTGCAATTTTTCAAGTGCTTGATAAATCTCTCTTACCAGCACAGAAAATACTGTTGAGGTTAACTTTGACTCGGCCTGCCACACCACTGAGAAAGTCGGGCCAAGCCAGCACGTTTCCTCTGTGGGTCACATGGGAAGCTGGACAGCTGCTGGCCAGAACCTTGATCTGTTTGTTCACAAAAAACTGATTTAATTGTACATAATTCAAAGTCGGAAACACAAAACGGCATCTTTTGTACTTTAATCTATTTGTGTCACAACGTTAACTGTGAAAAGAGAAAGTCTGGCGTTTACCTGCTGTGGAGTGAGAACACGATCCCAGATGTTGAGCTGACTGATGGAGCCGACAAAAGATTCAACAGGGTTGAAGCCCTCACCTCTCTGATCTTGGTCCTGACCCAAAACGAGAGCCCCGCCGCCTGCAGAACACAAGCAGCACCGGGGTTAACGACTTTACAGTAAACCCACAAACATTTATCCAGAAAAAAAAGTGCGTTTGAGGAAAGAGTCCAGGCTGAGGATAGCACTACACCTGGGATAGTGGTGCCGACTGACAGGCCTTTGCCTCCGTCTGAGGGCTTCCCGTTGATGTAAACCCTCCAGTCGCCGTCCCAGCTCCTCCATGAAACACCGATGTGGTACCACTGACCCGTGTTCACAGCAGGGCAGTCAGTAATCCGCTCCTTACCATTCACATAAAGCACCCACCTACCATCAAATCAGATGGAAAAACAACAGTTAAAGATGGTCAAACAGGAGTTTAAATTGATGTTTTTTCCAGATGGTTCTGCATTTCTGACCCGTTGTAGTCGATCAGCAGGAAAGCATTGTCGCTGCCTTCTACGGCGTAGGAAACCGGGGTGCCATAGTTAGTGATGTCTGTTGACTTCATCCAGAAGGAGCAGGTGATTTCTGTCAGCGCCGGCATTACTCCATCCATCATCACGTAACCATGGATACCAGACACCTCAAAGTCCAGGTTGAAGGCAGAGGACATCTCTGAGGACACACCAGAAAATAATAAGCAAACCATTTTTGTGTTAAATATGGGTTTTTCACAGCAGAATCCCATTCGATAGTAAGGAGAAATGCATGATGAAATTAAGCTCTGAAACAGAAAAACAACAGCAAGCATAACTGGCATTTAAGGCTAATATAGTATCAAATAAATCACAATCAGCTTTTCAATATTTCTTTAAATTAGATAAGTAGATAAATAAGACAAAAAATGTTATTTTTTCCAAAAATCAACTGAACATTGTTTAAAAACTTTCAACATATAAAAGAATAAAAACATAATGAAATAAAACCTAAACAGAACTGGAAAAAAAAAGAGTAAATTTGATCAACTATGCCCTTTTAATGTGTCGTGTTGTGTTTCCCTCAGTTGCCATGGTGTTGTGGCATCTGTCCTATACAGTAGTACCTGTCTCACACCTGGATCCGTTGAACCCCGGGAGGCAGCGGCAGGTGTAGGAGCCCAGACCGTCAAAGCAGCTGGCTCCGTTCACGCAGGGGTTCGGGTTGCACTCGTCCACATCCACCTCACACAGCCTGCCTCGAAAGCCCTCCACACACTCACACCTGGACGGGCGATAAGGATGTTCAACAGCTTTTAAAACTCTGGTCCTTCTTAGTTTTTGTTAGCACAGACGCATGCAAGCACTTAGCTACTATCATGACCTTTTTTTTTTTTTTTTTACCTGAAACTATTGACATCATCTATGCAGGAGCCTCCATTGAGACAAGGGGAGCTGTAGCATTCGTCAATGTTGATCTCACAGCGATCCCCAGAGAATCCAACGGCGCAGTTGCAGCTGTAGTCTCCTGTCAAGTCTTCACACACTCCTCCATTCAAACACGGGCTGGACAGACACTCGTTGATTTCGAGCTCACAGAGAGAACCTGTGGAAATTTAACAGGAATGTTAGAAAGTTCCTCTACGTAAGGAGTGTCAAACTCATTTTTATTTTTGGCCACATCGAGATCATGACCGTTCTCCAGTGTGTCAGAATGTGTTGATAAAACCTATTAACAAACTCTTAAAATATTAATAAATAGCTGTCTTTGCCTTTGATAAGTTCTTAAAATTAAATAAGATTGACATCTGCTCAATCTTATCATGCTCACTCCCTCGAAATGTTTTTTTGAATTCTTTTTGCAATAAAAATCTAAGATTTTGTGGTGCTAATTTAGAAATATTTGCAAAGAATTCTGTAATATTTGCTCTTACGTCTGACGGTAAATGTGACTATTTGTTACTCTCCACATCGATGACAGACTGTAAGTTGACATTATGTCCAGCTGAGGCAGCAAAGAAATAGAAGTAAGAAATCCTGCCACCTACAGGTCGGCGTTGGCATCATTAAACCCAACGTTTTTGACCAAAATTTGAAATAAATCTGCAATTATAATTATAAATTTAGCACAAAATAACAAAAATATGCAGAAATCTGCTGTTTTTACATTTATAAAAAGAAATATCACAGAATCACAAGAAACTGGAGGATCTATTTGACCTAATTTGGCAGTATGCTGATAACAGCTGCTTTGATTTGGTTTTTAAAATAATCTTTAGGCACACAGCTGCTATGTTGAAGCCTCTTTTCATGTTTCCCCCTGGAGTTTAAAGGACCACAAAGAAAGTTACGGTGGACCAGATTTGGCGCCCCAGCCTTGCGTTTAACACATGTGCTTTAAATTTGATAACATGAAGGGAAATTTTCACACAAAGGGCGTAAAATAGGCTCCCTGTTCTCAACTGCAAGTATGGGGAGCCAACTCCTTATTAACTACAAATGTATACAAACAGCAGAAAACATGTTCATGTTCACATGTTATCTGTTGTGTCCTCACTTTTTAATGTTGCTCATGAATCAGAAACTGTCACTAACACCCAATATGAATTAGTTCAAACGTTGATCAGATTGTATGATGAACAGAAAAGTGCAGCTTTCGTTTGTTAAAACTGAAAAAGATTTTTAGCAGATTTTTTAGAAATGTTATGATGAACTGGAAGTGAAGTCCAGCTGATTGCCATTAATGCCTGTTTAGGACTAACCTGTGAAGCCCTCAGCACAGCTGCAGGAGAACTTATTGACCTCGTCCACACACAGTCCTTCATTTAGACACGGGGAGGAGAGGCACTCGTTCACCTGACCCTCACACAGGGAGCCTAAATCAGACAAACAGAAAGCCTTTCATAACCTTCCAAGTATCATTAAAGGCTCTTTTTATTGTTTTGTTTGACAGAGTCTATACCTAAAAAGCCAGGTTTGCATTGACACTGGAAGTCCCCCATCCCATCCCTACACAGGCCTCCATTCTGGCAGGGGGCAGAGTCACACTCGTTTATGTCGACCTCACACTTTGCACCTGAGGGAGAAATGTCAGCGGCATCATAGCAGTGGCGTACAGCGGCGACATCTGATATCTGATGAGTGGGATTTATTTATTTACCTGTGAATCCAGGCATGCAGGTGCAGACGTATCCCGCTCCAACCTCTTCACATGTCCCCTTATTTTGACAGGGATTCAGGAAGCACTCATGGAAAACCTGAAGAAATTATTTAATTTAAGGAATATTTATGGTTCTGTTTCTCAATTACTACTTATTTTTCAGGCAAGTTCTAATAATTATGATAAATTTAGAGGCAAAGTATTTGACCACCTGTGGATAATTTGTACAGAGCCGATCTAGAGCCAGAAGCAGCTCTCTGGGTGCTAGAATAAGATATTTTAACTTATGATATGGGAAAATGTCTTGTTACACTGGCAGATTATTTCACTTATAACTAATATAATCTTAAGGAATTATTGACTTCAAACAACCTCATATATATATCTTGCTGAAAAGTTACTTGTAAGTTAGTTTTGTCTATGTCAAGTCCTCTAAGATTAGAAGCTAGACAAAAGGCTAACACTTTATTTGACGGGGTGTGCATAAGAGTGACATAATACCGTCATAAACATGATATAACAACCTGTCATGAACATGAAGAAGTCTTTATGAATGGTTACGACTGTCGTCATGAAGTGTCATTTGGTAAATAATGACACTTTTAATACAAAGTCCATTAAAATGGCCAACATAAATGGCATTATAGGTGTCATTATTTACCGAATGACACTTCATGACAACAGTCGTAAACATTCATGAAGGTGTTATGTCATGTTTATGGTCGTGCGATGTCAGTCTTATGCACACGCTGTCAAATAATCTTTTATGTAACTGACAATTATATTTATATTTTGTGTTTTTGCAGGGATGCACAACATATTTCTAAAGTTTTAAAATATTATTTATTCTTAGAGTAAAGCAGGTTTTAACCTCTATACACGTTGTATTTTGTAGCAATCCAGGAAGTTGAGGCTAAATTTAACATGTTCCAAGAGGGTTTAGAGACATGACAGGAATAGATGATAAACAAAATGTCCTCAATGTTTTCATTTCACAGTGGCAAGACAAGAGACAGAGGGAAAGCAGATTTTTATTTTGATCAATAATTACCTGACTGCTGACTTGGTATTCCTCAATGACCTCCACTTCTGGAGCAGGAGTTACGCTCTCCTCCTTAGCGAGAAAGCTTGAGCTAAAACCTGACAATGACAACCAGAGAACGTAAAATGTAAGCAGAGAGAAGTCTGTACAAAAAGCCGCAGTGGGAGGTTTCAGATTTTGGTGGAGGGCAATAAAACTAATTGAAGAGGGGCCAAAAGTCAATGCCGAATTTACTGCAAGTCGCCACTGTATTTGCTGTCTGTGATCAACTCCTTCTCACTACATGAAGTCAAATTAATGCAGAAAACTACAAAACCATCGTTAAAAAAACCTTGCCATTAGCTGGAAGACTGGCAGACGAGCAGGAAAAAGGTCTGTGTTTAAATTTATAACTGGCGCTTTACTGTAACCACTGTTCGTTTTTGCACTTAGGCATGCAGTGCGGTTTATTTTCTATTGCTTCACAGCAATAAAAACCTTATTATTACCACGTCCCCTGATCCTGTTCAGTAATCCTGTTTCCAATTGGATTGAGCTGTCAAGAGACAGATCAGCCACCACACAAGTGGTGTTTTACATGGGAAAGGCTGACACAAAGCAGTTCCTTTACAGCAACATTGACGTAACTTGGCTCTTTCTACAGAGAGTTAATATAACTCACATGTCAGCCTAACACTGTACAATACGGTTAACCCACGAAAATCACTTTAATCTTCTGGATTTATCTTATCTGGTTTTTCTTTTCAAATTATGATCTATATACACACTAAGAATAATATAATCTTAAACAATTTGGTAAAACCAAGATGATGATGTCATGGCCTTGAAGGCTCCTGACAAGTTAAGACAATATCAGAGTTTACCAGTGGCACACCTGTCCTTCTGAGACAAGATGGGGACGAAAAAAGAAATCAGTCGAGCTATCAGGAAGAGGAAAGTGGAGGCAAACTAGTCTGGTTCACTTCCAGATGCCTGAAGGTGCCATCTGCTCAAACACTTATATATGCAAAGATCAGCAGCATCAAGCCGTCGTTCTGTTCAGGAAGCAGACGGCTTCTGTGTCCCAGAAGTGAACGTCTTTTTGTTTGAAATGTGAAAATCAACTCCAGAACAAAACCAGAAGGCTTTGTGAAGATGCTGTCTGAGGTTGGTAAGAGACTCTAGCTACTCTCCTATTCGTGCCATTACTGCAAAACTGAGATTACAAGTTGCAAAATCTCTCAGGCACATCTTAAATTCTGGAGACATTTTAGTGTGCGTCACAAAATAGATTGAAGAAGTCACTCAAGAAATGAGCCTGGGAATTGAAGCGTGGGCATAGAATGGCCTTAGATGGCTTTATCTTGCGCTGATTTCAGTCAAAATCAGCGCAAGATAAAGCATCTGGTTTTTTGAAGGTCCTCAACTTCTACCAATAAAGATGGTAGAAAGACTTCCTACATAACCTGACAAGATCAAGTTCAGTCATTTGTTTACCAAAACCGTTTCATGCCAGAAAGACTCACTGGAGCAGCGCTGTATGCTGGACGCCCCGGTTATTGTGGTGGTCCCATAGAAGGGGCAGGAGAGGCAGTACGAGCGTCCGTGATCGGGTTGGTAGTAATCCCTTGGACACGGGTAGCAGGGTACTAGACCAGTGCGGGAAAAATGACCTGCCATGCAGGGAACTGCAAGGAGGAAGAGGAAACCGAGAGAGAACAAAGTAATTCAGAATGATTAAAAAATGTCTAAGATGATCAGATGGCAGCATTTAGTGAGAAAAATCCAAACTGAAGCCTAATGTTTATGTAAAAAACTTAGTTTATGATAAAAAAAAATGTGTTTTGTCAGGATAGTTTTATAAAATTTGCTAAATTACCAGTAACCCATCCATATTTAAGGCAGAAATCAAGTCAAACTCTAAAGAAGTGAAGATGATGGAGCTACAAAGTGTGCCAGCATTATTAGACTGCATCACCTCCACACTCTGTCTCATCCACTGCTCCTCTGGTGACTGTGGAGGTTCCACCAGAACAGACTAAACATTTCCTGGCACCATAACCAGGCTGGAAGTGACCCAGTGGGCAGGACTCGCAGATCTCCAGTCCATTCAGCGAGTGGCTGCCAGGTTTACATTGCCCTGCAGACACACACATGACACCATCAACAAACCAGAAAAAGCTTTACTTTTATTTGAGAGAACAAACAAATCATTTTACTCCTAATTGATGGCCAAAATGCTGATTGACTATGAAAAGCCTGACGTCTGTTCTCAAACACACCTTTGCACTCGGTGATGCTGCGGGAGTGCAGATAGGCTGTAGATGTTCCCTCAGGGCAGGACTTGCATTCCAGTTGACCTTCCTGGTCTTGGTAGGACCCCAGCCAGCAGCTCTCACACTCGTTATGCTCCAGAGAAAAATACGTACCCACTGGACATTGGACTGCAAAAAGAAGGCTCACACTTAGCGATTTCCTGGAACATATAAATCTTGCACCACACTATTAGTCATGCTGTAAATGTAGTGTGCATAAAATATAATTAATTTAAGTCAGAATATTCTTCCGTCAAGCTTACCACACATTCTGCCTTTGAGCACTGAGCCTGGCCTGCAGAACAATGAGGCCTTTTTGCTCTCCAGCGATTTGGGATCAGAAATGATCATCTCTGAGGAGACGTGGTAGCTGGACAGTGGCTGCTTCGCCAGCGTTCGTTTCAAGCGATTGGTGAGCTGCTCGAGTGTTCGCAGAAGCCTCTTCTGATTGGCCACTTCGACTGAGTCATTTCTCGACAGAGGCAAAGGGATGCTTGCTGGGAGAACGGCCAAAGATTAGTGCATTGACAACAGAAATATTTTGAACTAAACCTTTAAATGCAGACATCTTTATGAGTATTGCTTAGCAACCAGCATGTTTGCGTAATTTGGAGGTGTGTACGCTTCTGCTGTCCTATTCTGTGGTGCACACTGGTCTCCACCAAAATGATTAGCAATAAGATTTGTTTACGCTCTAAACCGTCACGCCGACATGCGACAGGATGTTATAATCCTGTCTGTTCTTGTGTGTAGAGGACGTTACGCTTGCTTTTGCTTACAGATTTTGCAATCAAATTCAAAATGATCTCTTACAGTTTCCTTAAACACACAGAATGTTGTTGTACCTGTGATGTTGAAATAAATTTGGATCTTGTGGTCTTTGGTTGGACCTCTGATCTTCCTGTGCCTCTTGGAGCGCTGCCTCACGCTGCCATCTTGCTGCCGACTTGGGAGCTGTCGGGTGCCTGTGGCAAAGCCTGACTCAAAGTAGGCATAGTCCTGCGCACCCTGAGCGCCCCAGTTGTTGGCCCATCCTCCTGGTGCTGTTTGTGATTGAAAAAAAAACAACAATCGGCTGATAGTGCTTGACTTAAACTGAAGGTTAGATGTTTTGTTTTGAGCAAGAACATCTATAGACGCCTACCAATTGAAAATCCATTCTCATAGTCATAGTTGTACTCCAGACAGTGACCCTGGGACATGACCTCCAGCTTGCAGGTGATTTCATCACTGCTACAAATAGAGGGAAGCTACAGAGAAAAGGAAAACATGGTTAATCGTGCTGTGTGTGTATTTCTGAGTGTGTGTGCGTACTGGTCCTCACCATGCTTCCCAGTTTGGCATTAAAATGACCAGCAAACGACTTGACCAGGTCTGCATCGTCGCATCGAGATGCTTTAAACAACATCTCAAAGGGCTTATACCCATTGTTAGCTATGCGGTTCACTGAAACAGAGAAAAAAGGTGATATGCGACATTTTACCCCATTGAGTGTAAATTGATCATAAACTAGAGCCGCAGTGGCTCAGGTTGTCGGTTCAAAACCCTACTCCATCCTTCTTGGAATTAGATAAAGTAAAGGTCATCATTTTACCATTCATAAAATGTTCCAGATGTCTCAGTATCTTAGTATACAAATTGGCAGTCTGTAAAATGTACAGACAGTTCAGCATGAGCTGCACTCACAGGAGCAGTCTGGTCTGTCTGAAGAGTATGCTGGCTCCCAAACACCATTGTAGGCACAGAAGTAGCTCTGCACTGCATCTTGAGCAAAGCTATAGCCTTCTTTACACTGAAGAGTACAATTAACCCCCTCCTCTTCTTCAGAGCAGATGAACTCTCCATTCACTGGGACATACGGCTGCTCACAAGTGGACCCTGGACAAGACAAAGAATGCCATTAATTACTTAAACCCAACATAAAAAATAAAGATGAGATGCTACCTCATTGGATTTGAATTTTAAGAAACATTTATTTCAGTGAGCAGCGGCTGCAAAGCGGGGGCAGTGTGGGTTGTTTTCCCAGAGGGCTAAACAGGATAGGACCGCCTCAAAGTCCTTGGACACTTTCCAACAGGAGTTTGTTTCTGTATTAAATGTTTTTTATTAATCCTGTGTAATAAATTATCTAATTTTTGAGTTTTCAACAGCTGTAAGCCATAAAATCTACTCTGTATGTGTAATGAATACCTATGTTGTCATATTTCATATGTATACTTGGATTCCTGAATAATTTAACTTTTTAATGAGTTTCTAATTTATTGAGATGCACTTATATACTTTCAACAGGTAGGCCTGGAAAACAGGAACACTTTAAATATACTCTCGTTTTTTTTTAATTTTTTTAGAGTAATAAAAAAAAAATAGTAATAAATGTTTGCCTCCCTGTTAATATTTAAATATTACCTAAAAATACAATATATGGTGCAACACTATAATTTTAATTTAAAGAAATGTAATTCAAAAAGGAAAAAAAAATTGCCATAGAATAAAATAGATTTTATATTCACACCTTGCACAGTTATTGTGAGGTTGCAGACGCGGCTGTTTCCTGCTGTATCCGTTGCAGTGTACTGGACCACAGTTTCTCCTACTGGGAACAGCGAGCCCAGTCTATGGCTACTGGTCACAGTGAGGCGACCACCTATAGAGCAAAAAAACAGTGCAATAAACCAATACTGAATCACTGTAATCATAATATATTCAAGTAAAAATCCAAAATCAACCCAACTGTTCAAACTACACAAGCAGAAGCTGCATTACTTTAAGTTACTCTGCATTAAAAGTGCTTTTCTTCATGTCCTGTAGAGGGCAGGCTTGGGATTAGATTGTCATCTGAAGGTAGTGAGTCACTCTTGCAGGTAGACTATAGAGCTTTATACAAATACATTGCATCTGTCTGAAGGTCTTAAAGAAGGTAAATGCATAAAGGTTGTTAGAAAGTAGGAGCTGAAGCATAACGCTGTGTTGGGAGTTGTGTGCTGGTGTGTGATGCTTCGAGGTTTGTCTGCAGGCCAGAAACAGGCTGTGGGAACAAAAAGAACAATGAGCACATCTGTAAGAGCGAGAGACACAGAATGCATTGAGAAAAGTGAGGGATTTGCCTTTCACTTGACTCCAGTCCACCTCCTCCATTAACAGCGGCAAATATCGTTCCAGAGGGACTGGCACGCGTCTGGAGTCTCCCTTTATGTTTAATTTTAGTGCGTGTGTTTGTATGTGTGCGCCTAACGAGTCTTGACTATAAATAGAGTTGGCATCAGGGTGTGGGCCTGGAAAAACAAAACACTGACGTAGAAGCAGCGCTGCGCTGACGTCGTGTGGACCCGGACCGGCCGCAGCAGGAGCAGTCTGTTATTACTGTGCAGGGGTGTGTGTGTGTGTGTGTGTGTGTGCGTGTGTGTGTGTGTGTGTGTGTTATTGAGGTCGTTTGATGGGGACACACCTCCCCAGACAGGTGGGAAGTGATTACTTTGAGTTGTTTGTGAGTGGGATGTTAGGTTTGGGGCTCTGTGTTCATTAACTTATGAGAGCGCTTTGGTGCTAATAATGTGCAAATAGAGAGTCTGAGTTAGTGAAGTCAAGCTGTTTTGGAACAGCTGCAGCGCCAAGAGAAAACGTCCAATATTTAGTCTGTTTGCTAGACTGGCCTTCAAGCACTGCTCTGCTGGAAGATTAGTCTGAACAGATTGTTTATTAGATCATCATAACAACAGCAGGTGTCCAGCCCAGCACTCGGCTTTTTAAGAGAACATCTGGATCATTTATTTTAAAGTGCTGTGTATGAAACCGATCGTTTTGTCACTCACTAACAGTTTTTAGAAACACAGCTATGAAATGAAGTTAACAGGATCTTCTTGTATGTTCAATATACTGACCTTGAGATGCATAACTTTATACTGTCGTGTTCAAACATCAATAACTGTCTTTACTTGTCTGCAACTAATTTACTGGGGACTTCAGTTTCTCCAAACATTTCCAAATAGATCCCTCTCCCATCCCTACTTCGGAAAACTCTGTCAGCCCAGACAGTTTTCAACATAGACATTAGAAAGCAGACACAACATTGGCTAATTATGGTACGTTCACACCAAATGCGTTTTGAGCGTCTGTCGTGGCACAATTTGAAGCGTCCAAAGTCAGCCCTCAAGGGGACGCTGTTCTGGATTTTGCTATTAAACTCTAAAACAAATGAATGGATTATTACCAGGACTATGCAGAACCTGAGGACTTGCTGAGAAAACATGCAGGACACCGACCTGTGAGGAGTGCAGTTACATGGACCGGGTTTATCGTATATGAATGATTTATACAAATATGCAACAAAAAAACAACTTCTACATCATTAAAAAATCTTTAGAAGATGTCTGGTGCCAACAAGACAATGAAAAATTAAACAGTAAGTCAAAATCACTTCAGAGATAAAAAAACAGGACAGCAAAAATACAGTCTTGGAAATACAAAAAGCTATTTTATCATTAACTTTCTGCTCATACATAGCAACCTCTAGATCTACAATCGCTCTGTGTGTTTTCACTCAAGCTACTCGATCCAGATCCTGTTACGTGTAAACCAGGCTTGTTTCCTAAAAGCTGTCAAAAATATTTCCTTCGTCTCTAAGCTCAAAGGTAAAATTTTTCAAACCTTCACACAAAAGACAAGCTTTACGGTATTTTATTGTTGTAAAATACAGCTGTAGCTATATTTTCCCAGGTTAACTGTTCTTTTAAAAGTCAACTTTGTGTTCCCAACATAGACCATCTCACAGTTTAGCATAGTATTTCCCATGATCATTTTTAGATGCATTTCTATAGTTTGCAAAGCAGTTTGAGTTGAGAAGGAAGGGCAACAAGAAGATGCTACTTTAAACACAAGCAAATTTCAATGCAATCTCTCTCTGTGTTAAAAACGTATCTGTATGCTTGAATAAAAATGCAATGATAAAGGTATAAAAAAAATACAGGCTCTGTGAAGGCCTTTGTTTTCCTACATGTTTTATTTCCACATAAGCATATCAGGCTTGACTAACCTATGAAATATGTGCACATATGGTCTGAACTACAGTCATGGGAAAAAGGAAAAATTTTTATGACTGTCAGTGCAGTCATGGAAATAACCAAGTCCACCTTTAATGCTTCGATAATATTTAAGAGGGAAAGAGGAAATCATGTTCTACTAATGACCTGCAAAGCAGAACCTGATCATCAGCGACTGCAACCACTTCTTTAAAGCAGAAGTTTATGTAGTTTGCTAGTTTGGAGAATGAAAAGGTGTTTTGCTAACACAATGTAAAGACAGAAAGACTTTGGCAGTGACCTTAGAGAATCATTCGTTGCTGCTCAGCATTGTGTGAAGTCTTATAAAGCTATTTCCAAACAATTTCAAAGTCAATGAGAACGATGTTCGTGAGTTGAAACCATTTAGAACAGCTGCTGGTCCTCCCAAGAGTGGAAAAAACTCAAAATTATTTCCTTGTTCGCAGCAATAGTTCCCGAAGTGTGGGGCGCGCCCCCTGGAGGTGGCGCCGTGCCACTGCAAGGGAGGGGGGGGGGGGGGGGGGGGAGAAGTGGTATGGATGAATGAAAAAAAAAAAAAAAACAGTTACGCAAAAACAGTAAAGATGGTTTGTAGTGTGTTTTGTTGCAACCTGAAGTGTGAAATAAACCTCAGTGGAGTTTGAAAACAAAATATGTGTACAGGTTTATGTCTGGTTGAACGATGTTTGTGCCCAGTTGATTTTTTTTTCTTTTTTGGAGGGGATTATATTGTAATCCATAGGGGAGCCCAGAAAATCTTTGGGAACCACTGCTTTACACTCAGGAGACCAATCTGGAAAAAATACCTCATAGAAACAATGAAACATGGTGGTACGGGAGAAATGATTTGGGCTTGTTTGCAGCTTTAGAACCTGAGAACCCATCAGTCACTGAATCCAACATGAACTCCTCTGTAAGTCAAAGTATTCTCGAGTCAAATGTCCAACAGTGAAAAGTTGAGTCATGAAAGAGAGACATTATCCAAACCACAGAACAGAATTGCTGAAAAAGAAAACAATTAAGACGTTGCAATGGTTTGATCAAAATCCAGACATCAATGCAATTACAGATGTCCAAAAACTTCGATAAACTATTGAAACATTAAATAAGATTTGACTAAAACTCCAACATAATTACGAGAGAGAAAACAAGTTCTGAGAATGATCCATATTATCCCTTCCAGACTGAAAGGAGCGTTGATGATCCAGCACAAAGTGCAAAGTGTGTTTTTGCCACACTTTGTGCTATCTGAAAAATTCCAATGGTTTCTGAAAGGGGAGACGTTGGGCTTTCCAGCCAATCTCAGGTAATTACGGTAATTTCATTCCCGCCTTAGCAGGGAGAGAAATTAATCTGAGGGTTGCTCTTTTAATAGATGGTAAATTGCGAAAATAACTTGCTAGATATTGAAAGTTCCAGTTATGGATAAATGGGCAAATATATTTACTCACAGGACATTTAAAGGACTGCATACAATTAAGATAAGCAAAAATATCCAAGCAGAGATTTGAAAATTAGATCATAAAGAGTTAAAGGGGGATTCTAACTACCATAGCAGCATTGTGAACATCTTTTCCCATATCATGGACTGTAATGCAAACTTTAATTTCCCATGACTGTATATGTTAGAGACTGGCGAGCTGTGTGGGTGTATCCTGCCTCTCGCTCAGTGAGTGTTGGAGACAGGCAGCCAGCCCCCACCCTGCATGGTTAGTGGGTAAGGACAATGGGTGGGCCCTGCAGCACAGTCGTCCTAATTAAATACCTGCAGGAAATCATCACTGCAATCACTGTTTATGCTTCTGAGTCCTAATCATGGCATCAGTGAGTCTGCTACAAAAAAAAAACCACAGCATGTGTTTTTTTTTTTTAGTAATTTCACTACTCTTCTCAATTTTCTTCTCTTGAATTTACATGTTTTTAGTTGGTATTTTTAATTTGTCATAACTAACAAAATGCACTTTGATACCAATTCAGATGCTCTGTAGCTAGTTAGATTTGCTTGAATAACTTGAAAAGATTTTAGTTTAGAAGTAGTTTTGCAACAATATACTTTTTACTTTTACTTGAGTAATTTTGTAATTCCTGAAACTTTTATTGTATTCAAGTAAGAGTATTAATACTCTTGAGTAAAATGTCTGGACACTTTTCCCACTGTGACTAACTTCACTAAATGAAGAACAAGCTAGTTTTAACCAAACATTCATCAAACACACCTGCAGTTTTTGTTAAAGTTTCATAAGTTTTATATTGAAATAAATTGATTAGAAAAATGTAAAATGTTTCTTTTGCTTGATTTTGTTTGTGTAATTATGAATTATATTCCTTTTGATCTTTAAAATATCAAAATTTTCATACAACTTTACATTTTGGTCCTGCTGTTGATGTCATTTTTAAATATTAAATGATTAGTTACTCAGTACTTGAGTTGCCTTTTTACTAAATACTTTGTATCTCCCGCTCCCTTCTTCCCTCATTCGTGAACAAGATCCCGAGATACTTGTACTCCTCCACTTGGGGCAGGACACACCCCGGACCCGGAGAAGGCACTCTACCCTTTTCCGGCTCAAGACCATGGCCTTGGATTTGGAGGCACTGATCCCCATCCCGGCTGCAGCTAGAGCAGCGAGAGCTGCAGATCACGACCTGAAGAAGCCAACAGGACCACATTATCCACAAAAAGCAGAGATGCGATCCTAAGGCCACCAAAACGGATCCCCTCAACACCTTGGCTGCGCCTAGAAATTCAGTCCATGTTGAAGTAGTGCTACTTTTACTTCAGTGAAATTTTTGGAAACTCCATTCACCTCTGTTAAAACCTAAGCTTTGCCTCAGAGGATTATTTACAATCTCATTGTGTAACAAAGTTGCAATGATGTAAAAATAAACTTTAAAATTGAGAATAGAATTTGAAGGCAGTACAGCACCGGGTATGTTTGCTTAATTATACAAATGACTGTGTGAAAAATGGATGGAATGAGGACACACTCCCTCTGAATAACGTTTTTCATTGCAAAAACACCTGTGTCTCTCCACTGTCTCCGTCTGTTTTAACATTAACGACATTAGCAGGCACTACAACCACTTCATCAATTCCCTCAATCCTATTCTCTTTCTTTCTCCTAAACACAGACAGAAATATCCACTGTCTCCACTCTTTATTCACAGACGCAGCTTTTTCCTGATTCACATTTTCCAGTCACTCATTGGAAAAGATCCTGCTCAACCATAATCAGCGGAGACGGTCGGCGGAGCAGAGCGGAGCAGAGGAAAGCACAAATAAAAGAGCTGAGCAGACATACCTGAGTTATCTGAAAACTGCGGGACTTCCCAGTCGACGGCTGCTTCTGTGTTTGTGGCCTGGACTGTTGGGGGCGACCTACACCTGTCAATGAACGGCGGCTCAGTATCTGAAAATACAGAGACAAAATCATTCACCAGGACCAACAATGACACCAGAACATTTGGTTTATTAAGGTGAGTTTTGTAAAAAAATAAAAATAAAAATCTATTTTGAACACGACCGAAATGAGAGCAGATTTAGACGATATTGAGGAATTGACATTAGATAATGGAGTGCTGCGCTGCTATCCGACTATTTAAAGTCAGAGGGCACAAGTTGAACACATGTCTCCAATAAAAACCCGCTACGTTCCACAGCCATAACAACACATGGAAATGTTCACAGCTACCATGCTTGAGGTTTCTCCCCCTGACTGCAGTGATTACTGAGAGGCTGACCCGCGTTTTTCATCCTCTACAGAAACAATATCTGGCACCTGTTAGGGCGCATAAACTCCCTTCCTGGAGAAGATCTCAATAATTTCCACCTTTTTTTTTAAACCTTGAAATAAAGAGGAAAGACAACATTTCAAAGAAAGCAAGTTAGTCTGCAATGCATTAACCATGTTGCAGTAAGTATGAGAGACCAATCAATCTTTTTAAAGGGGAATTTTTATGCTTTACAGCCATAAATGGGTCATTCTTGAGCATACACAGTTATTCTATTGTTTTAAAAAGCATGTACGTGGCAGGAAAAAAAATACAGAGATCTTTTGGGGACACCCCTCTCTAAAATAGAACGGCATCGTCATCCTCAGGAAACAACCCAGTTCATGCTATAACTATAACAGATTAGCCAGACCATCAAGGCAACTGTGGGTGTTGTTTGTGAGAAAAGACAAAGTTTCCCCACCGCCCTGCTTTGTTTTTTGTTTTATTTTTAAGTGGCCTGTGTCAGTAAAATCCACAGATTGCTTTATTAAATTAAATTAACAACTGCTGTCTTCAATGTTCCTCCTCCATGTTGATTGAAGACAATTAGCCAAAAAAATAAGACAAAGAAAATTGTTCCAATAAAAATTAGAGTATATAGACTTAACAGGCTGAACAGTGGAGCAGATGGAAGAACTGCTACCACAGAATAGACCCTGGCAAAGGTCAAAGGGCAATAGGCAGTGGTTGGATGGACTTAAACAGGTTGATTGCAGTCAAGCTCTCAATGTAAAGTGAGACTTTCAGCTGATGACTTGAAGCATCCTGGTGACCCAGTTGTTGGAAGAAAAGGGAGGGTTGGTGCCCGCCTGTGTGGGTTAGGGTAACAATGCTAGAGAGACCAGGAGCAGAAATTATAGCATATGTCTGAATTTTAAAATTACAGTTTTTCTGACAAGTCGTCATTTACCACTGTGGTGAACTACAGTCAGACTGGGCTCACCACAGAGCCCGGGTTGAGTGCTGGTTTGCTCAGCCTCCAAAATGCTGCTCTCGTACAACGTCCTCACTCAGAAAAATCCCAACAACTTATCCAGCTAAGTCCAAAATTTTGTATTACTCTGGCACGTACAGATTTAAAAATATGTTCTAATTTAAACTTTTAATGATTGGAAGTAATAATATTTTCAAATATAGAGAATCTGGGAGGAGAGCTAAAGATTAGGGTAATGACACAGAGACCTTTCTGAACACAAATACCTTGAGCTCATTGCAAAACGTGAATCATCGTTGTGGATAGTTTCCAAACAATATCTAAATCTGTCAGACATATAAATAATTTGGGGTTTTAACTATAATCTGGGTTTTCACTCATGTAATGATGCCTGAGTTTTGTCTTCCTTGTTCAACTTTATCCCTCATTTGCAACTTTTGGCTGAATTCTGGATGAATTTCTGTCTCTCACACATTTTTATACATTATAAAACTTTGGACATAGAAATTAATTTAACTATTGATGAGGCTGAACCAAACTAGAAAGGAGAAGTTGCAAAAATCTTATTATTGTCCTTTAATCTTATAAAGTGAAATGTTATTACAAAATGACCTTGTCTTGGCATCCAATTAAAATGTGAAATATTTCTGAAATTGGAAGCATGTACATGAAAATCCTGAACAGCATATTTACAAAAATCCAGTATTTTTGAAGTTTTGAATCAATTAAAGAACGTGATTCATTTTATTCCAGGTGCCGTTAAAAACCATGTGAATGTCTTACAGCAGAGCCTTCTCCCTTGTTGTAATTAAATGCATGGTGAAGTTACACCAGGGCCACACACACAGTATCGACTGTTTGCTTTAATACAGTTTTCGGGATGAGCTCACCGATCACAGTGACTGTGAGAGAGCAGTTGGCCTGATTCCCGGTGCGGTCAGTTGCAATGTAGGTGATTGTTTCCTTTCCGATGGGCAACAGCTGAGGGGGATTGTAGACTGGTTTCACCTGCACCACCACCTGCAGAAGGAAAAGAAAGTTAAATGAGAAGGGAAACATTTTAAGCTTGCTCCTGTCTGTCTGTGGTAAAATTTTTATGTTTTTAACCTCTTCATTGGAGTTGTCGACGGCGGTAGGGACGTTCCAGCTGACGTTGGCGGTCCCACGCCGTTCATCCGTCTCTGCAACAATGTCTGCAGGACACTGGAGCTGCGGCGGCTCAGTATCTGAAGAGACACAGAAAGAAAAGAAATGATGACACTCCAGCAGATTAACTCTTGGCTTTACATTAGAGCCAAATGTTTTTTTTATGCAATCACATCGAGCCCTCAGAGTGACCTTACTCTGCTCTTTGTTATCACAGAGGGAGTAGCAGCATGAAGTCATCGACCTCTTATGTCTTTAATCCCAACACATCATACATTCGTTATTGATCATTATCCAAGGAAAGATAAGAGGGAGCATCACCGTTCCAACCAGACCTCAAGTCCAAATAATATGCCACGTCTTAAATCTTTGAGGAATTAAAAATTCATTGTTTTAATCCCTGCAGGCCAATAAATCAGTGGCTCTGGTCCTGGTGAAGGATATTAAATATCGTGTTTGCATGAGAAAAAGTAAAATGTCACTGATGTGGATCAGAGATCAATGGATAGTGGTTACAACCCGTTTTAAAGATTTCTGATCATGAACATCAATCTGAAAGATTTCAAGATAACCGTAACACCGTGGTGCTTTTTGATTGAGCGATAAGGGAAAAAAGTAAAGCGGTGGGATGAACAGAAAAGTGTAATCAGTCAGGGGAGTCCTAAATGAGATTTTAATTATCTACAAGCACAGTGAATCATAGCCTGGCTATTGTCTCCCTACACATACCACTACATTCTCATTTCCCTTCAGTGAGCCGATAGGATTTCTCCCACAGAGCTTGATTTCTCAGGATGTATTTCACCTCAGCCAATCAGCAAACAGAAGGAGAAGTTGCGAACGATGACGTTGATTTTCTGCGCTGTTGTAGAACTATAGTTTGGCTGTAGTTTTAGCAATGGCAGTGGAGGAAGTGAACAAAGCCGTTCAGTCTGCATTGGCTACACTTCCAAATATTGAGTTTACATTAACAGCCGCCTCGTTTGGACCGGCACTTCTTTCTTTGCAGTGGAAGATGGTTGTTTACAGCGAGGGCAATTTCTGGTAAGCTTCAGAAACTGGTGCATTACATATGTCATGGCCAAACGTTAGCGATTGGATAAAATCAGATCCAATAAAGTTTAAAACTTCAACAAAGTCCACGTCTACGGTTTCTCAATAATCGCGGGTATAGACCCTCTCTACCAAGCAAAGCACAGGACAAGGGCCGTTTTTTATCAGACAAAGTTGATGGGCCAACTTAATTTCTTCTGGGTTGCTGGTTTCAAGCTTTTTCAAAAGGAAGGTGTAGCTGGAGTTTACTTAAAAAGTTTCAAAACAAATACAATAGTTATAGAAAAAGTCTGACACAAAGCTCAGACTTAGAGAGTTGCCAGGGTTGATTCAAGCATGGATTTGTTTCAGCAGAGAATCTGGCCATGCAGAGGAGAGTATATGAGGATGAATATAAGCTCTCGTAATGTTCTGTGGAGTAGACGTAAGGATGCTTCCTCCTCCTGAACTCTACGTAATCAGAAACAAGCCCAGTTCAGCTCAGTTCAAGCCTGCAGTAAGCTGTTAGGCTTCAAAAAGTTCAGGCTCCCATCTGAAAGTGGTCATGCCTCTTGGACTGTGTAAGAGAACTGCTCTCATCTGGTACTGATGATCCATTCACTTTGGCATTTTTTCTGCCTAACACTAACACACTCAGATCCAATCTGTTTTATTTATCTTAACAACAAGGGAAGCATCTCTTAGATGTCTTCGGTAGGATGGAGAATGCATAAAAGGACAGAAATTTCCTAGAAATTCTTGCTTTCTGTGGTTCCTCGTGATGAGGTATAATTTGGAGCCTGCTTTGAAGGTTTTAGTTTTATGTTTGATTTTCTAGTGCTGCCCACTTGAGGCTCAAAGGATATAAAACAGAAACAAAAAACCTGTTAAACCTTTCCAAAACCCCTAGGAATGACTCATCCATGCTTTCCTCTTCCCTGTCACCATTACCTTTCCATTTGTTTCAATCTTTACGACACTTCTTTTCCTTCTTAATAGCAGCTGTTCCTCCATTAGCCAAGTGGCAGGAGTGGATTGAGGACATTCAGCGAAATAGTAAAAGTAAAAGTTGGACCACCTGTTACACCTGCAAAGCATCTGGAGTGCTACAGTGCATTATAATAAACTCCAGAGACCAGTTTGGAGCAGGAAAGAGGGACATGACAGCTCGGACATGGTATGGTTCGAGTTAAAGACATGCAGGATTGCTTAAAAAGAGCTAGCATCATTCACAAGCAGAGAGAAATGCAGAAATCAAGAATGGAAAGTGGGAATGCTCTCCAAGTCCCCTGTTGTTCCTGTTTTACAGCTTCTACTTTGTCAGCCTATTCTCTTTATTTCTCTTTCAAAAGTTCTCATTAACCATTTTGGATAGCAATAGCAAGGAGGTTTATTTTCCCCTTTAGGCTTTTATGGAAAGCTAATAACCTTCTCCTCTGCCTTCATAATCAGAGATTTCCTCAGTTGTTAAGTCTCGTTTTTCCCAGATGAGACTCGGGTCCAGATCCACCTCGCCCACAAAGATTTACAGAAGGTGAGCCCCGTCTGTTAACTTGATTACTTTACATCCAGTGAAAGCCCTGCAGCTAGTCCTAAATGCAATGGCTCCACTTGTGTGATGAAAAACATCCAGGGCTTTTTCCCTACACTTCCTCTGCTGGAGTCTTATTAAAGGTAGGATTGATTTCAAAGTTTTACTACTGACTATTAAATCTACGAATACACTGAAACCACCTCACCAAGACAAACTCAAAGCTGCAGTCATCCAGTCATATTTCCCTGGATGTGCCTAAAACTAAACCCTAAAACAAGACACGGTGATTTTCTCTGGATGAACTGCCTCCAATCTACTGAACGCTTTACCACTCTCAAACGTCCTAAAACTCCTGGAACATTTTGTCAATTTTTTTTGGCCTTCGCTTTTTGCTGAGAGTATCAGCAGTTTAACGGGTTTTATCATTTCCTTTATTGCTTCATAATATTGGTGATGTTGATTTATTTGTATTTGTAAGGCACTTTGCTATGCTGGCTGCATAAATGAGAATAAAAACCAAATTGATGTGGATGAATACACATATAGTGCATCATGTTCAATATGTTTGAAAAGAAACTTATTATTTTTAAAGTGTCCAGCCACATCACTACATCTCAATAAGTTAGATGATTTTTAAAAAGTTAATTTATTTCAGTAATTCAATTCACAATGTGAAACTCATGTAGATTAATTACACACAAGCTGATGTTTTAAAGTCTTTATTTCTGTAAATTGTGATGATTTTCTGCTTAGATCAGATTTTTACATCTGGAAAGAGAAATTAAAAAAACAATATTTAATAGAAATATGGGTTTTTAATAAGTATGTTTAATGCTTGGAGGTTGTTACTTTCAAATGGTTATTTTAATCTGACAGATTACCCTCATCTGAACGCATAATTTCATTTACTGAGAGGTACCTGTAAATAAATAACTAACTAAATAAGTAAAACCCAAACTTCAACTCCAACAACAATACCATTAGTATTACTGTTGTCTAAGGTCTGTTTAGAGCTTGACCTGCCATGACCTCTAATTTGATCCCGGCTTCAGAGAAACGGGCAGTTTCCTCACCTTTACAGGTAGCTTTATGGACATTAGCAGTCCAGTTCCCAGAGCCCAGGCATGCCGCCCTCCGGTTTCCCTGGAGACTGTAACCTTGGCGACAGGTGAGATGACAGACGAAGCCTGGAGACACAGCTCTTTTCCCGCAGGGAGGAGGCGACAACAAGAAGTTGTTCTTTGGGTTCACGATGGGGTGACAACGAACCTCTGGGGAGGTAAAATAAGAAAAGCTGAAATTATTTTAATGTACGATGTAGCTTATAATTTTGCTTGTACATTTTGCACATAAAAGATGCTCAAGATCTTGTACTGTCTCTCTTTGGTTGGTACCAGGGCTACTTTAAAAGGCGCGAGGGGAAAAAGGTATAACAGTAAAAAAAAACAAAAAAACAGCAAAAAGGATCAGAGAATCTATTCAGCCTTTCTGGGAAAACGTACTCTCTGGTGTTAGAAAGAGACCGCAACCCATTGTGAGTTTTCGGATTTGGGATGAGAAGTTTGGCTTTTGTCCTGGCCATAAAACAATGAACCAGTGGATTCGTCTGCGAGGATCACGAGAGTCGGGATGTCCAGCTCAAATGTGTTTTGCTGCTTCCCACAAGGCTTTTTTTGTGGGGTTGAGAAATCTGGGAAATTGAAGGTCAAGTCCAGGCTTAACCACAACATTGCCTGAGGAATCACACGCTGGCTCCACTGGCTTGCTTTCTTCCTATATAGTTAGTACAGATGCCAATTGCTTCCAATGCAAGCTATCTATACCCAGTCATGTACATGATTCATCCAGTTCTGATCCTAACATGTCAATTCGCAGTTTGGCGGACAAACCTTTCCCGCCCAAAATCCCTCGGATAACTTTTGATAGATCCTGACCATCCAGCAAGAGTGACAGATTGAGATTATCTAACTCTGTTATTTAGGCATCTCAGTTTAACCTTTGTTAAATTCTCCATCCATGCCTATCCATTTTTCCTGATGCTAAAATTGTACTCAAAGTCAATTTTGAGTACAAAATTGACTCAAAATTTTGAGTTGCCCCACATTGCTCTCACAATGTGGGCGGGGAAGCCTGAAAACTATTTAACCAATAAGCCTTAGTTGTACATAAAAAGAAAAAAAAACACTTGCATTGATCTCCTCTCTCAACTATCACTGAAGAACATATATTATCCTTCACCTGATTTTTACTTGTGCCACATTCTTTTTGTTGTTTATATATATATATATATATATATATATATATATATACACACATATTGGCAAAAATATATTTGCCAATATATTTAAATTGGTAAATATATTCCACACACTAGCAGGTACGGTCAGTGATCATAATGCTAACCAGTGCATGTCCCTTTTGCATTGGGAACCTTCAAGAACGAGCTCCAGAGTCATTTGGGGAGAGGGATTTCTACGTTTTGCTTCTGGACAAGAGACTAAATCAGGCCTAAGAGAAAAATCCAGCCTGAAGGCCCGATCCGACCCGACTACTTTAATTAGAGGCCCGAGCCCGGAGCAAACCCAACATATTGTTTTAATTAAGATTTTGCTACTTTTGTTTTCAGACCACCGTTAGAGTAAGCAGTGTAAGTTCTCCAATTTTTAGTTTTAACGTCTTCCAGCTCCATTTTGTTGCTTGTTGTGGCCACAGGGTGAGTTAAGGTCAAATCATCTGGGATGTGTGATTGATAGGATCCTATCTACACAACCGCTAGAGCGGAGCAGGGCGTAGCACGCTGTGCTTGTTACAGTCTGATTAACTTCTGCTCTGTATGTATTCTTTATTTCCTCAACAGGTTAAACTATATACTCCTCTATTTAGACTGTAATGCGTAGATTGACATAACTTTATATTGTACATTCTTGTTTGCCATTCTCGGTGATGAATGTATTAATTAAATGCACCGTAGAAGCCTGAACCCAACTCGACAATAAAGGAAATAAGTTCAGGTCTACTCTGAACCTGATTCTCTTCGTGAAGCAGTCTCAGATCTGGGTGGCTTTCAAATGATAATAGGTTACTCTTCCTGTCTGTACTTGTATTTCCTTCGCTATAGCCGTAGGCTTAAAAGAGAAAACTCTCTTAGGGCTATTCATAAAGTCAGATTTTGAACAGACTAAAATATCTCCATTTCCTCCACTGCCAGATGAGTAGTCTCTCTTTCACCACAGGACAAACAAACAGTAAAACAATCCAGCCAGCTGCATCAAGAGCCCACAGAGGCTTCTTGTCTGTGTTAAAAAAGTGTTGACAGTTTGTTGGGCCAGATGATCAAATAAACAAGCTCCCTCTCAGTCCATACACAGCAGCAGAGATGGGATATATTGATAATGCAGTTGATTCGGGTTTTTTAAATAGTTCACCAAGCTGGCAGGCTGGTTGGCAGTGCATCAGCGCGAGCAGGAGCAGTGGGGTTGGAGGTTTGCGGCTAAACACTCTCACACTGTCCCCTTTTTTGTGTGCTTGTGTGCCTGACCTGAGAGCTCTTTGTGGTGGGCACGAGTGTGTGCAACTATTTTAACTTAACTATCAGTTTCAAAGTGTGCGAGCAATTTTAAATGCACACAATTTTGCTGGGAGAAAGCAGATGTATCTTTCACCGACTACAGGTCCAAATATACACCATGTGTTTAGCCACTGTGCACGTGTGTTTACATACGTGTGTAAAACCACATGATTACGGCAGAAACATACAGATCATGTGTTATTTCAGGCTCCTGCGTTTGATAAATTCTCTCTGGGTTTAGTGAGGCAGACACGTTTCAATGGGCTGAAGCAAAACAAATCTCTTGAGCTTATAGTTACATGTCAGGTTACAAGAACGATGTGCTGCTACAAGTCTGTTATGGGTCTTAGGGAGCTCAGAACTGCAAATATTCAACAGTGCAAATTCAACAAAGGGACATAATCTGATTAAACTCAAGAGGCAGAAAGACTAAAGAAGAAAAAAAGTGTTAAAAATTTGTTTTTACGTTACTTTGGATGTTACATTAATGCTTCAGCTCTAAATACGTTTGATCAGGTGTTCTTGCCGTCCCACAAAAAATAGATAAATAGCCGATAAATATCAGACTTCAAAGTACATAGAAATAGAAATGTGCCATTACAAAAGACTCCAAAGGATGGGTTAAAATCTTTGGCAACATTAAAGGGCTTCATTCATAGCTTGAGAAAACAAACAGTTATAGTCCTGAGGTTGAGAGAAATTACTGATTTATAATACACTGCTCAAAAAAATAAAGGGAACACTCAAATAACACATCCTAGATCTGAATGAAAGAAATATTCTCATTGAATACTTTGTTCTGTACAAAGTTGAATGTGCTGACAACAAAATCACACAAAAATCATCAATGGAAATCAAATTTATTAACCAATGGAGGCCTGGATTTGGAGCCACACACAAAATTAAAGTGAAATAACACTACACGCTGATCCAACTTTAATGTAATGTCCTTAAAACAAGTCAAAATGAGGCTCAGTATTGTGTGTGGCCTCCAAGTGCCTGTATGACCTCCCTACAACGCCTGGGCATGCTCCTGATGAGGTGGCGGATGGTCTCCTGAGGGATCTCCTCCCAGACCTGGACTAAAGCATCCGCCAACTCCTGGACAGTCTGTGGTGCAACGTGACGTTGGTGGATGGAGCGAGACATGATGTCCCAGATGTGCTCAATCGGATTCAGGTCTGGGAAACGGGCTGGCCAGTCCATAGCTTCAATGCCTTCATCTTGCAGGAACTGCTGACAAACTCCAGGCACATGAGGTCTAGCATTGTCCTGCATTAGGAGGAACCCAGGGCCAACCGCACCAGCATATGGTCTCACAAGGGGTCTGAGGATCTCATCTCGGTACCTAATGGCAGTCAGGCTACCTCTGGTGAGCACATGGAGGGCTGTGCGGCCCTCCAAAGAAATGCCACCCCACACCATTACTGACCCACTGCCAAACCGGTCATGCTGAAGGATGTTGCAGGCAGCAGACCGCTCTCCACGGCGTCTCCAGACTCTGTCACGTCTGTCACATGTGCTCAGTGTGAACCTGCTTTCATCTGTGAAGAGCACAAGGCGCCAGTGGCGAATTTGCCAATCCTGGTGTTCTCTGGCAAATGCCAAGCGTCCTGCACGGTGTTGGGCTGTGAGCACAACCCCCATCTGTGGACGTCGGGCCCTCATACCATCCTCATGGAGTCGGTTTCTAACCGTTTGTGCAGACACATGCACATTTGTGGCCTGCTGGAGGTCATTTTGCAGGGCTCTGGCAGTGCTCCTCCTGTTCCTTCTTGCACAAAGGCGGAGGTAGCGGTCCTGCTGCTGGGTTGTTGCCCTCCTACAGCCTCCTCCACGTCTCCTGGTGTACTGGCCTGTCTCCTGGTAGCGCCTCCAGCCTCTGGACACTACGCTGACAGACACAGCAAACCTTCTTGCCACAGCTCGCATTGATGTGCCATCCTGGATGAGCTGCACTACCTGAGCCACTTGTGTGGGTTGTGGAGTCGTCTCATGCTACCACGAGTGTGAAAGCACCACCAACATTCAAAACTGACCAAAACATCAGCCAGACAGCATAGGTACTGAGAAGTGGTCTGTGGTCCCAACTGCAGAACCACTCCTTTATTGAGTGTGTCTTGCTAATTGGCAATAATTTCCACCTGTTGTCTATTCCATTTGCACAACAGCAGGTGAAATTGATTGTCAATCAGTGTTGCTTCCTAAGTGGACAGTTTGATTTCACAGAAGTTTGATTTACTTGGAGTTATATTGTGTTGTTTAAGTGTTCCCTTTATTTTTTTGAGCAATGTGTATATATATATATATATATATATATATATATATATATATATATATATATATATATATATATATATATATATATATATATATATATATAGTATGCTTCCCAATGATTTTAGGATTTTAAGAAAAATATCAACTTGTCAATTTAGAATCTAGAATCCACAAAATTATAAGAAAAAAGGGGAAAATGTTTAAGTGTAGCTTTATTACAAATGAAACCTACAATATCTAGAGAGCTGTCACTATATAAAAACAACCTCAAGTCGTTGACCAGCAGCAGTATTGCTGGTGCTCTACACACACCTTCAGAGTGTGACCAGTCCAAAACATAAAAACTGATGGAGATAATGGTCTCCAAAAACAAAAAAAAGCTAAATACACATCAAGCATCACAGAAAACTCATATCCTGATACCTACTGATCTATCTAATCCTGCTTTCTTGAAAAAGCTTAAATTTTAAGGACAATTGTAGCATTGAGTTCATTAACCTTTTCAACATCAGATGGGTGTTTTAACATTTTAAACGAAAAAGAACCCATCTAGTTTTACAACTTTAACAAAGCTTTTTTAGGAACTGTTCTTCTGATAGCCATCCAGGTAATAAGCTTTCTGCTTGAGGCGGTCGACGTCACGCCAGTGGGTGGTCTTTCAGTGCGTCTCTCTGTACTGGTTGTTACTAAACTTTGCTAATTTGATCAAAAGCTTCCAAGACCACCTTCACAGGTTTCCCTTAGGGGGGAACTATTCCTGAAAAGATTTGGGTTCATTCAGACCTGCAATTGGATTTTACGGTGAGGTTTTTAATGGGACCTTTAAGAGGTTAGATCTCCACTTTAATCAACGATGCTAACAAAGCTGTTCATGTTTTCTATTCTGGGACATGACAAACTGAAACAACATATGTTCTACGCTAAAAACATTGAAGTTTCTCTCATATTTCACATTTTGCCTCTGCAAGTCTACAAATTCAAATTTTGCTTTTTAGATGAAGGTAGCAAAACAAATCTATATGATGTAATTTTTATTAAAAGAAAATTTAAAAAATATTAGCTAAAACTGTCACCATGCTGTGACAGTATGAGTCAGATAATCTACAAAAAATTATCTTCTCCCTGAGTTAATATCGCCGTCTGAAGAAATGTACCAATCCCGATCAAAAACAACCAATCAGAGCCAGAAAGAGAATCTTAGCGCTGTCCATCAACCTTGTGTACTTGCTGGTCTATGTGCTAATGGAGGACAACCCACTTACCATTACAGGAAAACCCATCATTAGTGGTCATGCTAACTAGCTTGAGCATTCACAAAAGGCTCTTTTAATCAGAGGGGTGATTGACAGCGCTTAGACCCGCCTACTGGCTTCGACTGGTTGTTTCTAGGTAGCACTGGGAGCCCTGGGAGAAGGCAGAGGAGTTAAATTTTTTCACAGATTGTTGGTCTCATGCTAACCTCCCATGACATGGTGGCAGTTTCAACAAATATGTGAAAAAATATTTTGAATAAATGTTACTTCCTGCAGCTTTAAGAACATTCATTTGAGACGATGGCAAAGAGTAATGTGAAGGCTTACCCACACACCGAGGTAGGGATCCACTCCACTGGGAGTTAGCCTGACAGGCGAGTGTGGAGTCTCCCTCTAATCTATAGCCTCGCTCACAGCCAACCTGACACTGCGTCCCGTAGGACACCCCGCCGTCGCTGCACCGCAGGAAGCCGTGCTGCGGCCGGGAGAGGACCGGGCAGGAGCGCACTGAAAGAAGCAGAAGACAATAAACACGAGGATCCAAACCAGGGAAAGTGAAACAAAAGCTGCTCTATTTGTTGCTGGATCTATTGTTCCATAATTATTTATTTATCTAGGGTTAGTTTGGTACTTGAAACCTATACCCTGTTATCCCAAGCACTGGAAACATACTGTAATCTTAAACTCTTCATTGAAATCTTAGCATAACACACCCCACATGTTATCTTCTCCAAGGCAACTCCAGGTTATTCTTCAAACAGAGCATAATTCGCCATCACTAAATATGAAATGTAGCAGATAAACTCGGATGCTGTAACTCATAAATCACAAGAGGAGTGGAAGACATAAATGAATCATCTTTGGCTGTAACTTGGGGCCTATCATTTAACCAAAACTGTGAAAGTCCCTATAAAATAAAGGGGAGGGGAGAAAATAAAACTCCAAGTGTGTGTGTCTGTTCTGAGTTATACTGAGGTCTGGTAACAGGGTGTGCGGTGTGCTATTTCTCATCGCCACCCAGTTCAGATGAGACCCCTCTCCCTCAGGGTCTGACTAGCAGGGAGGTCCTACAGTATGCAGCAAAGACGAGACAAACACATACAAGCAGACGTATGCACACACACTTAGAAAATATATACTCAAAGCCACATACTATAAATCTGTACCACACACCCTTACATATTCAGTGTCTTGGTATTTGTGTGAGTCACTGTGCTGCTGCCTTTCTGCTAAAACGAGCATTTTCCTCATTAATCTCTTGACTTCTGGAGCCCCCTCTTCTTTTCCTTCAGCTTACTGAAACTCCCCCACTCTGCTCCTGCTTGCTTCAACTTTGACTTTTATCTGCTCCTCCTGTTGGTCACTCTGTCTCTGTTCAACTGAATCCTCCCTCCTTTTCTTCCTCGTGCCGGCTGGCAGGGCAAAACGAGGTGGAATCCTCAGGAAATGTTAACTTGTTACCCGCTTGAAAAACACATGTAGGGAGCTGAGACTATGCTATTTGAGGATAACTCCCACATGAAGCATTGGAGACTCTAAAAAAAAAAAAAGAAACTCAGCCAAAAATCAGTTTATGTACACACTATACAGAAAACCACGGCGGGGATTCAAACCTACGTTACATGTGTCCCACTGCACAGCCCTAATGTATGTTTCTCATTATAGTTTAGGAAAGATATAAACTTTACATGTAATTTAGATTTACTTAGATTTTAAGAAAATCTTACTGTGACTGACGCCACCTACTATAAAAGTCTAACTAACCTGAGACACTTGATATTTACTGACTGCTTCAAACAGTTTGCAAAGTGACTGACTGGTGCAAACTAGTGACTCTAAAAGTGTCACTAGAGGGTCTCACTTCACCAAACCCTCTTCTGCCCTTTTAAATGAGAAACCTCCCCTCTCTACTTTGGTTTTTGAAGGACAGGAAGAGCTTTACGACCCTCTGGCGTAATTGCTGTCACACTAACCAAAATTAAATGAATACCAATATTGTTATTGTTATGACTTTGTTTTTTGTGATAATAAAAAACAAAGTGCTGAGACAGCAACCTTTATAAATCAAAGAGCTACTTTTGTCCATAAACCTGCGAAGAAAGAAAGATTTGTGTAGCGTTTCTCAGCTCTGGTCCTCAGGGAACACTTCTGCCTTGAATAAGTGGCTGATTAAGTTGCTCCTGCAGCACTTGATGGCTTGCAGAGGAGGCCATGCAATCATTTCAATCAGGTGCTCCTGAACACAGACAATTTTAAACACAATCTACAATTTGCAGGGCAGTAGTCAGAAATGAGAAACACTGCTGAGAATGAGAAAGAAAGAAAATACACACACTCACATATACGTATATATATTTGTATATATATATATATATATATATATATATACTTGTGGTTTTACAAATATACATTATTTAGTTATTTTGTTGTGATCTAAAAGAACAATTGATATGTTTTTTAGGTTTCAGAACCAAAAAACTCATCAAACCTTTACAAGGGAAAGCACAACACTTTATTGGGTAAAAAGGCGCCATTGAAGTTCTTTACATTTTAATAAAAAGGCAACCAACTTTAAAGAACAAAGCAAAGCCTAATGACTTATAAATGGGATAAAAAAGAAAAAGTACCCTGTGTAAAATCAGGTTACTCAAAATGTGACGTGTCAGATGGCAGAACTGCTGACACTAGCGTTTTTCTATTGCTGTCTTGCTGCTCCTTAAAATTGTTGTCAGTTATCTGGAAGCCTGTAGATCTAGCAAGTTTAGATACTTTTTGGAAATTATATAAGCATCAGAAAAACATCTTTGTTTTATATTTGAAAACTGTTTATACCTCTCTAAATAATGAACAGAAAAAGTCTTTAGTGGTATTACAGCAAACAATGTTTCTTATAATCTTTGCCCATTTATCTTTGGTGATGAACTCTAAGTGTTTAAGGTTGGAAGGCCTACCTGCCATCACCCTAAACTTTAGCTTAACCAGATTCTCTATCAGATTCAAGTCAGGTTGAGATGTTGCAAAATATAGCATTACTTCATAAGAAATCTATTTGAAAAATGCAATAATTATTTAAATCTAAATCTACTAAACGTCTGAATTATGTCCAACTATACGAGGCACCTCTTGAAGAGCATGAGAAAAAAAAAGGTTGTCGGTGTAAAATGCAACCATTGGCCCGGTTCTCTTTTTAAAAGCTACACTTGAGGTGTGTACCTTACCTGTGCAGCTAGCAGGTGTCCCTGACCAGGTGCTGTCGGCCTGACACAGTCTGATGCCTGTTCCATGAAGCTCGAAACCCGGCTGACACCGAACTCCACAGGCAGCCTCAAAGTGGTTGTTGCACACATCCTGGACAAAAAAGCCGTATTCTGGAGGGGTCAGTGCTGGGCAGTGAATCACTGAAAGAGAAAATCGGAGAAGATTTAAAAAGTTAATATAACAGGGACAATTCACTACACCAGGAAAAACTATGCACTGGATAAAACTAAGATAGTTTACACTGCATGAAAAAGGCTATGAAAACATAAAATATTACAAGAGAAAGACTAACAGAATATTATGTCAAGATTCACCGTCTTATCTACGCTGAGGGAGGAAGAGAGACCATAATGTAGTGTCTGTAGCTGGAGATAAATAGACCTTTGCTTTCAAATGAAAAACCAAGTGGAAAGTCTCTGGCTTGTTCTTCAAACGATAGAGAAGTTCATGGCTGGATGCAAATTCAGAGATATGGCTCGCTCTGATCTTATGCTTCTGTGGAAAAGTGTTAAGTGTTTCTATTGAAGTTACTATCTATGTGCATTTGTTCCCGTCAACCGAGGATTGTGGCTTATAATAATTCATCTGCACTGCTTTATTGCAGGTCCAACTAAGGTAATATAATGACCAACTGAATAGCAGAAGCATTTGTCTGGTTTTACTGAGAATAAAGCAAAATCAAGAGCAAAGGCTTCATGTACAAAAGGCCATTTTTTATGTTATTCTGTGCTTTCTTTCCCCTGAATATGTACAGTTAGTTACTGCTCCTTTGCACCAAAAACCCAAAGAATCCTAGCTTACGTGAACTATGCTTCAGTTCTCTTCACACCAGAGGAAAAACACCCTACAAACTCCAGGAGCTCCAAGAATTTTTGATAATCGCAGATAATTTAGAAAATGTTCTTTAAGTATGAAGGAACCCTCCAAGCCATTCCCTGAATCTTTCTCTGCTGTTCTGTCTCACAATCATAATGCTACCACCACAAATATCAGATCTATTTCCTCTCAATCTATGGAACTTTCCAAATGCATCTCCATGAGAGGTTTCTGCAGCTCCATCATCAGTTTCAGCCTTATAGTGCCTGGTATTTTGAGGAAACAGCCAGCATATAGATCAACTTCTTGGTTTACGCTGCCATTAAGAATTATGCCAACAAGATCGACAATCTGTATGTTTTTTTTTTTACTTATTAATATGAACGCACACTGACACTCAGAATCCTAAAGTTGTATTTTTATGATGAGTCCCAATGCAATGAATACAAAATTACTTTATGACTGACAAAAACTTGCTGAATATGATTTTAGGGCCTCTCTTTGGTAGCATTATAAATAAACTTTGCATTTACATAGCAGCCTAGCAATATTGGATTTTCTCTCTGTGTCTCAGCTTCTAGCTTATATGCACAATTTGGAGTTGTGTGCACTTCTTCACAAACAAAACATACATATTTCTATTTGCAAGTTGCCTGTTTTTTTTTCTTCTTTTTGCATGAATTATTCCCCTCAGCTGTGGGAAGAGATTCTTTCCAAGTTAACAGCGTTCTAGTTGAGAAGTCAGAATTTCAACATGGCAATGTCAACAGACATTTTTGAACAGTTCTTACCGAACATCAACTTAAGCTTTAGTTTTCACAAGCAAACACCACTTTTAATTTGTTCAGCTTAGAGTTGCAGGCGCTACAAGCAACACTGATTTTAGACGCACTTTTAAAATCTTACTGCTGATGCAAGGAACGGCCGCATTAAAACTCAAACTTGGCCTTACAAGTCGAAACTGTGGGTAGTCGGAGTGGCCCCAAGTTTCCAGTGGGAAGTCTGACTTCGGAATAGGAGTGGATTTTTCCAACTGGAATGTGGGAATTTCCCAATTCCGAGTTCAACTGGAAAGCAACATCAAATATTCTGCCACCGTGATAATGAGCCGCCAAATTCTCATCACAGATATTTGGTGCATACACAAAATAGTTTGGAAACCCGTGGTGTTCCTGGTTCACGATATTCTTGATCGCTCCAAGCCTCTCCAGACACAACTCACTTTCTTGTTTGCCATTTAATGCTGAGGCGTGCTTTCAGTTCAGTGTGAACTTTATTTTTTGTATTTTTACATTTTGTGTGCACTCACGCTGCATTGAATTTCTTGTAAATGAGCCGTTTACAGAGAAGCTTCTTTTTGGCAAAGTCAACCTTTATTACAACACACGCAACTAAGACACCATGACCAAAGAAAGACAATATGGTTTTATTGTTGTGTTTACCATTAGTGAAACATTTAAGATCTACTGAGTTTAAATGCTGCTGACTGGAAGCCAGAAAAGAAAAAGAAAAAAAGTATTTGCGCTCAGATTTTTCCTGGAAAAATCATGCCAGAGTCTAAATATTTACAGTAGCCACACATAAAGTGCCGCTGGACAGTGTCGATATAATTCAGATGTATGTCAAAAAGGTTTGCTCCCAGAGAGCAGCTTTGTCTCACCCTGACAGGTCATGCCTATTGGCTGATAGCCCGGCTTGCAGACGCAGTCATGGAGGGCGGTGCTGCCAGGCTGGGACGTGTGCTGAGCGTCAGGGCATGACAGGCAGGTGGTCAGTCCTCCAGGAGTCCCCTCTGGTTTGTAAGTGCCAGGTGGACAAGCTGTGAAGATAAGAGAACAGGGGAAACACTGCTGTTTAGAAACCGATCCCACAAGGCTTTAATATGAAACATATGAGAGAAGTCACAACGTGGCGGCTCATTAAAAGTAAGAATAATGGAGATCTACGACATGAAAATGTCGTTGAAATGAAAAACTGTCTTATTACAAATAATGAAATACATTTGATTCAAAGTTAAGTATTTTTATAATCAGTGATGTGTTTAAACTGAAGTCACTGGACACACAGAAGTGAAAGAAGCCTATCGAAAAGGAACTGTATTTTCTATTCATGTTTGAAGTTTATTTTAACTTCAGGAAAATGAAAGAGATCATGACTTTCAGCAGGTAGCAAGAAGGGAGAAGTGAAAACAGCAAAGATGCTTTGTCTTATTCTTTCAAGCTTTTAACCTGTCTGTCAAGGAATGTGTAAGACTTAAAATGTCAAATTTTAAAATATCTACAATAACATTTAAGCTGAAAGTATTCATAATCTCTAAAAAATACAGGGAGAAACTTGAATTTATGCAATTCCTGACATGTTAGACTGTAATCATTTGTCTTTGTTTTAAAACTGTGAAACATTTACACAGCGACTCCTCTCACACGCCATGTTACTGCCTGTGCTAATTGTCTAAATAATTAATCACCACTCATAGCAGGACAACTAGAAAACAGTATTTTAATTTTCTTATACTATGTTTCTTAAATAGGAGTTGAAATAGGATAAAATCAGTATGCGCAGGTCAAAACTTTACAAACACAGAATGTTTTTAACTAAAACGCCTCTATCTTTGACTGAATTCAGACATAGTTGGTATCAAATGCTGTCGCTCTAACTGAGCCATTAATCCCAAAATGTTAGTTTGCAAACACACAGCAGTTTATGTTTCTTCCATAGTTTGTTCAGGCAAATCCAAAAATTGTTTGCAACAATTAATAAAGCCAATCCCTAATGCTGACTACACCCTTGTTCAAATCCAACTATCCTCAGACGAATGGGTGTTTCAAGCAGCTTTAATATGGCAGCATGTGCTCGAAAACAAGAAAACCATAAATCTCCACACAAGGCTGGAACAAGTTTGAGAAATTCAAAAACATGGAAAGTCTCATGGGAATCGAGGCTCTTTGAGTCGAACGGAAAGATCGAAGTAATTCTAACCTTTATGACTGTAGAAGGAATAAAAATTACATGACAGCAACTTTCAGACGCATTCAGTGAGCAGCTTTAATTATGACGGCTGCAACAGAGAATCCACAGTCCTAATGCTCTTCACAACTCGTTTACTTTTCTTAAAGCCTGAGGCTAGGTGTGAATTTCCACTGCAGAGCCGCTGCCAGGTTGGCCTCTACTCCTCCCTTCTCCTCAGCTGCAGCAGGTCAGACAGGAGAAGTTAACCAACTGTAAAGCACACAGCAGCTGCTGGCAGTGAAATGCACCCAGTAACCCACATCAAATGCAAACGCAGAGAGAAAACCATGAAGGAATACCTCATCTGGTGCAGACAACTTGCGTCTCGGTCTGCCCTTTTTATTTGATAACAAAAGCATGTGACGGTCCGTCATATTTCTGCGGCTTTTAAACTCAGAGGAGACACCTTACATAAGACCGAGTGAGAGCAGAAAGTCCATGAGAATCTGTTTTATAGCTTCATTTAAGGTTTACAGGAACCCTGTTTAATTTGAACCTCAATAATAAAGTCACCTCCAGCTCAACAGTGGAAATACTGTATCTGAAAAATATAACATTTCAGTTTCTGGCAGGCTGCATGTGTTGACAGGTAGTAAGTACACAGTGGTATGATCTCACATACGCAAACAGACGCACAGGTCTACAGCATAAAAAGACCAGACCTGGCTTCTGGAGAGAGGAACTGGAACGAAGGGAGGGGGCAGCTACAAGGGATAAAATGATGGAAGGACAAGCAGACATGGATCTAAAATAAAGGTGGGCATGGAGAAAATTATTGCAACATTCAGGCACCGAGATGAAGCTGGTTTGAATTATGCAGCAGCTAAACATCTCTGTTTGGCTAACTTACTGTAACACTGCCGCAATGGAGCATTCATTTAGACAGGAAGTGACCAAAAAACCTGAAGATCTGCTCCGTCTGGACTGTGTACAGACATATAACACCTCTATAGTATCATAAAGCAACTATGTGGTAAAACTAAGCTGACTCCTTGGTGATAAATGTTACATGTGTTGTATTAATGCATGTTTTGATGATGAAACGGGAATATGGCAGACAAATATATGGTAATGGCCAATTAGTTACAGTAATTACACTACTATTTGAAGTAACTGTCTCTACTTTTCTACATTATAATTTCACATTTACCAAAATTAGAACACCTAAACCTTACCAGGAAGTATTTGTCATATAATAACCAAGAATCAGTGAAGTGACGCTGTGTGCTCAGCATCACATTTACCAGAAATGAAACAAACACTTTCCAGTACGTTTTTCAACCTGTTACTTCCAAGTAACTGACTGATAAAACACTTGCAACTGCATTATATCATCCTACTACTTTATTTTTTATTACATCTGTAGTTTCAACGTGGTGTCCCTCAGGGTTCTGTTCAAGGTCCTCTTCTTTTTATGCACTGTAGCCACGTTTTCCTTTCTATGATTTTTCTTTTTATTGCTTTACAGATGACATTTAAATGAAACATTACCATGCAGAACTGAATCATGCAGCAAAAAAGTATTTTAAGCTTAAGTAAAAATACAAATGAATTAACTTAAAATAATCTTTTTCCATTTGCTGCTCCTTGTTACTGAATGATCATATCAAAAGGACTCAGATCTTGGAAAATATTGAAATTACATCTAATTTCTGACACTCTTTTTAATCAATGCTAGTATTGTCACAAAACAAATCTGTAAAAAGAGAAGAAAAATATGTTATTCTGACTTACCGGTCAACTAGACATAAAAAAATATTTTTACTAATGCTAAATTTAATTACATTTAAACTTTATCTCTGAAAGCAAAGCCAATCTGAGACTCAACTAAACCGTGACAAATTGAAAAAAGTGAAGGCTGTTCAGGTTAAAGAAGAAGCTGGGGAAAAAAAGTAGGCGGAAAAACACAAGTGCAGACAAGTTCATCTGTTAAAGTCCTTTGTTTTAACACAAAGTAAGTCAAACTGAACTGGCAGATACGTCGAGTCCCGGAGCCAAAGTTACTATCACACGAGAATCTCCTGGATCTCCTGGGAGGGGAGAGTGTGTTCGATTAGCCAGACCTAAAAACAGACCCAGACGGAAACTGAGAGGAGGTTCAGGGGGGGCAGAACATCTGCCTTCCCAGCCACACCGACAAACAGGGTCCAACTAAATCCACAAACATGTGCTTTAAAACACACACACTACATTCGTGCATTTACTACTCCCCACATGTAAATGTGACCATAAATCTGTGATATTTTATAACTAAGAGAATGAGATCGAACAAAGACATTACTATTGCAGTCCAGAATGCAAAACCCTGAAGCTCAACTTCTGCATTTTTGAAGTACAAAAAATATGTTGCTGACTGAAATGTGCTGGCACAACTGAAGACTTTCAGAAATGATTTACTTGTTTTTATAACTCCACTTAAGGCACAGCTTTAATAATGGTAGGTTACTGCATATTGGGGTTTTCTTCAAGTTTTCCTATTCCCTCCTAATCTCCAAAGAAATGCATGCTTGGTTGATTGTTTATTCAAACTTTGCAAGTAGGCAAGGCAGAAAAACTGGCTCATTTCAATGACAAAACACTCAAATATGAGCTGAGTCACTTAAAAACCATAAACTGGACTCCAGTGACTAAAATTACTCTCATTTGTAAATATTGGCGATTTTAAATCACCCGTCAGTCACATTGAACTGAAACCTGCGTTGTGAAGGTTTTGAACATTTATTGATTACAGTATTTGAGAACTTGAATACTTTTGGATTTTGTAAATAGACAAGTGACCAACATTTTGGGTTTTGTGGGAAAAACAGGTGGCTAAAATAGTAAATGCTGTGATCCTTTAAAACATGTGGTCATCCAAATCTGTCTGTCGTCTTCAAAGCACTGGGTATGAAGGAAACCCTAAAATCCTGCAAAAGGAGTTGACGAACATAAGCAGAGGCCTGGTCATTTGCGGTCAAAGGCCTTCTCACACAAGAAACCTTGTTAAGTTGGATCTTAAATTCCAGGGCTTTCCCCTGGTTTATATATAAAAAAACAATGCTAGCATGCAAAGACAGCTCACACAACTCACACTGTCACTTCAAGTGCATAAACAGACAAATTTGTGACAAACTAGTGAGTCTATTCCTCTAAAACACAAACACAGAAATCCCCTGACATGCGCATTACGAGTTTGGTATGAGGATCCCTGATTAAGTTGTAAAACGGTGAAGCAAAATATGAGGCATCAACCAAAATCACCCAATATGTGGAAGAAGGTGCTCTGGTAAGAACGCCATATTTTTTCAACAATTTGTTGAGGAAACAAACGCTGGACTTTGTCCTGATTAACAAAATATATCTATGGGGAAACGCGGTGGTGGCAGTATCATGCTGTGGGATGTAATTTCTACTCAGCAGGGAGTTAGTCAGAACTGATAGAGTTAAATGCAGGATAATCCTGGAAATTTGTTGCAGGACGTGAGAATTACTGCAACCAATGCATAATTTTGTTTTGGTTTATCATGTAATATTACAATAAAACAAACAAAAGGTTGTGACTGCAACAACAATGTGACAAGTTCAAGGGTACGGTGGCTCACAAGAGTCAAAGTGCAAAAACTACAAAGCAACAAAACCCACAAAATAAATATCAAAAGCCATAACTTTTCATAACTATCCCTGTCACAATAAACAATAAATCAATTAATCGCATGATAAACTAAAACAAGCTAAATCATTTTCATTTGCTTGATTTAATGGGTTTTTTCTCTTTTTCTACCAAAACTGGTCTTCAGGTGCTTCGGTCTCAACTATCCCCTTTTTGAAAGACAATTTTGTCTACAGAGACTTCAGACTTAATTTTATTTGTTGTGTCTGTTGTTTTGTTTATTTATTTTGGATATTTAAAATGTCTTCTAGTTCCAATGTCTAAATGTTCATCATAATTTTAAAGTTTATTGATCTTTGAGAAAGTGTTCTTCCGTTATTATTATATTACTTGAAAATGGTCTCAAAACAACAATATTATTGTGTATCGCAATAAGTTATGGGATAATTTATCGTCTAGGAAAAATTGTTATTGTGACAGGCCTAATCATAACTTCTATTTTAGAATAAATTTGGTTTAAGCAAAAGTCCCTTTGTAGTGTAATTACTTTGCTACAGCATAACTCCTGCTTTGGCATAAATCCTCTTGTACCATAAGTTATTTTGTTGATCCTTTTGGGCCACTGCACAAGGGCATTTAGCGTTTTTCAAGCCACCAAACATTCACTTACAGATAAATTATTGTTCTTATGGCTTCCCCAGGACTAGAAAGCATCAATTTTCAACAACGTCAGTCTTATGTACTCTTCACACGTTTCTCAACCTAACCATATCATTAGCGTTACAGTGTAAGCCATCAATCTGAACCATCAGTAAGTCTTTAAAGATACCACAATCTGTTATACCTGGAAAAACAACCACTGCATATATGAGCCAAGACACAAACTAGATATCAGGTATGTCTACATCCTTACAGTAACACAAACTTTCTCATCTGGAGTTAGAAATATTTTGTAATCTTCCCCTTGTTAGACATCAGGAAGATCAAAATCAAATCGCAGGAATCTCAGTGATTCTTTCACTCGAGCTGGACTGCAGGGTAAAAATAGAGGTCTGGCTGCTGCACATCTGTTATCACACAATGCCTGCATCTGGGAGGAACAGGGACCTCCACAAGCCCCCTGCAGAAGACACTGAAAAAAATAGATGTGTCGAGATTTGATGCAAGCAACTCTACTGGGAGGAAAAGGCAAAGGACTAGCGTCTACTGTTGTCCCGCTTATTATTCAGTTCTCTTCCTGAAAGATTTCGCCACAATTGCTAGATGCATCTGAGAGCAGTAAGACGTCCCTGCTCGCTTATTAAAGGCTCCAGGGACGCTGAAAACTCCTGGAAGATCGAGGCAGACCGCTAAACAACTGTACAAACACAGAACGGTCTCCAAGCTGGTGTGCCTGATTACAGATGTCAGTGTGCTGAGAAATGCTGTAATACAGGGGACATGGTATGATCTCAATGATTTCAGCGCAATTGGAACCACACAGCGTAACGCTCGAAAGGTTAACACCAACATGTTTAAACAAGACGAGCTGTTTTCATTTCCTTTTAAATCGACATGCCACCATTCCTCCAAATTCCTCAAACACTTACTGCTTCGACTTAAGTTACTCAGCCTGTTTATAGACAAACAGTATATAGGCGAGAAAAAGAGCACCTCGATTAAACACGCCGTACTTATTGAAGAGGGTAAATCTCAGGAGCTGCATGAGAAAACTACATATTTTATTGCTTCCATAGGAATTACTGACTGCTGTTTATAAAATGTACCCAATTAACTGACCATGAGCAAGTCTGACATTTCATTATATGATGACTAACACTTTGATCCTTGTTTTTTTTCTGGTTTCCTATTTCCACCCTCTCTGACTTTGTTTTCTGATCTTTTTCTTGAGCTCTGAAAGCTCCAACATTGAGTTTCATCTCCTCAGCAAAACAGTCTATGAAGCTGGCATTTAATTAATCTATTTCCAGATCATCCCATCTACTTTAATGCTGTTTTGTTGTTTACAGTAATTTCACTCAAATTCCAAAGATATGCCTGAATTTTCCTCACCATTGGTGACAAAAGCAGTTATTAGAGGGTAGGAAAATAATTTTGTTTGGTTTGTTATTTAACTGCAACTAAACAAACTACTTTTCGACAGGTTATGTGTGAATATTTCTTTAAGAAAGTACTAAACAAGGTACCTAAAGATGTGATCTGAACAAAAAGCTGTTTTGTGGATCTACATTTGAAGACGGTAGAAACAAAACAAATGTTTCTCTTCCAATAAAAAAATGACAGCTGCTGACTTGCCGCATCATTAAACTCTGACCCTTAACGGGAATTTGTGCTCCTCTTGATCACCGCCTGATAATAAATATACTTCAGCCAAAAGACCACACAAAAATATCCAAACATGAGCTGAAAAAAGTGAAAAATAAATCCAGACAGATGAGTCAATTAGAAAGACAAACAAGCTGAATTTAAGGAGGTATTATGCAAACAAAACGGTTTGGAAACATAAAATATCCCCAGAATAGATGGTTCTATTTGCATTATGATAAATTTGGGAAAATTAAAATGATATGAATTGATGGGGAAGAAGCATTCAGCTTCTATGCAACACAAATCTGGAACAAACTTCCAGAAAACTGAAAAACAACCGAAACACTGATTTCATTCAAATCAGTGTTTCATTTAGAGTTGCCTTTGATTCATAAAAACTGAAACATTAATCAACATTTTTGATTAACATTTGGATGGTGATTTTGATGATGGAATTTGAAAAATGTATTTATTGCTTATTTCATAATTGTGACTGTAAGATGTTTTTGTGGTGTAAATTATTTGAACTGCCTTGTTGCTGAAATGTGCTACACAAATAAACTTGACTACTTTAACGGTGCACTACTGTCACAGAACCAAAACAAAGAGCAGCAGTGACGGGTTCATCCAAAAAACTACTAATTCAGTAACAAACTTTGATTTTACAAACACTACAAGCTCAATTATTTACCAAAAAACTTCCCTCTGTCTTGAAAGAGTTCTAGGAGGAAGACATTTTTCTTCCTTCTTGTCCCAACAAAGAGCTACAGTCACAATATTCAGCTACCAAACGCTTTCCGTCCATAGATGCATGTCTCCGTTTGAAAGGCCTGCCCTTCCTCTCTCTTTTTTCCACTTGGTTTGCACTAAAGAAAAACACCAACCTAAACCTGCCTCCGGTCAGTTATAGCAATTAATGGGGAGTGTAAGCATATAAACCCTCCTCGGCTTGTTGTCAGGAAATCCCAGGCGTTTGACCCCGAGACCAAAATGAGCAGGAATTCATGTTGAGCAACTTGGGCTTTAAATTCTCACCACAAAAACATAGAGGAGTAAGAAACTGGACAGGAGCAGACAGACTGCCGTAGCTATTGACGCTGGAAGAAATAACTTTTTTGCACGAAAAGTAAATAGAGATTTTACAAGAGAATTTATATAACTGTTTTAAACCAAGCTTACTTTTTCTGATATACATTTAGTTTGAAAAATATTCAAGAACAAGCGACTGAGCAAAGAAAAGTCTAGTTTAAATCTTCTGGGAGACTGTGAAGCCAACAATAATCAGACATGCCAAACTTTGGTTAACAGTCTTTTTATTTGACATTTATGATTCATCTGGCTGACCTTCAGCTTCCAAATGTTACAAAAATAGGGATTAGATTTGTATTTAGAACAATGTCTGATGTATTAGGACTAGCACCCACAGAAAACCAGTTTAGAGAGAGAGAAAATGGGCCAAGTCCAAGCAGAACGATCCCGGCCAACAGTCCTGCCTGGCCAGTGGACCAGAGGCCTAAAAAACCAAAGGACGTTCCTGGATGCAACAGGCTGAAATCGGCATCCTCTATGCAGCAGCTGGACTCTACCATGACTGGGGGAAGAATAGTAGGAAGAGTAGTTGTCTTGCAAAAGGAAAGTTTTGGGTTCAATTCCTGGTTCTTCCTGCCACATGTCGGCACTTAACTGAGTGTAAAGTGCTTTGAGTGGTCAAAATGACTGCTGTCTAAGTTCAATCCATTTACCATTTATTACCATGTGTGGTACGCATACCTACCTGTCAAGTCTCCCGTTTTGGCTGGGAAACTACCGTATTTTACCCCTCTGTCCAGGTGTGTTCCCATATTAGTATTTTCCAGTATTTTTCTGTATTATAGTAAATCCGTCGCAATCCAACCCCCCCCCCCACTCTGGCCCTTTTTCAACAACTGCTTAATCCATTGTTAAAGTGTCATAACGTGTTTTTCCGAGCTGCCTTTAAATGCAACATGAGCGCCAGCGACGGAGAACTGCAGCTGCTGTGCAGGTTTGTGTTAGAATAATGGCAGCAAACCAGCAAAAGGCAAAAAACTTTGCAGTCCCCCTCCCCCCAAGATAAATAAGTGAGTTGATTAATGCTGTTGGATGCAGATAGTGATGGCTAAATGATGACTAAATGATATTTTTTTTGTGTTGTATTTATATTAATTTATATTCTTATATTCTATATTCTTATTCCTTGTTTCTTGCATAATTTAAGGTTTTGGTTACTCACATTTAGTGTGTACCTTAGTATTTAATTTGTATTTTTGTATTCTTTTGCATTTTTGCTTACTGTGTGTTATCTTTGTTTTTTGCCTGGGAGCTGTGGTAACTTCAATTTCCTGAGGGAGTCTTCCCAAGGGATCAATAAAGTACAAGTCTAAGTCTAAGTCTAAGCTAATGCCAATATGTTACGTTAAGCTTGTTAACAATAACAGGTTACTAATTTTGTTATCTATGTTGAATAGTGGGTAGTACTGGTTACATTTAGTTGAGTAACGTTTGGGGAAAAATGCACTTTTATGAGTAGTTTTATTACAATGTAGTTTTTTCTCTTACTTGAGCAAATTTTTTATTGCTACTCTTACTTGAGTAGATTGATTCTGCACTTAAAGAAATAGACTTCAGGCACTGGAAACATTAGGTTCTTATATTTCTGCATTGTACGAGTTGATATTAATGCGAAGTTGAGCATAATTACTCGTTCCCACAAAATGATCTCAGATAAGTGCAAGACATTGGATGGACGGTGAAAAATGTTGCCTTTTACTTGCACAGGCAGTTTAATCAGCATCTCATCTAAACTCTCTCAAAAGAACATAAAACAAATAGGACTCAGGTTTGTGTCATCTTACTTCATGAGCAGTTTATATAGGATTGCAGCCCGGAAAATGAAACGCTGTCAAACAGCCGAGACGCGGAGGAATTCAACGAGTTTCCATGCCAGCTGTCATAAGGTTCACTCATTGTCGGAATATTACCAATAAAATTATATTTTATTGTCTCCAAATGTTTTCAGTGATGCATTTGGAGATGTTTAATTATATTTTTAACTTCATTTATTACAAATTCAGTATTTTGTTTTTCAACTTGGTACTGGGTTCTCTCTTATGTTACGTAGTTCATTTTGAGTTAGCGATTATTTTCAAAACCTTCTCTGAAAAATTAAATCAAGTATCAGAGGATCCCCGGTGTGGTGTTTTCTGTATGCTTCTTCTCTAGGGTGATCTATACTGACTCTGTACTTTTATCCGGCATCTATCAGATCCTTTAAAGTGGCATATTAAAATATGAGCAAGCACATTAGAAATCTGAGGCGGCACTTATCAGCCAAGGCTGCATCTGCATAGCATACAACCATGTAAGCAAGCATTAGTGTGACAGTACAAAGCGACTTGAGCTGCAAAGCGTCCAGAGCTGTGATAACTTGTGACATGTGGAGATTGGCCACATTCCTTTACAAAAACAACCTCTTTGCTTTGTGGCTTTCTGTGTTTTTGTTTTGACTACGCACCGAATCTTACAGCCAAGTATCAGGATAAAAAGACTGGAAGCAGATATGTGATGATTACATTCACTAATTTTCAGCGCTTTTTAAACTTCCTGTTCTAGAAATCTGTTAATTCACATCCCAAGTCTCCACAGAGCCGATTCGTGGAGTGCGTCCCGTCCTTGACGACAGACAGTCGAGTCCCTCCACAGTCAGACGGATGTTGTTCTGCGCCGGGTCGAGTCAAACCTTAATGCTGCCACGTGTCTCCACAAGGGATTAAGAGGGTTTCATTAACTTGATAACCATTTTTGCTGTTTAGCATCTCTGCAAACATTAGCTCGGCTGCAACAACAACATTCCAGTCAGAAGTCAATATCCTGAAAAAGGATAAATAATCTAAGGATCTTTCCTCATTTCCAGGTCACACACACGTCCAGCAGCGATTCAGGGAAACACAATCTGCCCAGAGGAAAACACCAGTGAACTCAAACCTTCAAAGATTTTTGTAAACGCAACTGTTTATTCAGTGTCATCCTAATGATTTCAGCTGAATTAATGCCAAATTATATTTTATAATTAGTTTTTTATGTCTAAAGTAATCAAATTCAGTGTTGATGGCATTTAACACATTTACCTTTGACCATACTTAAAAAATGTTTTCTAAAATATACCGTGCACAAATTTTAAATAAAATTTTTTACATTTTACTTCTGTTGAGCAAGACACTTTATTACTTTTAAAGTGGTCTAGATAAATATTCTCTCAGGTATTTTAGAGTTTCATGGTTTTTGGCTGCTTCTCATTTGCTTCATGGCCAACGACTGAATCTGTACAAGAAAAACAAACAAGTGGAGGACAAAAGAAGACATGCAAATCAAAAACATTTTGGTCTTAAAGTCAGGGCTTTAAAAGGACAGAAAAAACTCCAGTGAAAACTTGACATAGTCCCATGAGATAATATATTCTTAAAATGATCTGTATACCTATTTTCCAGCTAATAGATTTTGGGAACTTGTTGAAGCTAAAATAGCATTTTATCTTTTTGTTCCACTCAGAGATTAAACCAAAGGAATGAGATGAAATCATGCCTATGTGCTTAAAACAAAGTGCATAATGATCTACTCTACACATGTTCCAAAGCACCAAAAGAAAGACTCGAGACTTTTGCACAGTTCTACGAGTCTCCAAAAGTTAAAAAGAACAGTTTTCTCATAAGATGTTATTTTCTGACCCTAATCCTCTGGGCATACCGACCCACATGATTTAAACGTTTTCTGCTTCAACACACCTGGTTTAATTTCATAAATCTTTATCAGCTTGTGTGTGCAACATGATAAAATGCTCTAAATAATTCACGCTTTTAAATTAGTTGTGAAGCAGCCAACTAACTAAATCATAAAAGACAGCACAATCCATGGACCTGGATTAGGAAAACATTTGTATACGGACCAGTAAGCTTCAAGAAAAAAACTTGACTTTATTAAAGGTTAGAAGGTTAACATGACCTAAGAAAGCAATAAAAATTAGCTTATGTTCATTGTGTTCTGTTAAATAAAGACAAGCCAATTTTAAAGTCAGCCAAATAGAAAGGTGAGGTGTGTAACATCAGGATAAAACAGAGCTGACATTTTCATGCCGACTGAAAAAAACACATCGTAAGCCGATAGGTCAGCCTGGGTCAGCCTCGACTTACGAATGTATTTCTTCCATTCTTTCCCTTTCATTCTCCGTTCATCTCGAGGAGAACAAGCCTTTGCTGGACCATGCTAACACAGTCCAGAGCTGCTGTCATGCTCTACAGCTACAGAAGAGGCTGATAAGCCAGAAAGTGTGACAGGAGGAAAACATGTTGCCCTTCTGCAGCCCTCTTAGTCTGTTTACCCACTTCCCCATTCCTCCGCCGATCCCATGCGATACAGATATTGAGGGCTTGCGTTTGGTATTCAAAGGGAAACAACCACATCCGATCCGGCCCGTTAGCGCCAAACTATGCAGGAACTGGGGTCATCGCTCGTTTCTATCTGCCGAGATTCCTGTCGTGTTTTGTGGAAGAGGCTGTTTCCCTTGGCTGACGACAGATTCATAAACAGCAGCGCTGTGCGGTGTAGGGATTTAGATAGCGTTTCCAGCTGAGCCCTTCTGCCAGCGATAATAACGATCCACTGACGGCCTCATAGTTTGGACCCATTATTTTCATATGTGTCACAGACTGAAATATGTTAAATCAAAGTGCAAAAACTCTTAAACTCAAACAACCACTTAAAAAAACACCAACAACAGATGCCACAGTGACCATCCAGAGTAGATGAAACATTTTATTGCAACATTTACGCTTTTGTCTAATTTTGCAACTATTATGGCTAAGCTGTGGGAACAGCGTTAATTAGTTCAACGATTATTGCTTCGCCAATCATATAAACAACATCAAAAATGATGCATGAGTCTGTTAAGTGATTTTACATCTTTCTTAATTATGTCCTCCTCTAAATCTAATTGGTTTTGGAGCCACTTTTATTTCTAAGACAGCCTTATAACTTGTGTGAGAGTTCATAAAGTCTGTCTTTAGCACATATATGAGGGTGATTCAGATGAGTTAATGAAAACAAAGCTCGCAGTTTGAAGTGTTTTGGCTTGCCAGTGTTTCCAAGCAGTTTCTATAGAGACACATACATCAACACTGGCTGAGGTTAAGGGTGTGTTTCACTTCTGTAACATGAAAGGAGCTACAGACAATCAAGCAACAAGATCACCCCCTCCTCTCCCATGAGATCCGTTATAGTATGTCTGATTGTGAAGGAGCCAGAGGAAGTATCCCTGAATTGTGGTTAAAGTGCAGCGCTGCATCCTTCCTCTTTCCATCTGAGCCAGCTCTAAAGCCTGACATTAATTAAACCATTAAAACAGATTAATAAGCGGCGGACGCTGCAGATGAGATGAGAATCATGGAAATGTGCGTTTTGCCTCGACGACCCAGTTGCCCTTTCATTTGCATTTCATCTTCTTGTGAAGCTCTTACTTCTTATGCCGAGTTATTTTTTTTTATGAAATGTTTTGCGTCTAACTTTAAAGTTGAAAGCAACTGAGCTAAAAGAGAAATCCAGAATGCAAACACAGAATATTTTAGATCACACTTCTGGTACCGGAGTTCTCTCAGGAGGGGAGATGGGAGAGGATAATTACAAGTCGTTAACCCCTCCACATGTCTATTTTGTAAGATGGAGTAGCTGTCTAAATGACTGAGGCCTAATGCAGCAATTAGCTCCTATAAACACAGACACCGAGAGCAGCCAGTACATCTGCTAGCTCTTCTGTTCTCCAACACTCACAGATGACTCTAATCCTTGGTGAATTCGCTGATTGCACATTCAGTAAAAATAACACATTAACCCCTAACCTTAAAATCACAAGACAGAGTCAGATTGCACCAGGAAAGGTGGAGATTATCAAACCAAAAGTGAACAGAATGTAAATTGTGTGAAAACTTCAGATAGTAAAAAAAAAGTTCAACTTTATTTTCCCTGCAGCTATTTTAAGTTACTTTTAGCAAAGATGTCTTTATAGGCTGCAGCAGTCGTCCTAATAACTTAAAGCATTTGACTTGTGCTTTGATTTTCACTGAAACATTTAAATGCTGTTAAAATTTAAAGATCCTATTTAAAAATAGGATCAATTATCTGTGAGAAAAATGAATTATAGAATATATTCAAACAAGATGGTGGATTTAGACTTAATTATTCAGACACATTTCTTCTGTATTAACTGAACTTGTACTTTAATCTGTAAAAAAATGTAGTTTATGCTTTCTACGTCATTAACCTGATAAATTCAGTTTGATGTTTTTATAGTGCAAATTAACAACAAATGTCATCTCGAGGTACTTCATAAAAAACATAAAAGATAAAAAATTGCTTAACTGGTGTTGCTACCTTTGCAACAGCCCCTCATACCAAACATCCATCACTGAAATATACTGCAACAGGCAAATGATTTTTAGTTTTTGAACGTCTTAAGTTCAAAAACCTAAGACGTACTCATGTAAAGGCAGTCACGATCACACACGTGCAGACGCTAGCCTCTACTGCAGCCATGACAGCCTTTTATCTAAAATAGAGTCATTAAGTACGATGCCCCTGAACATTGGCAGCATAAATAAGTAGTAGGAGGGAGCACTGCCCTAAAAGTCAGGGCTCTTTGGCAACACATGAAACAGATACTTTGGTTCATAAATGGGTCTGTATGACAGTGAAGCAATAAGAAGTTGTAAAATGACAGCCACCTTTTTTTTGGTGCCTTTATTAACCAAAGACATTATTGTCTAAGCTGTAATTTAAAGAAGAGCAGATTATGATGAGTTCTGCTGGGAATCAGAGTCAAAGGTGAGCAGAGGCAAACACTGCCTAAACCATCAAAAACACAAAACATAAGAACATTGTTTCTCCTGCCCTGTTACTGGATTTGTTAAACATAATTTGTTCTCTGAACACCTAAGCAGACAGGATGCACATTTAACTCTAACTCTCAAAATATTTAACAGCCTTTTGCCTGGCTCAATACACTCGTTTGGTCTTGCTGTGATCCCAGCAACACCTTCTTTTTGCAACCAAAAACGGGTAAAAGAAGAATTTTAAGACTTGTGAGGCGGTTTGAGAACACTAAACTTGTTGGTATGAATGACTGACAGATTGGTAGAATTACCCACCTGTACATTCGTGCTTCAGACCCTTGCCGTAGTATCCCTTCTCACAGATGCAGTCGTACTGTCCAGTGTGCATACCGCACTTACAGCTGGCCATCACGTCGCAGCAGTCCTTGCCCTCATCACACAGGGAGGCACAGCGGGAAAGGTCCTCCTGGATGTAGCTCCCTGTTGGGAGGTCTGGAGGTGAAAACAAGTGCAAGTTTATAGCAAAAACCTATTAAGTTTCATGATAATAAGCGTTTATCATAACATCTTTCAAGAAGAAAAAAAAAACTAAAAAAACAACCAACTGACAATAAAAGGGAATTTGCCTGCAAAAATAAAGAGAAATTGGTAATAATTACAATGTTTCCATCACACTAAACTGCAACTTTCTGAGGGGAAATAATCTCACTTTTAAGTCTCAGCACATACAAAATGTGGCCATTTAATGGGAGTTGTGTCAAAACTGTCATGACAAAGAAAAAGAGAATTAAACATACCGAAACAAATAGGTCTAAGTTTCCTTATTTGTTAGAGAAACTGTTGAAATGATAAGACAGTGGCAGCTTCTCTAATAATCTGTTTATAATGTGGCTGTCTGCTTTGAATGATGGAGTATGTTAAACTTTAATTTCCTCCAACCTTCACTCGTTCTACCAACCTTTCCTGACGCATCTGGAATTACATCTGGAATTTCACTGTATGGAGAAACACACACCTCGTCTACCTGCACGCACATGCATGTGATTTACAGCTCCCTCCAAACTTAGCATGCCCTCGGCTGGGATGTTTTATGGAGCTAGCATGGCCTTTAAAGCCATGAGAAAACCCATTTTTAACCACATTACAGAAAGTTCTTTCCTACTGTGAGAAAATGGATTTGCTTTTTGATGTATGGAAGTGAGCTCTGATGGTTATTGGCGAAACAAAACAGAAGAAAGTATCTGCCCTACATATGTTGTCAGATTGGGAATGAAATATTACTCCATTCCTTTTAAATGAGGACTGGATGTTACCAGGGTTTAAAAAAATAGGTGCAATAAAAAAAGAGATTGCTTTAGGTCAAATGGTGATGGGAATAATAAAGCTTCAAAGGAGAAGATATTAGCTTGGCTTCTGTTTGCCAAAATCTTAGCTACCTTTTGACCTAAAGTTTCAAATTTTTTCTAAGTCTCATATATTTTCTGGTTGCCTACATAAAGGCATATATATTACCTAAAAGTGTGCAGTTCCATTAGGTGTAAAGTTCGCTATAAAATAGGCAAACGAAACCAATAAACGTTAAAAATGAACCCCTCTTGTTGCTTCCTTCATGCAGAGCCTTCCTTGATGTACCTTCATGCAGAGCGCGGCGAGCAAGCGCCTCAAACTCAGCGAAGTTGTGCACCAGGTAGCAGTGCTGGTCCTTGGGTTGAGAGGCCATGTCGTGCAGCTCCCTGATGTTTCCCTGCCAGATGCCCAGAGTGAAGATCTCAACGCCTCGCTCTCTGAGAGCGGCCGCCACCGGTCGAGGGTCGCCCCCGTTAGAGTAGCCATCAGTGATGAGGAAGATTGCCTTGGTAGCGTTCCCGCGGGAGTTACGGAGAATTTGCTGTTGGAGAAGAAGATATTTACAGTTATTATGCATCCAACTTTTTAATAGCACAACAAGCTTCTTGCAAGCTTTATGTCACTCTTGTATGTTTTAGGTTATGCAAAGAAAGAATATAAAGAATATATAAGAATCCAAAATACCCCTTTCAGATCTCTTAATGATCTCCTTCAAATGTTTCAAAAATGTACACAACATTTCACTTGCACTGGAGATATTGTCAAAATGATGTTTAAGATAATATAGTCTTTGCTGTCACTGCATATGTCATAGGTCTGACTGTTCAGACACACATCCCGCACACTGCTGCCAACATCGCCCCAACTTTAGTGACCTGACTAAATCGGATACAAAAGAACGTCACACATGACCACTAACAACAGCCCATATTTCTATGGTTCCAAAAAACCCTACATCAGCATCGCAGCCAGCAAGGGAAGGATGGGAAGAGGGAGCAGAAAACGGGAGCAAGCTCTACCATTGTAATTATTTCTCCAACAGACTGTGCAGCTGCTCGCCAGTGGTCTGAAACCACTGGCGAACACAGAGTTTGCAGGCCAGGCTCTTGCGTACGCCCCAGACACCAGCTACAGTTCTCAAACTAACTTTAGCCAGCATTTACGATCCACCACATACAATTAGAAAAAAACATTAGTCAGAGGAACATATCTTTATTTTCTCTGAAGAATAAAGAAACAACACAACTTCCTGCCAGCATTACTCGAGAGTGAGCGAGCATGGGGGTTTTGGACTGCTCCAAAAGTGTTTTTAAGTGAAGTTGGAGAAAACTTGGGGAATAATGGACGACAAAATATGAAAAGCAAAAGCAGCCAAGGCGAAGTCAGAACGACATCAATCCACCTACAGACTTACTTAAACATAATCAAACATGAAGGACCTTTTATTCTCCATCCAAGAAGGGGACAATATCTCTAGATGACGGAGCATTACAGCTGAAGAGAGCGAAGACATGCAAGGGTGTGACCACAGACAGAATGAAACGGGAGACAAGGCAGAGAAAGGCTCTGAACTTTATTGTCCAACTGGCTGCAATTGCAGCAGCTTTGGCAGGAGTACTATAATTAAAGAGCTTGTGAAGAAAAAAAGAGGATGGAAAGAGAACAGACAAAAACGGGGAAAGCTCCAGGTTGTCTGCTGTTCTGGTTGTCAGACTGGAGATGCTGACTACACCCAACTCCACCATGAAAAGCTTCTACTGTCTTTGCTCCACTCTGACTAATAGCATCAGTTGTAATTTTTTCTGTACAAGCAGCAGCAGTTCATGAATGAACGGTGCTTTAAATGAGCCTCTTCTTTCACCTTCCAACCATTGAAAATGGAGGAAGTCAACCGAGATCCTGGAGTCTCAAACAAAGAATGGGACCTGGTCTTTCTATTCTGTGCAGCAGACTTGAGTCACCAACTCAGCACATCAAGAAACCCAAAGACTGCACGGAACCTTAACGCAAGAGAGAACTTGTTATTTGTGCCTCCCTTTTTAATACCACCTCAAAAACAATAAAAACTGTTTTGACTTTGTAAACATGTTTGGCTGCTATTTTATTGTTTACCTTCTTTTTTTCTAAATAGTGGCATTGGGTCACAGTGGTTTGTGAGTTAGCCTTGAGTCAGTGGCTGCTGTGAGAGACCGTGGAGACGATACCATGCGGAGCATGCCCACTAATAATAGCCTCCCGAACAGCCGTGGCATATTTCAGGTCAGAGTATTAACATAAAGGTGGCCACAGATGCCAGCGTGTGGGAACGCACTGCACTTCTCAGAAACACTCAGGGCGCACCTTATCATTCACGGCACAAAAAGATGAAGCGGAAAATCACATATGCTGCAAACAGCGACGGCTGATAAGAGAAACACATTTTGCAAGTATTGTGGCATACCAGGTCCTTTAACACAAAAATAGAAAAATCTTGATTTAAAGATCTGTTTCCTGAGAAGTGAATGAACAACTATAAATACAAGCCTCAAGGATTTTTGGCCATCAAAGTGTCAAGTTAAAACAAAAAGGGATCCATCGTAAAGTTGATTTTTTTAACCCATTTATTCTTGATGAGCACTGCATTTTAAAATACAAATGCCTGGATTTTCCACATTTCGTCACATTACAACTACTTTTATGTATTTTATTGGGATTTTGGTTGATAGGTCAACACTATATTGTGTCTACTAGAACCAGTTCTCTTTAGATATCATCAGGATAGTAAATAGAGTCCAGAACTTTAATCTCAGTGTGAATCCAGCTGTTCTCTGGAGGCCTCAGAAGTTAGCATTAGCTTAAACCAAAACAATATCTGAAAATTAGTAAGTGTGAGGTAAGAGGAAAACCCACAATAACATGACCGTCCATTTAAGCTAAGGTCTTTTGTAACTCTTGAGGAGATGCAGAGACCAAAGGCTCAGGTGGGAAAATCTACTCACAGGACAACCGTTACTTACGTGCTCTACAAAAATATGGTTTCTATGTCAGAGTAGTAAGAAGAAAGTCATTGCATCCAGTTTGCCACGTTGGGAACACAGCAGAATTTGATGTGATCGGTTGAGTCCAAAACTGAATTTTAAAACTCCTCATCTAGCCCTTAAACTCTGTTACAAGACTTAAGAGTAGGTGACTGATCGTGATCTCTTTTACAAAAATAATCTTAAAGAAATGCACCAAGTTGATATACATGCCAAAAGTCTTGCTGCAGAAGCTTTTATTATGCATTTGTGTTACTCTGCCACATCCAATTTTATAAAGGCTACCAAAAACTATGGAGGATGCAAAGTGACAAAATGTGAAGAAGTACAAGTGGGGGGAATATATGTAAAAGGCACTGGAATATTTCTCAAGCGCTTTTAAAGTCTAGACAACATGTATGATATATGGGTTAAAGAAAGTGACTTATCTTGAATTCTGGAGGAATTTGACACGTCCTGAAAGGCTTTACGTCGACAGTTTGGGTTTAAAGATGACATAATCAATGACGGGACAGTTCGGGTCTAAGTGGCTTGGGTCCAGCGACATCTATCAAGGAAGCAATGACAGCACAGGGACCGGCCGGCCAGGCGGAAACACTGGTAACCGGATTCTCCTCTGTTCCAAAACGCCCTCACACTCTGGCAGGAAGCAACCGAGAGATGAGCCGACCATATGTCGAGGCAGGGATTTCTCCATTATGCTGCACGGGAAAACTTACATTGAGCACGGAAATACATTCAAACTCATACAGTCAGCGATGAAAATACCTGTTGAGAATATCATCTACATTTGGTGGAGGTTTCCTTGCTTTATCAGAAATGATTTTTTTCCCTCTCCAGATGTTTTTACAGACTGCAAAGTTGCAGTTTTATCTTTTGGTGTTATTTGCTGTAAAAGCAAGTGAAAGACTCAAGTTAAAGCAAGAAACTGATATCATGTGCTGCCACTCTTCTTACACCTAAACTAACAAAAGCAAAAGTGTAACACCCAAACCAGTCCAGAATAAAAAACTAAATGCAAGATGATGAAGCTAAAAAAAACAAAAAACAACAACACAGGACTGATAGAGTCTAATCAAAAGCAGAATTTTGCCAGGATCAGGATTGAAGCTAATGACACTCATGTGGATATCTGGGATCTCTTCAGCCTCTGCTGGTATGCAGCTTGTTTTCTTCTTGGCTGTGCGTCAGAATAATTATTGTGTCGTGGTCTAAAAAGTCCCTCTGTTCAGCAACCGCAGAAAGGAAATGGAGATTCCATTTGAATGAGAGTTTCCATAATATTTTTCACAAGATATAAATTAAAGAAGTCAATAACGGGTCCAAATATCATTCAGTGGCATCGCCACTGGCCAAATCCATCACGATGATATTCATAGGCATGAGAAAATAAAGGAAATCCATGATATGTAAAAAAAAATATATAGTTTGTGGAGAAGCCAAACAGACAAACAGATCAGTTCAATCCTTACTGGCTGGTACAAACTGGCTGGGGTTGGTACAAACTTTGTTGTACCCCCAGGGAAGCAGGTTGATAGAGGCCTGAGCTGCAGAAGATCTAAATATTGGACTCAAAACATTGAATTATTGATTTAATGTGTTGTGAGGATGCTCAACTTTGTCCATGAAGTTTTTCATTTTTATGAAGTATTGGTCTTTCCACAATGAGCTCAAGAAATTCCTCAAAGTCCCCAGACTGCAGCCGGCCGTCTAGTTATTTCATAACCCAAAAATCACAGTGAAAACACATTTTAGATGGAGAAACAAAGAAGAAAACAACCAGAAAATCTGACTGGAATACACACTATTTACTTTACTTTCATTATTAGACTATTACCGATTATTGTAAGATTGAGTACTTTTTTTATATTGTGCCATCTCTGGCAATATCCACCTTTAACTTTAAATAAATAGAAGAACTGATATTCAATTACAGAATAGATGTTTGTCTGATTAGAAGCAGGCATCTGATTGCATTCGGCAGAAGAAACTATAAAAGTTTTGACACCTTGAGGAGCTGCTGATGGAGGCACGGAGCTAATCAAAGGCTTCTGCATGCAGAGAGCCATCCTGGATCCAGACCCGACATCGGCACCACGCTGAGGTCCTCCCATCAGCTGCTCCTCTGGCTTTGATCGCGGCTCATTGACTATTCATTTATTATAACGCACCAGAAAACCAGAATCCAAACATGGAACAGCTAAATCTAGCCAGTGATATGAAATAAAAACTGATTTATTTTGTACGCCAGTTAAAAAGTGAAAAGCAATCACAATCAAGTGCTTTTCTTGTATTCTTTCCTGATTTTGATTGAGAAAAACTACAGGTTTAAATACAATGCATGTTTGGCCGTAAAACTTTACTTAAAGGGACTCCATGCAGGAGAAAAAAGTAAATGAGGGTTAATCCGTTTGGAAAGTTTTCTTCCCGTCAGTCGCAAGTTGGATGGCTTGTTTGGACAGGCTATCTGCTCTTGGCTTGGGTGGCAAGAATAACAAAACTCCTGCTGGGGCCCAACAGAACAACATACATGCACAGCTACAGACGCAACACTAGACATTATTCAGCAACAATTTAGGATAATTCAAGATAGTCAAGGCCATTTTCAATTAATTTAGATTTTTCCCAACTACCCCCATATGTTGAACATTATCTTAGCAGCTAATTCTTTATGCTAAGTGCTGTCAAGTCTGAGATATTTTGAATTTTGCACCTTTTTTCTAGATCAGCTGCTATAAGTTTCCCTTTAAGCTTTAGTTCCACTTGTTCCACGAAATACCATCTCGGTTTCACTCCGTTAGGTTCAGAAAACTTTCCATGCTTAAGTTTTCCTCAGTATGGAGCCATGAGACTGACACTTTCAGGGTTTCCACTCTCAGCTGGCCACCCAGATGGGGATAGTTGATGCCTTTAAAATAAACCTGCAAATTAGAACTGACTGATTTTCAACTTCTTAACACGTTGGGTAACAAGGTAGCAAAAATACTATCCAATAGCTTTAATACATGCAGCTTTCTGTATTATTAGAGGCTGTCAGTTTGTAAATCAGGAAACATCATGTATAAGTCATCGCTCTAAAATCCACACTGACATATGTTTTGTTTTTAAATTTGGTACGACATGTTCTGGAGGGTGGCTTGCAGTAATGCATGCAAAGTTTGACATTATCAAAAAATAAAATAGGCTCATCTATGATTTATTTGTATGCAGCGGAAATACAGCCAAGTCATCTGTTTGCCTGTTACTGAGTAGCTGTGAAGATAAACAAAGTGAGAGTCATTTACCTGATGACTTCTGTTTAATTACAGAGAAATTAAACTACCGGCACACTGCGTCTGTGCGCTCCATCTGTCTCACTGCAGATGGTTTTACTCTTACTGCTTTTTTTTTTTACAGATACCAGTAAAAAAAAGTAAAGATTAGAAATACCTGACTCACTCAGACAGTTTGCAGCTATGGGAGGAAAAGATAAAATGAACTGAATCTCAGTCAGCTTTTTAAGTGTTGTGACAACAAAACAGAAAACTTTTCACCGCGTTGCAGGTGTAGGCTGCTTCTCTCTTTTGTTTCCAATTCTCAAAAACAATCCAGAGGTTTGGACTTGAGATGCTGTCAGTATTTCTGTATTTTGAACAACAGTTTTTCTGCCAGAAGCAGTCATTTACCACTGTGGTGAATTGCCACAGTTCACCAGTGTCGTGCATTTAAATCTGGTAGCTTAGGATTTCAAGCCATCTCCAAACTACTGCTCTCATTTCTTTCTCGTGTCTGAATCCTCCAACTTGTTTAAATCACTATATAATTCTTCACCTTACAACTCGCATCCAAACAGGAGACATTAATAATTAACAGCTTCCTTTAAAATGAATCCCAGTGTCGATATTTCATCATCCTTCACCAGCTATTCTGTATATCAGCTGATGTTTTTCTTCTTTAATGCTTTTTTATTTTATTTGAAAAGAAAATGAATATAACAGAGTGATGAGCCTGAATAAAATTGAAAAGAAAAAGTTGTAAAAATTATGAATTTCCTTTTAAAAAAGAAGAGATTATAAGTGGAAAGGTCCCATGGCTACACCTCTATTAAACAAGAGGTATTGGGTGATGATCACAAAGTTTATTTCTTTCATTGTCAGCCTTTAAACATAGGGACGTTAAACCATCTCAACTCAGTCGCTATGGTAATAACCATCAATTCTGGTCTGGTCTTTTTGTTTGTTTATTTTTGCCATTATACGACTATTTAAATGCTTCTTTTTAACAGAAGATGGCTTGATTTCTGATACTAATGTATTCGTAGAGCTCCCAAGTTTTGTTCTGTTTTTCTACAGACAAATCAGTGGAGACAACAGCATCCATTTGGCTCCATAATACCTAAATACTGTGACATTTTGTGTCTGACTGACAGCTGCTAAGTTCTGCAGACTCCATCTTACACCATGTGAGCTTTGAGACACTGAACAGACCTGAAATGTTGACGGCACACTTCCGATAATTTCCTCCATGAAAAACACTGGATTAGTGATTTACAGAGATGCGTGGATTTAGCAGAGAAAAAATATGCATACTTGTATTTCTCCTTTTGCACATCAATCAAAACACTTATGGTTACTTATTGCAAAACCACAAAACATTTTCGACATTACATAAGCAACACAACATAGATAATTGTCAACCTGTCTGGAGTGCGTTTGCACAAAATGTTAGGAAGGGAAAACTGTTCCTGGAAAAAGTAAGACATTAAAGGAAATTGCCCCAAATTTGGCAACCATCGAGTTGCCTCATGCTACCCAATAATTTAAAGGTTTTCATTAAGGTTTGCTTGTACATTACGAATTCGTGAAGAAGAATGAGAAAAAAAGAGACACACAAATGACAAGTGTGACAAAGTAGAGTTGAGTTAGAGAGTGTGGACAATCGGTCAATTACCCGACAAAATGGCTGGAAAACTGTGTACGTTACCTTGACAGGTTCTGCCACAACACCATTTATCAAACTCAACTCAACAAGAAGCGGCAAGAGAGAAAGAAAGATGCCAAGAAAAGGAGGGGGGCTAATTTTCCCGTGACGCCAAAAGTAAAGGCTATCTTAGCTGGCTCATTTCATAATTCTTAGGTTTCACAGTCTCAGTCTGGTGTGTGGGGAGAAAAAAAGACAAGAAAAAACATTTTCAGCAGTGAAGCGTGTACCATGTAAAAGAGGTTGGGCACATTTATTTGGTCAGAAAGATTGTTGGTCTGTCTCAGGTTTCTTTGGTTTTAACATGCTTCATTTATTTCCTGTGCTTGATAGATGTAATATTATTATCAGATGCAGGCATTCAGCAAATATGGAAATATTTACTATTAGGCTGCACATCTGCTTGTGTTTTTTATGAGATTTGACATGGATCCTAATCCATCCAAAAGCTGCAAAAGGAGTTTAGGAGAAGCTTCATCACATGAAGTCATTCTCCTCTTCAAACAAGTGAGAAACTTTGGTGACTACTTGTTTAGCAAGACCCACCAGGCAAAAGGAAAGATTTGGTCTGCAGCATTAGCTAACACACCTAAAAACCATGTGAAGATGCAACATTACAGTTCATCTGATAAGGCTATGAGCTCAAACCAAAGCTACAAGTTTAACTTACTGACTGAGACATACTCCACAACCAGAACAATGGAGACATTTTCAGCACATATACTGGATCTTTGGATCACGTCATCTCAACCTAATTTTGTCAACATGAACCCACACAAGTCTTTTTACGTGGCTAAGAGGTAAATTTTAGTTTTAGATCAGAGATGGCCAAGATCTGTCCTTGAGCGCTACAATCCAGCAATTCTTCGATGCATCCCTTGTCCAGCACACAGCAGTTCTCCAAGTCTGGACTTTATGGTCCATCTTATTAAATAAATATTTATTATTTATGCACAAATGACAAGTCATCAGTACCTCTTAAAATACAAAATGACCAACTTTTCTTTGCTTATCAATGTTTTTGCTGATCATAGGGTAACATCAGACTTTAAAGGTTCCATATTTACCACTTATTTATTTCCACCATTCAGGATGAATGCATTCAGTAGACGTCCTTACTCTGGTTTGGTCGTGACAATCACTTTCCCTTGAAGTTGGTGGTTTTAGGTTGTTCTCTTTATGTTGATGGACATGGACTTGTTGTTTAAAGGTGATATTCACGGTTTTAGGTTCCAGATCGCGATGAGTTATGTAATATTTGCAACAAAGCATTCATTACCTCACTGCTCAAGCACACAGCAGCCGCCGCACCATCTCCAAGGCTCAATTCAGAGTTTGAAATAAACAATGGCAACAGTGTGATGAAGCATGATCGTGCTCCAGACTGGGGTGCTGAAAGTGCTTATGAAAATGAGTGATTGGCTACTCCACTTGGCATAAAATGTCCATGAAAATTTCACTGCAGACGTGCATCAACAGGAAAATACTCTGATTGTTGCTCGGACTGCAACCTCGTCTTTCCTACATTTTCCTTCTCTCCTGTCGGGTTTGTTGGTCTTGGTATGGCTGTAGGTAAAACTTTCTTTCTAACAGAAAAAAATAAGACATTAGCGATTGCAGCATGTATTCATGAAAAGGCTTAACTCATCGAGTGTCTTGTTACCATGTTAGTAGACCAATTACACTAAACTTTACAACATTACAAATGAGCACAACCTAATGAGGTCCAGGAAAGGGGCAAAAATAATTTTAGTGACCTCAACAAGAACAAAAAGCAACAAAAAAAGAAGATAAATTAAATTATATACATAGATGGCTGCCCGTGAAACACTGCATTTAGTGGTTAGTGAATGGAGACTGATTAAAGTATGCCAAATGCTGGAGGATAAGTCTTTTATTGCCTCCTCACAGTGTTTCATAATGAGCCAACTTAAGCCAAGGCTAAAGCATACTTTGTCTCTGCATTTGGAAAACTATCTGGAACAAGACGCTGCATTTGGAAACACAATTACTGGTCTCTGAACTTGAAATCTTACACAATCAGACGTGAGGAATGCTAAAAACTTCACATAAAAAGGCTTAAAATCAACAAAGCAGGACACAAACATGCCCGGGTTGAATCTGCCTGGGTTCATACGGGCGCAGCGGTAATCTGTTTTCAGTCGTTTGCACCAACTGCGACAGACAAACAAGAACACACACTCACTCACTAAAGAAAGCAACCCAGTGGAATCTGGCACTCTCAATCTCCAACCTCAACATAGCAAGTGGTTTACTAATAGACCTGCACGCCTTAGCTCATAAAAACGTGTTATTTAGTTTGCCACTGCTGGCACTTTGAAATACTTTTGGTTTCTTCACATGCCAATCTCCGACGCTTTTGGTAAATTTCAATTTCAAGCTGCCAAAATAAATCCACGTGTTTAAAGAATTTGTGAGATTTGTGTCTTTAATCTCAATGCTGTTAACACAGGGAGGCATAACGGGGTAAAAAGGTTGACAGCGGCGACAGCATGAAAAGAAAGAAAGACAATCCTTCGCTACAACAAACAAGTATTGTCACCCATCCTTCTTAAGATTTTATAAGAAGTACTTTCAAACTGGAAACTGTGAAATAATGTATCATTATAAACATTATCCTTTCATATAATATAGCAAACCTCCACTTGTTCTCAGATCAGTATTCAGGGATTCATTTATTCGACTCCATAAGGTTTGGAGAAATTTTGACTATTTGTATAGTATGTCAAAAATATTCAAAAGAAAATATTTTGGAAGTTGAAATATCAAGGTTTGATGCTACTTGACGCCCAGATGATGTTTGAAAGTCAATCTAGGAGTGACGATTAGTTTCCTTGGCGCTGATTGGCTGTACCTGCAAGAGCAGAGATTAGGAAGGATTTAAATATTAGCTTCTGTGGAAATGCTAAGATGGTTTCCATTATGTGCATTAATGAATATAAATGTATATTTGGTGTTTGAACTAATAAAAATAGATCTAGACAGATTAGCCATCGATGGGGGGCAGTAATCCCCGTGAATACCGGGGCTCCACTGAACTCTGTCATTCCATCAGAACTGTACCGAGACGGGTCGACTTCAACCCACTCAGTCCACATCAACATTATGTTCGAGTCTTTTACTAACTTAGTTCTTTTTGTAATCTCACCTATTACTGGATAACAGCGAGACAAAGTGAGACATGCTCAAATATCATCTATGCTATTTTTTAATTTGCTCCAATCCTGCCTTTGCTTTAGGGATTTTGAAAAGTTGGTGCATCTGTTTGCTTGTTTGGTACCAATAACTAGGACAAAATTAAAGAAAGTTACATTTTAATGTGAAAAATCTGAAAAAAGTGGTGTGTTTATGTAATTTATCTTCATACAATAGATGACTTAAGAGCTGACAGTCTCTCTTGAAGGTTGGATTTTATTTACTGGACTCTCTCTCTGTACTCAGCTACAGATCTATTTTCACAACGAACAAAATAAAGAAGGTGCAATGATACTTTTATGGAAATGTTTATTTATACTTCCATCTGTTGGCTTACAGAGCCAGGAAAACTGAGGGTCTTATGCTGCAAAGTTGAAAGGTGGAAATAGTGGCTGACTTATTAAACAGGAAGCAAAAGAAAAACAGAAAAAGAACAGCTGTCAATTACTTGTAGATCCTTATTTTATGGTATATTAATCTTACAAGTTTCTAAAAATTCCTCTAACTGGAAGAGAGGAAAGGGGAATACATGATTTAGAACCACATTTATGTCTTTATTGGAGAAGAAAATAATTTTGCATAATTTACTTGATCAGAGATATACACAAATACCCCTTGACTTTTTTCACCTCCTTATCGTTCACGCTAATCGCTGGATTTGGCCGGGGCAAACTCCAGCTTCTGACCACAGAAGTCTTTGCCCTGAGGCCAAGCAGGATACTGCAGCATCCAAAACCACCACATGCTACATACACTGATGTCTGCTGAAAAAATGCTGGGGCATAACTTTGAGGCAGGAAAATTAACCGTGACACTAGAGAAAGGAAAGAAATACTAAAACAGAAATGAAATATGGAGGGGGATTTAGTTTTTAGAGCACTTGAAGTTTTCCACATTTTGCTATCTTTAAGTGCAATTGTAAAGTGCATTCAAATGTTTCCTTCCAGTCATTAGACTACATTATAGTCTTCCACTGGTGTAAAGTAAACCAGTTTCCAAGAATAAAATTAACGAGAAAATAATTTCCTATTTACAAACTCATTTGTGATCTTTATTATAAGTCTAGCTCTTCATCTCCAAGACTTCAAAGCCACGCATCATAAAGTCCAACTGCATCTATTTTGGGTTAATTGGACATAATTAGGAGGGCACAGAGCTGTAGGTATTTGCCATATATTTAAAGTCTAGAATAACTCCCTGCAGCTCTAAAAGATAGAGATAATGTAAAGGCAAAGAAAAAGGAAAGTCACAATAACGCTTTAAGGAGACCAAAAGCACTCCAGCCTTCCTCATTCTAACATGCCAGAGGTTAAGATTCATTGTCATATCTGCTGATTTAGCCAAACGAAGTAACTGAAATGTAGAGGTTTATATGAAGGTTTAGATGTTTTACAGCGACCCAGCCAGAACTTGGAACAGAGAGTAAACGGCTGTGCACTGTTACTCGTCTTCCAACCTGGACAAACTTTATCATTTCTGCCTGAAGCAATAAGGCTGATACAAACACAAGGTGTGCAGAGCTTGTAGAGTAATTTCAAAGAGTAAGCTGGTGCTGCCAAAGGTGTTTAAATTAATTGTTAGGGTGAATAAAGCCCCCCCCGATTTCTCATGCAAAATAAATCTCTTTACTTTGGCTTTGCTTTAGTATTGCACAGAGGCGCAATAAAAGAGACAGGTGGTTTGAAAGCAGTAGAATCTCTAATTTAAAAAGATCTTTGCAAAGATCCAAAGATCCTCAAATGTTCTAAAAACTAAGTCCTCCTCCAGAGCAAGGATCTCTGCGACACGCTCAGTCCTTCATGAGCCTGTCTGCACTTCAGCAAGTTGCAGATAAATCCACCGTTTGTCCGCTGACCAGATCACTGCTCTGCCTGAACATCTGTCAGCCCTTTTTCCACAGATAAATGAGGAACAACCAAGATCATCAACACTACTTTCACAACTACCAGAAAAAAATATTAGTAAAGCCAATATGTCTAAAAAAAATAAAGTTATATAACAAGAATACATGAAGTACATAGCAATAAAAGATAGCTACGCTTTCTGTTTTTTGTTGGAATTTGGTTTGACCTCAGTTTTATCTTTTTTTGTCTCCAAGGTTGCATCAAATTCAGATTCCCATTCAGAAATCATATCAAATATGCTCTAAAGAATGAAGTTACATTGCATTGGTCCATATTAAAAGACAGAAAAATATAGCAAATTAATTAGAATAATAGGCCTGTCGCGATAAACGATAAATCAATTAATCGTACAATAAATTAAAACTACCGACGTCATTTCAATTATCGGCATTATCGTCTCTTCCGGCCTTTTCCTCTTTCTGTTAATGACACTGAATGAAAAAAGGCTCAACTCCGGTGCTCTCCACTGACTCCTCCTTCCTCGTTTCCTTAGTGTAAAGCCCAGCTCACACGACACGATCTTAGAGTTGTCGGTCGATTGTCGGCCCATTTTCAAAACCTGACAGATCACACATTAGCCGACAGAAATCCTAGGTATAACGGTTCGATCGGATTCGGTCCTGCCATGTGGTGTCCAACAATGGGCACAAAATAATGGCTACAAGTCCAGTGAACTAATTTTAAAACCAGGCATTAATCAATGCTTTACTACAATCTACCTGCAATGCATGTGGCTATTGTCAGCGTAAAGTCCTGACTGAATGAAAATCACTAGAACCTATTTACGTCACGTTAACGAAGAACAGCTGAAAAGTTACCGGTTTCGCTCCAACTCCTCCCCTTGTCATTTCTATATTCTTTGCATGTTGAATAAACATTAATGTTGTTTCCACATATCATCTCCAATGTCCTGGACTTCGGGTTGCCCCGTATCAGCTGTTTGGGATTTCCCTCCGTAATTTCCCCTCAGAAAGAATCCGGGCTTTCTGATTGGCTACCTGTCACATTCAACAGGCTGCGTTAAGATCCCAGTCGGGGAAAAACCCCTGATTTAGATCATAACAGCAACGACGATCTACCATAACACACCACACAATCTTAGAAAGATCAACGTTTTAAGATTGTTGTAAGGGGAAAAATAGGAGCAAAAAATCATATAGTGTGAACTATTGCATCAGGTAGTGGATGTGCCCATCTTCTCTATTTAACTCTAATTATTACTGAAGGGCAACATAATATACAGACTTCATAATCTGCCCTCTTTTGGTTGAATGCAGTATTTATTTACACTTTGGCTTTATGTTGTTTAGTTTTTATTCAAGTACATTTTTTATTAATGAGACTGAGAATCCATTTTATTTTTGTTTTTGGTTGTTTTGTTTATTTTGTTTACCAGTTCCAGTGTTTAGTGTTCTTTTGAAAATAAAGTGTATCTAACTTTGGCAGGAAATCGCATGCGTTATTACATCATTTTCAGTGTAAAAAGGTCTTCAAACAATATTATCGTTTATCGCAATAATTTTTGAGACAATTAATCGTTCAGCAAAATTTGCTATCGTGACAGGCCTATAGAATAATAATTACTATCTGCTACAATGCTAATAAGGAACAAAGAAACTGGAGTTACCATGCAGCTGATGCACTAAAAGACTAAAGGAAATCTGAAAATGGTCATTCCTTATAAACTAATTATGAACTCAAAATCGCTCAGTGAAAAACATTTTTGTGGTGGAGGAACACAGACCAGGAGGAATGGAGGCCTTTTGTGCCAGACTGATTCAGTATGAAGAAGCCAAGCAGAGCAAAACCTGAGACTGATGCATTTCTTCCTTCAGAGCCCAAAACATACAATCTCACACAGAGCACACGTTCATGTTGAGTCTACAGTGTCGATTACCATGACAGAGCCTGAGCAACTTGCCAACTTCAACCTCAGGACAAATAGCAGGTATGCCCTCAGTGTTTATGTGGGTCTGTGATGGTTTTGAAACACAAATAGTGACATAAATACAGACAAAATACCGAATGTTACCGGAAAATTTAATTGCATCCAAAATAAAATCATAATCCTATAGCTTTAAAATACTCAAATATCTTCTTTGTAAAGATAAAATTGTCAAAGATCTTCTCATTAGGTCTTCTGGTTAGTACACATCTATAGTAGAAGTTTCTAGTATTCGCTTTCTTGCTATTATGTGAACTCCCAACTTCCAATTTCATGGATCTTCTTTGAGAAAAACCTCTGTAGTCCACTTGAAAGGATCATCCAGACTGAGCAATGACTTTCATTAACATCCAAACTAATCAGCAATGCATATCCATCTGCATGTTGCATGCGATAATGAAGACGAGGAGGGAAAAGACGGGGAGGAAGCGGCAGACAGAATCAGGGAGAGGATGTGATTCAGAGTGAGATGTAGGGAAGCGTTCCTCCAGACAGGAAACAGTGTTTTAATCACCCTGTCACCGTCTGGCCACAAAGACAAGAACAAAGATGCACCTCGCTTTTACGTGCTGCAGAGGGAACTTTGTTTTCCACTTGCTCTGTCATTAACTTTGCTCCTCTTCTCCTCAGACGGACAAATTTAGAGCCACAAATAAATATGAATCTCCTGCACATATTGTGATACACAACAGCAAGAATTAAGCAAAAAGTACAAGCTCTCAAAAGTATCAAATGTGAGGGGGATCTTCAGAGGTGGGCAGAGTACCCAAAGATTTTACTCAAGAGTAGCAATACTTCATAATGAAATTACTCAAGTAAAAAGAAAAAGTACAGCATAGTAAAAATACTCCTAAAAAGTAAAATTTTTTTCAAAAAAGTTACTCAATTAAATGTAACTAGTTACTATCAAACTCTAGTGATCCTTTTCCACTGGACGTATACAAGAAACTTTCACAGGCCTCATTTTACCTGAGAGACAATATTTTGTAAAATGAAACTTCATGTTTTGAGTGTAATACGTCAAAGCTGACGGAAAGGACGCTCCACTTCCTGAAAGGTCTGCAGGGGATTAGGTGACAAAAAGGAGTCAAAGGAGGAGAAATGAGGTCAGTTCACTGGGAGAGGATGTGGGTTTCATAACCCACTCATCAGTATTTATTTAATCCTGGTTGCAGAAATAAATAGCTAATGGATTTGGCAAGAACCTCAATGAAAACATGACTGATAACTGACCCCCCCTCTGAAACGTCACATAGATGTTTTACATGCTAGAAAACCAAAGCTTAGTTCACTACTGTTTAGTAGAAAACTAGGCACATACTGTATGTCACTGCTTAACCCATAAAAACTGTTTTATTAGATAATATGCCAACATAATATGATCACAATATTAGTATTAAATTATTAAACCCAATTTCTCCACTCTTCTCTATTTCAGCTGTGTGTAACAGTGTTACCCTTCATCCTATTGGTCACTGTGCTCTGAAAGGTGAAGCATTTACTCCAATGGGCTGAATATCTTATTAACATGCCAAGTGTGAGGTCCTAACACTTTGAAAAAAATAAACGATTTGTGCATTCCACTTTGTTGTGATATTAATTTTAAGAAAACTATTATGCTCAAGCATCTACTGTGTCCTGCAAAAGCATTTATATACCTTTAATGTGTCATGTTGCAAACACAAACCTCTATGAACCTCATTGGGCTTTTGTTACAGACAAAACAGTGACATACAAACAAGAAATCAAAGAAAATATATAAATTTATTTTTCAGAAACAAACATTAGTGCATAGATAGTGTATTAAAAACCAAGGAACACGTCAGATGGGGCAGGGATAAAGTTATGGAGGACTTTAAAGAAGGGTTTGGTTATAAAACAAGCTTTAAACATTTATTGTTCCACAGTCAGGAAATGAAAGAATATGGCAAAACCGCAAACCTACCAAGACATTAACATCCACCTAAATTGACAAACGAGACAAGAAAAGTATCCAAAAGGCTTATAGTAATCCTAATGATCCAAAACTTCAGTGGGATTATCTAAAGACAGGATAACTATTGGTTGTGCACTCCACTAACCTGGCCTTTACAGAAGAGCAGCAAGAAGAAAAACCTATTACTCAAAGAAAACCATAAGCACAAGAGAAAAGTGCGACACAGAACCAGCATTGAACTGTTTGGCCAATATAGAACAGCTACAAGGGAAAGATTAAGATCAAAGCATATTAATGCCTCCAAATGGTCTAGTCAAAGTCCTGATCTAAAACCAACTGAGAATTTTATAAGAGTTGCATTGCTATTCAGGCATTATCCATTCAATCTGATTGATGTTGAGCAAAGATTGTTCTGAATGGCCCAACACGTTCTCTCTAGATGCACAAACTGGAGAGAAACACAAAGACTTACAGCTGCAAGCAAAGCAAAAGATGGTCCCACAAGCACTGGGTGTTACATTTTCAGACTTTTGCTTACACAACTTGGCTTTGATCATGTAGAACCCTATTAAAACAGCTGATATTTGTGTTTTTAATGTAAAATATGTGAAAGAGGTTCAGGGCACTGTAGCTTTAACAGTCCATGACGTGACCTTTCTGACTTTCCTGCAGCTGCTGCATACACTGTGTGCATGAACGTTTGTAGAAATAAAGAGCATGAACACACATCTTTGAAAGATTAAGGGAAGAATAGCCACTTGCAGAACAAACTTCTACTAATTTATTTCCTAAAAGTACTCTGGTTGTCCTAACAGGAAGTTTCTTTGATCCAGTGATTGTAAATGTATCCAAGGGCAAACTAACGTCCGCTACAAGCTGGAGTCAAGCAGCCGTACAGCTTACCACTCTGAAACAAGACTGGGAGCAATCATGTTCAACCGCTTCCCCCTCATTTTCCAGTCTATCTTTCATCTTTGCTTTTCACGCCCTGCCGTCTTATGAAACTGTGAAGACAGATTGACATCGAGACACGGCTGGTTTAGCCAACTGTTTTTCCATTGCCAAAACCAGGTTTGACTGAAGAAAGCAAGTAAGGGTTCACTTGGCAGCTCATGATGGCGGAGATTTCTGACAAGCAAGAAGAGATGAGATAAAACGTTCTGTCCTATTTTATAGTAAAAAAAAAAAGTTCTCAAATCAATGTTTCATAAAAAGCAACAGCTGTGAACTGTGGATATACAAGATTGTTGGCTACCATTTGAAAAACATGGAAAATTATGAGCATTTTTGCATTGCAAATACACAATACACAATATTATTGAGAAACCCTTTCAAATGGTTAAAATTCAGGTGTCTTAACTGGATTTGGGGAGGAGCTCAGTAACTTAAAGGGTCGTTTTGCGATAAAAAAAAACACAATTAGAGGTGTCAGTACACGGTGAAATCTACTACAAATGTTAGAAACTGCTCCGAGAAGTGGTAGATCACATAAAATCACATAGTGGGGAAAGAACATGCTGAAAGGCCCCCAGTGTTCAGAAATCTCCACCTGTCTGTGAATCACACTTCTCCATTGGGTGGGAATCCCATGACTGAGTCTGGGTTTGAGGTCTCCAATGAATGGGACTTGTGGTGATACAATTAGACCAATATAAAGTTTGGTGGAGGGATGGTTGTGGTGAGGGCTTGTTTTACAGGTTTTGGGCTTGGACCCTTAATTCCATTGAAGGAAACTCTAGAGCGTCTCTCCTTATATTCTGCAGCATTTAGACGATCAATGCTCCCAATTAGGTTTGAACAGCTTGGCGATGGTCCACTCCAACATTTTCTAAGCAGGGTACATAAGAATAAATAACACTGATTGGTTGGTTGAGCATAAGCTTGACTGGCCTGCACAGAGACTTGATCTCAACCAAACTGGGAATGATTAGAGCAAAATCTAAACGTCAGACCAACTCATACAACAACAGCTCCTGACCTCACTAATGTGGAGGAATTGTGAAATACTCCAAAAAACACTCTTAACGTTTGTAGAAAATCTTTCCAGAAGAGTTGAAACTGCTATAGTGGCAAAAGGTTGAAAGCTTTGAAACTTTATTTTGGGAATGGGTTGTCATGGGGTAGAGAAAGTGCCCCATTTACTGAGGCCATTTGTCCTCCAACCAGCAGACTAGAGGTTTGACTTGAGGTAAGGTAATTGTATTTATATAGCACATTTTCAGCAACAAGGTTTCGTGTAAAACAAAGTGCTTTACACGAATTAGAAGGAAATGCAACAAAACAGCAAACCAAAGGAAAGAGGAAAAGAACAAAAAAGAAAGAAAACCCATTTCAGCCGCTTGTATCCGTGACCTCATTCTTTCGGTCATGACCCAAAGCTCATGACTATAGATGAGGTTAGGAACGGAGATCGACCGGTAAATCGAGAGCTTTGCTTTTTGACTTGGCTCTCTCTTCACCACGATGGACCGGTACAGCGCCCGCTTCACTGCAGACGCTGCGCCAATCCGCCCGTCGATCTCCCGCTATTTTCTTCCCTCATTTGTGAACAAGATCCCGAGATACTTAAACTCCTCCACTTGGAGCAGGACATCCCCAACCCCGACCCGGAGAAGGCACTCTATCCTTTTCCAGCTCGAGACCATGGCCTCGGATTTGGAGGCACTGAACCTCATCCCGGCTGCTTCACACTCGGCTGCGAACCGTTCCAGTTAGAGCTGCAGATCACGACCCGATGAAGCCAACAGGACCACATCATCCGCAAAAAGCAGAGATGTGATCCTAAGGCCACCAAAACGGATCCCCTCAACACCTTGGCTGCGCCTCAAACCTGTCCCTCACTTGTATATTTTTTATTGATTTTCAATCCAAGGAAGACCAGCTTGTGTGAGTCAAGTTCAAGCAACTCAATAAATCTATCAAAAGTGATGAAAACAGTAGAATTTGAGTACATCAAGAACATGAGGGACTCTTTGGAGTAAATATGTGAATCAAAGAGGTGCCTAGTAAACAAGAAGTAGACATTTATTTCAGGCAATAGGTCTACTGTTAGGTCTCATGTATTTGTAAATGATAAACTTGTGAAAAGAAAAATAAAGTGAGTGAAGTTGGTGATAATTTTAGCAACAGCATTGTGAATGACATTTTGAGAAACTGGATCTCTGTGCAAAACTTTAAGTTATTAGCCAGATGTCCAGAAATGTGAAAGAAGAAACTATCACACTCTTCAGTCTTTCCACTTTAACCTTTCAGGAGTGCAAACAGCTACAGAATAAGGCTGACCAATATTTCTCAAAGAATATTAAGTAAAGATTGTTGAACTCAGAACTCCTCTTAATTCAACTTACATGTTTTTGGCTCAGAAAACAATAAAACATCCTCTCATGAGCATCTAAAAACAGTGAAAATATTTGCAGCAACAAACAATCACAGTGTCCTGAACCTCACCAGAAGATTAATTAATTAATACACCTTGATAATAACTGAAGCACACTGCCAAAATCCCACAAGATATTTTAAAGAAAATGTAAAATGCAGGTCCTAGCAAATGTACGTTGCCTCATATGACTCCAACAAAGCACCTCTGGGGCGTATTAGAGAAAGAAAGCACAGTAACGCTACACATCAGGCAGACAGAGCTGATAAAAAAAAAAGCTTCTGTGAAGGAAGGCCAAGTATTTCTTAAGATATTTGTGCAACGCTGGCATTCCCCAAGCTCTGCAGGACTGGGGCTGTTAGAACAAAACACTTTTTGGATGGTTAAAAAAAAATCTATTTCAGATTTTAACTCTGCTTTTCATGCATCACTTCCTTTCTGGGCCAAAACTGATGAGGATTTAGTCATGTTAGCTTTAGCAGAGATGGAAATCCTGTTTATAATTTGTACTCTTTATGGGATATAGTTTTTTTATCATTATTATTATTAATCAAGGTAAAACTATAAAATGTGGATTCCAGCACAAACACATAAAAACAGCTGCTTTACTATTACTAATCAATGACAGAAAGATAAATTATCTATGAATTTCACCACACATATATTGTATATTTGCATTGATAAAGTTGTTGCTTGTTAGGAAAATGGGTTTGGTTGATGCAGCTACTACTAAAACTTTTTTATAGACAATTTAATCTGAAATGTTACTTTTAGATCTTAGTTGTTAGTTTTGTGGGTATTCTGTTGCTACTTTCCAACTCCCTTCGACTTGGGCATTGAATATTACCAGAATAAAAACATGAATGTAACCTTTTCCTGGATTAAAGGCTGCACAGTTTTACAGCTTTGGCACAACACACACATTAGACACATACAGTATTTTACCAAAATACCTGACTGACAGTCCTGCTGTATTACAGCAATAAACATTATTTTCATCTACTGATGAATGTTTTAGCTTTTTCCAGGATAACGTGTTGGGCATTATTATCCACTTATAGGTAACTTTATACAAAAGCTGCCCCTGGAAAATTTAAGTTTTGTTTTTTTTATTAAACTAAGTTTGTTTCTGAGAGTAAATGGAAGCCATTTATCAAAAGATTATTTGGTTTATAAAAAGGATTTCTACAAATAAGTCATGCTTTTATTTTTAAGAAATTAATTTTAAAAATTGGCACGTTGAAAATAACATCCTTTTCAATATAAAATGGAAAACGTTTTATTACCGTCATTGCAGTGTTTTGGATATTTCCGCTGGTATTTTGATGATTAATCTTTAGTGATGAGCTCCAAGTCTTTGAGGGTGGAAGGACTCTTTACCATCACCATAATATTTTGTTTTCTCCAGTGATTCTCTTTTAGATCCACATTGTTGACTCTCAATGGGTCAAACTAAAATGTTGGTACTACTTCCAGCCAGAAGAAACATGTTGATTAAACTAAAATAATACATTAAACCTAAACCTGACAGGGGTATGGATAATTTGGCCTTAAAAGTTTATTATTAACATTGGTGCTGTTCTTTTCACATTTTCACAGTTTAATTTTTTTTTACAGTATTCAGTTATTCTTACTCACTTTGGGGATGTGTTTGACCCACTCTGATTATGATCAGGGGTCATAATCAGGTCAAACGTCCCAAAGACAGACAATAACTACAACTGATGTAACTGAAATTTCCATAAAAATAATAAAAATTTAGATTATGGGAGTGTAAAACTGTTAAAAATTGAAAGTAGCAAGGGACAAAATGTTACCTTTTGGGTATGAAATGGATGTAAGAAGAGTCTGTATACTCAAAAATATTATAGTCAAGCTTTCAGACACCTTAAACGTTAAATTCAAGTTAATAAATCAAGCCCACTACATCCTAACAAGCCTGTTTAAGTCAGAAATTGCACTGGAACCTCTATTTGTTGAAGCTTTAAACCCACTGAGTGATGAATCTGGTGAGACAAGAGTCAGCTGTCAGACAGACAGACGGGTGAGAATGAGACAGACAGAAATAAAGAGAGTTGGAGGAGAGCCTTGTCTCTACATGCATGGCTGGTGGAAAAATGTCTCTCTTAATGAATCCCAGCTCTCTGCAGCCCTCAGAACAGCCAAGGGAATAAAATACGGTATAACATTATGATTACACTGCAATTATCAATTATGCTTTCTCTTTCATACTTGGGCCATTTCTTTTTGCACAGATGCGCAAACTCACGCTTCTCAGATGTTAGCATGTATGTTTGCACTTCTATTTTTTTTTTTAAATGGACAAATAGATGTAAAATCTCCATTTTAATAGCAGCGTGATGCTGCAGCAGTGCAGTTTAGTTGGTTAAAGGTGAGAGCAGCTTCCCCTTGTCAGAGCTAGCTGACCTACCTTCTCTGTGACTAATGGAAAAGAAACACACTTTTCCCCCCTTTTTTATTCCCATCCAGACAGGCAATTAAGTATACCTCAGATTAGATAATAAATCAAAGAGAGCCTAGGATTTTTTTTTTTAGTTTTTTGACCGTATAAAGAGATGTAGCAAACACCAAGCTGAATCTGTAGGTAGAAAGGTGCTCCTGGAGCCCAATTAACATTACGCATCTAGGTCTGAATCTGCCAGGCTCATTTATCTTCATTTTAAAAAACTGTCAGCTCTGCTGCTAGTCAGCCTGAGCCTTACATTGAATGTGCTACAAAAGAAATAAAGGACTCAAATGTTTTGATTTCAAAGATGCAAAGAAAAGTGCATCATTACTTTTTTTAAATTATCTTGTTAAACCTGAATGTACACAACTAAAGAGCTCTAGAGCATATTCAGACTACTAATAGATCAGTTTGTAAAAAGCCTAAAACAATAAGGTGTTTCCAATAAATAACAAGAAACACAAGCTTGACCAAAAAGGTTTTTTCCTCATTGAGGTTGAGATGCTGGGACACAGCCAGCTGTCTGCTTCTCAGCACCTGAGGAAGGATGTAAACCTGCCCTGAGGGCCAAGCTTTCACTACTTAACTGGAGGATTTAATCCAGTGGTATTAGTTGGAACAAGTACCTGCTGAAGGAAAGCTTACCCACACTAAAAGTAAAAACCGTTTCACATTTCAGACAGCTTGGACTCCCTGATGTGTCACTGATTTTCCCTTCATCCAGCTATTAGAAAGAAAACTATTTACCTCTTCCAAAAGCTGAATTTTTGGGGAATTTGCAGATCAGAAGCGTGAACTGGGTGGTGTTTATAGAGGAGTAGCCACCATACAACACCGGGGCCGCTTTTACAGCAGAGAGAGTTTGGACTGGACAGCTTGGATGCCCAGAGTTTGAGACCGCTCATATCCCCACCCCAAATGAAACAGACTAACACTGTCACCACATAATATAGCAAAAAATACCTTAATTTTATTTTCACTTTGAAAAAATAAAGAACTTTCCATCTCTTAGGTGACAGTCCTTGACTTCCACTGACTTTCAAAAGTATTCACACTTCTTTAGCATTTAGCCAAATTACAACCATAAACCTAAGTGTATTTCATTTAGATTTGATTTGATTGGTCAACACAAATGGTGCACAATTAAAATATGATCAAAAATATATCCCGACAGATCTTGGTTCAAGTCGTGATCTGAAAACAGAAAGAATCTGGTACAACTGCAAACATGCAGAGACCTGGTCATTAAACCGAAAGGCAGGAAAAGCAGAGAACAGCATCAGAGAAGCAGCTGTGGTAACTCTGGAGGAGCTGCAGAGAGCCACAGCTCAGGAGGGAGCATATTTATTTGCACTTCAGGTTAAACTCAGGACCCAGCCTCCCAGCAGCCCAGGATTCCCACAAAACCGTGGCAGCAATGTCGCCCAGCAGCAAGCAGGACAGACCCTCCCATTTTCCCCTCAGGGACCACAATGCTGGGCATTGAATTGAGTTTCTATTAAATCATTAGGTCAATTATGGGAAGGGAAACGCTTAAGATTTCTATTTGTAAATAATTTAAAAAATAACCGATTTTTCTTCAACTTCACAAGTATAAATTCATCTACGTTCAACCGGCTCATGTTGATAAAATGTGAAAACTTTCAAGACATAGGAATACATTTTGCAAGGCACAGTAGTCCATCTCTAGTCATTTATTCTCCTAAATTCAGTTTTTGTTCATACATGCATTTTTTTTTGCCTGTTGTCTTGCTCCTTCAGGTATTTTCATCTCTGGAAAGCCCTGAACAATTACCCAGCAAGCAGCTTCCCCTCACCGTCTGCTGCTGTGTAATTTAGAGGAAGCTGCAACAGCAAAGCCATGCAGGGCCTCATTAACATCAACCTTTCCAGACCACAATCATTCCTTACACGTGTAGACATACACATACACACATTAGTCTACAGGCTGACACACACACACACACACACAGACGGCACAAAAGGGGAATACATTCAGGAGAGCGAACATGGCTCTCCAAATGAGAACAACTCAATTATCTGGATTTTCTCCTAATAATCGGACTTACCGCTGCCCTCTGGAAGGCTCCTTTGGTGTAGGTGCCTCCTCCTCTGTAGTTGATGGAGGGGATCTCCTGGTTGAACAGGGAGCACTTGTGTTGGTGGGACTTGGGCGCCGAGATGTGGTCCACCCTCGTAACCACGTGGGTCTTGGACGAGAAGGTCACCAGCGCCACTCGTGTGTTCTCCGGTGCCACGGGGAAGTCGGACAGCATCTTGCGGATGAACCTGAGCTCGCTCTGGAAGTTGTTGGACCCTACGCTCGAGGACTCGTCCACCAGAAAGACGAGGTCCAAACAGGCGCTTTTCTCCCGCAGCTCGCGGACGTTTTGCTTGAACGCCTGTCCGAGACGCTCTACCTTGCTCTCAGCGCTTTCCGACAGGTTGCCGGACGGCATCGGGGCAGACATCTGTCTGGACCTTCGAGACTGCTGCCGCCGCTGAGACTGCTGGACGGCCGGCCCGGCTGAAGTCCATACATCCAAGATGCACAAGACAAGAAAACAAGCAGTGGATGGTGCTGCTAAAGAGCGAAACATAGTGTCGATCAGCCCAGCACCTGGACTGAAGCCTTTTTTGAATAAAGAAAAGAAGGTAAAACGTAGACTGTCTTTTCTGGAGCAGTCAGTGACCATAAACGTATCCTTTCACGTCAGCAGTCCGCAGGATAACTCAGTTCAGAGTTCCTTAAAAGCATCGCAAGAAGAGGATGAAGATTCTCTCATTCAAAATGCGGTTCTTTCATCTGCTTCTCTCATGAAAGAACGAAAGAAAACGCGTCTCTCCTGCAGTCCGATAAATAAATATATCTTTGCCCTTGCTCTTTGTACAGTCTCTACGTTGAAACGTGCTATTTTCGTTTTTCCAGGGAGTCAATACTCCTTTATCTGTCCTCCTGCGTGGCTGTCAATCACCTATCTGCTCTGTGTGTAGGATCCAGAACCCCCCTGAATGCCTCTCCAGTCCCAGTCTGCAGCCCCTCAGGCTCCTGTTCGTCTGTGTGACGCTCCTGCCTGCACCGTCGGCCGAGCTCAGAGTGCTTGTCCCCCTCTTCTCCCCAAATCATTTAAAACACACACAAACAGAGGAGGAGGAGGGCGAAGGGAAGGAGGGAGGACAAAAGTTAAGAGAGGTTGAGAGGAAAAAAGGGGGCAGTCCAGCCGTGGCGTAAAGTCATTTTTTCCCCTTCATCTCTCCTCCTCTTTTCCTCCCACCTCCCCCTCTTTCCCTATCTCTTTCTGTCCCTCCTGTCCCCCTCCTCCTACTTGTCTCTCTGCCGGTATTTGTCAATCTCTCTCATCCAGACGGTGGACGGAGGCTTCATGTCAGCGCGGCAACTCGCCTGTCAGGCAGTCAGCATTCCAGAGGAAACTCATCAGCAACAGGCGCTGTGATCATCTCCATATGTCCACACTTTCACACATCAGACTGGTGGCATCCGACGAAGATCAAGCACACCGAGGAGGGAAAGTGGAGAAGCGGTCTGATCAAACACATCTAGGGAAACTCTACCAGACACGAGGTTTAGTACTTGGGAAGAAAGAATTTGGATCTCTGTCCAGCCATATCTCTGCTTATATCTTGTTCAACACATCAAGCTAGACGACACACTATCCTTCCTGTACTCTGGATTTGTCTGGTTTTTCACACACAGTCAGTCAGTCTCCCAAGTCGCTTTCTTTCTACCTCTGTAGTTCTGTTTTTCCTGGGTGATTTTTATCTGTAACCAAAACAAAGGCAGACGGCATTACACTGTGCCTATTAAAGCAAAAACTTGGGTTTTATTGTAAAGAGCTCTTTTGTCATAAAGCTGTGGGGAATTGTAAAGTGGAAAGAGTCTTTTTGGTACAAATTTACCAGCTTTCCACATCTAGAGCCTGAAATATGTCCCAATTCCTTTCTATAAAGTAGCTCAAACTCAGTCAAATTGAATGTAGAGGGATGTCTGTTCAAGTCTTACCACTATGTTTAAGGAAGAGTCTCAAGTTCAGAGGTTTTTCCTCCAGGATCGTTCTGTGTTTATCTCCGGTCACCTTCAAGTTTGCTCTGACTGGCTTCCCTGTTCCTGGTGAAGGAAATCAGCTGCACAGCATGATGTGGTCACCACTGTGTTTCACAGTGGGCATGGTGTGTTTTTCTGTCCCCCTCATCTGATAAGAAAAGTTTCTTCCACACAGGCACTGCCCTTTGAGGCTTGTGACAAACTTAATGGGACTTTTGTTGACTTTCTTTCATCAGATGTTTTCTTTCTTGCTACTCTTCCCTAAAGATTAGTAACTGGCAAATTTTTCCATCCAAGTTGTGGAGCTCTGCAGCTCCTCCAGAGTTATTATGGGCCTCTAAACCAGCCTGGCAGTTTAGGAAGATGATCATGTCTTGGTTGGTAAGTAAGTTATGAAAATGCAAGATGGGTAAAATTGTAAAAATGTTTGCATACCGGTGGTTCTACCTGAGAAAGCGATTATGAAAATATGTGATGAAGCCCTAAATCTCTTTGGCCACACAGCAGGTTTTGATTCCTCAATTCAGATTTTTTTATTTTTCATAGGTTCATACCGCCAATAAAACCCGACCACAATGAGACTTCTGTGTGAACGGCTTACAACCCTACGGCGATCTGCACAGAAGAATTATGGATTTTAAAAAGAAGTTTATTCAGCAATGGGAGCCAGAAATATTGTCACAAGACCAGGAAGGGAGCTAATAAAAATAAAGCACAACTAATCACAGCCTAATGACTAACTAATGGCCGTTTCTGGAGCATTGTCTGCAACATCTGTAGAGAAGTTTAATTGGACGTGTAGTCAGAGCCAAGAAGTAGTGGGATTGTGTTTTGATGTGCTTGAGTGACACAAACTTCTTTCATAAGTTCAAATTATAAATTTCAGCCATTGTTTATGTCTGGATTTACTGAGTCTACCTTCTGCTGGCGCAGCATGACGCATGTCTCACATCAATAACATGAAAGTCGCATAAAATGCAACATGAGCATTCAGACTACGGACGCTTTGAAAAACAATCTGATGTGCGATTTAGCACCATATGTGGAAGTGGCACCAATCGTTGACCTACTGGGTGAAAAGATCGGAATTGGGCCATTCAGACTGCCATAAAAAAGTCAGATATAGGTGCCCTACAGGCAAAAGGAAAATGTATTTGGGTCACATTTGCTTGCTGTGTGAACGTAGCCATTGTTTCTAATAATCTCCAGGAAACTACGCAACACAAATAATGAGTTTTTAAAAATCTCTACTTTCAAGAGCATCTTTAAACAACACTTTTAGAAACAACTATGTTTTGACTTCTTAACCTGTATGGCCTTCATGGGTTGTCGATGTGTTTAAAATGTATTTTTACTTTCTGTATGTACCTGGAGAGAATTAGATATTTAAGTTTGTGATTATGTTCTATAAACAGGAGAATGCACTGCAATACATTGATTATTAAGTAGGCGTTAAATGTGTTTTGAGAGACTTGGACGACTGACACATCAACCAGATAATGTTACTGAAAGAAAGCAAAAAGATTATAAATTAAAACAGCATTCATGTTTTTTCTTCAACATCTAATATCTATGTTCCTAGTCATCTCTATTCTTTGTGAAGGAGTGAAAAACTATTAAAGAATGTTAAGTATAGGTGGCCTGTGAGCACATCTCCAAAGCAGTACATTGCACTCTGTTGCACTATTAGCTCCAAAAATGCTCACAGCTCAGACGAAGAGTGTTTATTTGGCCCATAAGCCATACTTTAACTGCACTGGAAACTTCTGTAGAAGTAGGAAAAGAAAGTAGCGTCAGACCAACCAGATAAACTGAATGGAAGAGCCACTCGGACCCAAACACCGGCGTGCACAGGCTGAAAACACGCACCCTGACCTAAATTCACACACAGATGCTGCTACATAGACAAAAACATACGCTCTCAGCCTCAAACATGTTGAAATGGGGAAGAGCACAGCTGTGACTTCCTGCATTTTGGCATTTGGAGACCCCTAACCCGATTTCTGCATGGCTCCCAGGAGAGACAGGGGGAGTGGTGGATGTAGAGGAAGTTTGAGGGCATGTGTGTTGATGGGGGAAGACGGGGGGTTGTGTATTTATCTTAAATATTTCAATAAAATGCACAAAGATCCAAACTTTTGTGTTGGTAAGAGTTAAAAATAAGGAAGCGCTGAAGCAAATCTATTAAACAAAAACCAGAACAACAATATACAGACCTGAGATCTATTGCACATCAAATGAGAGCAAACTGACCTTCAGGATTACTCTCCCTAAAACTAAGATACTTCAGATGTCTACAGGGACTTGCAAAATATTCATGTCTCTATAACCTTTGGAGATTCAGGGACTGAAATGTCCACACATGTTTCTTTAGAAAACACCTCGGATTGGACAGACTGTATCATGTCCCTCAATTTTCAAATCGTACCACATATTTAAAACTGGATGTATGTCTGGACTTTGACTGGGTCATTGTAGCACATGAATAAAACACTTCTGTTGCACCTCCGGCCGTATGCTTAGGGCATTAATTCTGTTGGACATTGTCCCAGTGTCAAATCTTTTGGAGCCTTTGCTAGCCTCTGAAGAACTGATAAGTTGTTCTGAAGACAACTTATCAGATTAAAGGGAGCTGAATACAAATGCACATCACACTTTCTTTTTTTTTTTCTTAAGCCTTCACAAGTATGCTCTGGTACATGTTGGTGAAGGTTAAAGCGGTATAGAAACTTTTGCAAAGTGTTATACCGTACCTAATGGACTTCTACAAAAACAAAACTTTAAAGTCTTAAGAATGTGAAAGACATATGAAACAAAAAGTTAACACAAACATATACACTCTACGAAATCCTGGACGGTTAAGTCTTAAAGACGCAGAACCGCCTTTGTTGTTCTTGCGGTTTGTTCTTCCGGAAACTGAAGCAGTTTTTAGTCACATGGACCATTTTATGTCCATTGGGAGGAAAGCTAAAGTACTTGATCCACTTTGTGAAGACCGAAATGTGCTGCAGAACCTCCGGACATGGACTGCGGAAGAGGGTACGTTTTGTCATGGAGATTCCAGGGAGGTATTCTTGTAAAGTCATTAAAACCAGACCATTTAGTCTGGAAGCGTACAAATACATATGGTGATACAATACCACCAAGGCCAGAAAACCAGAGGAAGTCTGGTAAAGTAACTGTTGCACAGAAGAAAGGATGCATGACGTTGAATTTTGGTGACGGGAAAGGTCTGCTCTAATGTGCAAACTTTGAAAATGGCCATTAATCTTTCAAAGAAAAATAGTTTAATAAAGCTAAACTTCTAAAGCCAAGTGAGCTGTATCAAAAACATATATACTCACTTTGAAGTAAAATCTGCTATTTTCTTGGCTTTTCCACCGACTCCCACACACCTGGTTCTTCGTGTGTCCTCAGGGCAGGCTGAGGCATCAGATACAGTAGCAACAAGTGATGACACATTCCTCATATTTCTTCTTTCAGGCCTGAAGGATCAAATACAAAACTCAGCGAAAAATTCATTTAACGCCTTATCCATAGGAAAAGGGAATTTAAAATGGTGCAGCTAAAGAGAAAAAGTTTGATAAGTTTGATCAAATTAAAGATAAAGGGTTTATTAAAACAAATGTGCTGAGATTAGTAACATGTTAATATTGACTCAAGAATCAGAGATGAATTACGTGAAGCAGGTTCTGTAACATTCATACCTTAAAAGTGTAAATAAATTGAATTAATTTGCTCACTGACTGAGAAAAACTTCACAATGATGACAATAAAGTCCATATTCAAGCTAACAGCCCAGTTCCTAGACTAATTAAAACTTTATAGTGAAATTGAGCCTCCACCCTGCAAAACTGACAATGTTTTTTTATTAGAAAACCCAGGGGAGGAACAACAAAGTAATAATTGTATTCTATTTTTTTTATCCACTTAAAAGTAAAGAAATAAAACTGACTTAACATGCTTCAACTTTTTGCAAGAGGCTGGAATTTCTTATTGTATATTTGCTCGCTTTAAAAACACAGGTGTTTAATTAATGTAATCATCTACTGTGCTGAAAATGTCACTGCAGGGCCAAAAATGTTAAAATAGCCCTTTACCGGCGCTTATTTCACCTCCTGAATAAACTACCAGTATAAAGCAAACCCGCTTTTCTCTTAAAACGCTACAGTCAAATCACACACTCTTAAACTACCGGGCCCTTGTTTGGTTGGGTTATTAATTTTAGTAAAACACAAGTCAGTTTAAACGTAAGCTGCCTGTTTTGCGCCCATAAAACCAGAACTGCCTTTGAAAGGTTCTGCCCTGGATAAGAGAATAGTTCCTTTCTTGGTCATTTCAGGCTTTTTGTCATCACTTAAAAACGTTATAAACAGCCGAAAGGAACCACCAGAAACCATTTACAACCGAATTGTCTCTTTAAAACTAGCTTTTTCGCTCAATTTAGCTGGTTTTACAGTCCTAATTAGTTAATTAGCATTTCCAGGCTGACGCAAACGCTACAGAGACTTTCTCTGGGAGGGACGAACTGCAAATAAAACGTGACTTTTTTTTTCATAAGAAACCACAAGTTGCCCCAGTTGTATCTAATTTACAGTATACGAGTTTTGAAGCCTTACAAACCTGGTAAAAGGCAGAGTTTCCGTTTCTCGAAGCTGGTGCAAGTTTGTTTTACATTGCCCCCTGGTGGCAGCTGAATATTAGTACACTACCATGAGTGCAGTGATTTAATTTATCCGCTAGGTGGGGTAGTTATGCACCCTTTAGTGTCGAAAATGGACTTCACTCGTTTTTCCATGAGTTGATGCAATGCACACAATTTTTCATACTCTATTTTTGATCTGAAAGCAACAATTTGCAGACAGTTGTGTGTGACAATTGCTTCAATATGTCTCTATTTTCTATAATTTTCACTAAAATCAATCAATCTTGAATTACTTAATGAAAGCCTTTGCTAATAGCGCCATCTTTTTCATTGACTAATTATAGAAAACACAATATCTGTGATGCTCTGTGGGACAGCAATGCTGGATCTGAAGGTTTTATGTTGAGCTGACTCTATTTATAGACAGGCTGCACTTGCACACTACTTAAATATTTTACAAGCCATCCAGCTTTGCAGAAGGCTTTGTCCTTCAGCTAAAACCCCCAAATCACAGACATCCCATCCTTTTTCACTGAATACCTCTGCATCGCGGTCTGAAGTGAAGGACATGAATAACTCACAGGCCCCGACTTACACTTTGTTTTTAATGTTGTAAATAACAAATATGTTATCGTTTTCTACAAATATGTAGCACGGTAAGAATCAAACTGTAAAGCCTGAGTATATTGAAATTAGCTGCACCTTGTTTTATTTAGGGGTATCTGAGTCAAGGATGCTGGACACAAATAAATTGAAAACCATGCATTATTTTGCTTCTACTTCTCAGTTGTGCACCAGTTGTTGTTCTGGTCTGTCGCATGAAATCCCAATAAAATCCACTGAGGTTTTTGAGTTTAACGCAACAAAATGTGAAAAGTTCAAGGAATATGAATTTGCAAGATACTTTATTTCATTATCATAGTATCTAATAGATGATACGTGATATCTGCAAACAAATTAAACAAAACCCTGAATTATATTTACCTACATCATTTTAACATTTTTTCTCTTTCTCATCAGATTAGCTCATCTGTACATTTTGCAGCTTTCAGGTCAGTTCAACTCTCTTTATTAGTGCTCACCTCTTTTCATGCTTATCTTATGCATCGTTGCGTGTGTGTGTGTGTGTGTTTTTTTTGTTCTTGAAATATGAAAGAGTTGTATCTGGTGGGGCCTTCTCCCCTGACCTTTGGCCTTCAGGCTATGCACCGGTTCATTTTTCCCCGGACAACAAAGTTGCATAAATAAGCTCAGAACAAAAAGTCACACTGGGGACTGAAAAGAAAGAAAGTGAGCATCATCGTGGGAAAGATACACAAAGAAGAAGAGTGCTAGATTCAACACTTTGGCTAGAGCAATAACTCAAACACACACCAGAAGAAAAACATACAGCGATTCAGGAGAGCAGGAGCTTTAAACTGAGGACTAAGAACAAACTATCACAAGTTCCTTTAAAAAATATTTTTTAGCTTTGCCAGTTATTTCATAGCTAGTTTTTCTTCCGGCAGGTGAGCGGACGCAGCTGCTCGTCTCTTTTCGATGAACGGACTGGATCTGTTAGCCGCAGCTGAGCAGTGCTGTCAGATACTCGTTAAAGGAGTCAATGTGGACACATCAGCACCTTTCTTGGCTCATTAGCTGAAAGCGCCGCAAAATTGACCAGAATGATTGAAACATGAGGTGAAACTTTAACTTTTTAATAACAGTGAGAATGCTGCCCTCCGCAGTCAGGCCAAAGGAATAAATGTTAGAAACACAAAGTGTTTGCTGCTTATTTGATTTATTTTTTGTGTGTTCTACCTAACGAAGCATATATTTTGAAATACGCATCATCTTGTTTGACTGACGCGCTCTGCACACCCTCCAAACTTCTCAAGAATACAAAACAGGGAAGTTACTGCAGACAGAAAAAAAAACCCCAAAGTGATCAAGCCTCTTTACGCTTCTCTCTCATCTGTTTATGTGATTTTGTAGTGGTGTAACTCCTCAATCACACCCACACAGTCATTTACTATATTCACTGCTGCACACACATCAGGCAGAGTCTCAAGAGGATAAAGGACACAGATCAGCCAACGCATCCCGACTACAAACATGTTAAACTGGGAAATTTAGCAAAGTTTTGTCATTCAGTAGAGCTGTAAGGCTACATCCCACTAACTGCTTTTGCTGACAGATTGGACATGTCTCTGTCCACCTTCCAGCAGGACAACAACAGACTGAGCTTACAACCAGAGCGGCAGTCGGATGGTTTGGGTCAAAGAATATTTATGTTAGCATAGCTTTCTGCAAATCCAATCTGATGGGAAATCTTTTACAAGACTCAAAATCTGATGCTGTTTTGATGAAACCCGTCAAATTTGACCGATCCTATTTTGAGAACAAAGATTGGACAAACATTTCAGTCTAGTTAAGCTGGTAGAGCTCATCAAACACTTTAAAAACTGTCTAATTTCCTTTCCACTTCACAATAATCCCAATAAAATGCATTAAAGATTTTCTTAAGGGAAGAGCATCAGGGGGTTTCAACACTTTCACAAGATCTGATAATGTTTTATTAGTTCAAAGGTGATGATGACTCTCACAGTCAGACGCTTTTTACGCTGCAAAAACACAAAACCAAGTATGTTTGGTCTAATTTCTACTGTAAATATTTGCGTATATCTGCGTTAAGGCCAAACTAACATACAAGTAACTATTCATTATGACAAAGGAGCTTGTCTTAAGTCAATAATTTTTTAGTATTGATGAAAAAGTTCTAGTTATAAGAGAAATAATCTGCTTGTGGAACATGACATTTTTCCCATAATAAAAGCTAAAATGTCTTGTTCCACTGGCAGATTATTTCACGTGTGTCTAGTATTTTTTTCATCAATATTAAGGAATTACTGACTTAAAACAAGCTCCTACATTATACTGAAAACTTCTTGTAGTATGTTTCTCTTATTTCAAGTGTACTAATATATTTGCACAAAAAATTTAACCAAAAATTCTTAGTAAGATTTTGTTTTTTTGCTGTTTTAACCCTGATTCTTTTTTTTTTTTTTTTTTGTCCTTACTTTGTTCACATTGCTCTCTAATTTAAGTTTTCTGCACTGTCATGGTCAGGAAGACGTACTGCCCAACGAAAAACTGAGAGAAAGCTCTAACAGACCCCAGAATGAATGCTTTTAATGACTGTAATTTGTCCAAGAGTTATTGGTTTGAAGGTTTTTCCACAGCCTTGAATTCCTCCGTCTTAATCTGTTCAGAAGGAGAAGAGGGAGAGACCAACGCACAGCTTTAGCTCACGTCCTGAAGCAGTGTGAACTGGATCCAGCCAGACTTCCACGAAAACAGCCCAGAGCAGGAGGTGCTGAGTGAGGGGGACGAGCTCCAAGGAACTTAATACGATCAAACACACGCACACAGAGGGAAGAGGATTTCTCACCTTAAAAACAACCCAGTCTGAGTTTGTTTTGCTTTTTTCATTATTATATCTGCAAAACATTGTTCTCTTGAGACATGCTCTGAAACAGGAAGTTATACTCATGTTGGTTTGAGGAGAACAAAACAATCTGTGCTGCTGGCTCAGCGAACAGGATTATAGCAGGAAACATGTTTTTCTGCCGGGAGAAACACTTTGGATGAGGAATACGACACGAAGAATCACACAAAGTCACTTATTTGACTGAATATCTTAATTTTTCTTCAAAATTGAAGGCCTGGGTTTTAGTGAAACCTATCAGTTTTTAAGAAAGCACGTGAAAGGCATGTTTACGAGAAAAAACACCAGTCAGGTGTCCTTTGTCCTGACAGCAGCCTGTCCTAATGGGAAAATTGATTGTGGAGTATCTGAGCTGATTAAAGTCTGGAGGAGGAGCATTGAAACTCTGAGTCACCTCTGATGCGTTTTGCATTTGCGACTCAGCAAAAAAAAAAAATTGAGCAACGAGACAAAACACGAACAAGTTCAGACTGGTTTATCCACAGAAACATCAGCAATCATAATGAACATGATCTTCCAATAAGCCTGGTTGTTTCCAGCAGGAGACTCGGTTGGATGTAAGATAGTGTGTCATTAAAATAATTTCGCTTATTTAACTCAAATTCAAGTTTGAATAACTCAAAGCAAAACGAAACAAGCAGGAAATGTAGTTTTATGATGGCAGAAACAGAACAGGGGAAATACTGATATTTCATTTTTGAAATGATTCCTGATATTTTCTGCCCAAGTTGAGCTTTGTGAACACTTGTGAAATGTTTTTAGGCCTGTTGTTGGACAGTGATAATATCTTCCATTTCCCCTCCTTTAAACCTGACTATAATAAGTTTGGATTTTGCTTTAAATGTGATATTATTATTATTATTATTATTATTATTATTATTATTATTATTATTATTATTATTATTATAGAAAATACTGCCCACCCAATACAGGACATTAATGTACAATATGGGTAAAATAAAAATTTGGAAAAAAATGTATGGCTAAATCAAAAGAACTAAGCATACGTTCATTATATTTTTAGATATTATTGGGTTGAAGAGGACTGCATTTTTATTTAATATTTTAATATTTCTGTAACCATAGCAACTCCTAAGGTGTGAAACACTTTGGAAAATGAAATGAGAAACACTTATCTTGCAAAACCTTTGCCCCGTTTCTCTGAAACTTAAACAGTTTTGCACTGTTAGATATTAAAGACAAAACGAACTGATGTGAAAACATCAAAGTGAATAATAACAAAGATGTCTTACTTATGTTTTGTACAAAGTTCAGCTTCAGTCTATATATATAAGACGATTTCATAGAGGAAAAACACAAAGCCAAAAAAAATTTGTTGCCGATTTTCTAAAATATGTGAATTTGTTGTAACGCTTTGCCCACATCGCGTCTTTAACAAGATGCTCAGAGTCGACTTTGGCAGAATGGATCCGTCTGCAGTCAGATTAGATTGTTGTCATGAATATAGTACTGTATATTTTAACGATGGCATCCCTTTTGTTCCCTGTAAACAACCAGCATCAACAATAGTTTGTGGTTCCTTGTGTTTACAGATTCACCTGAATCCTCATGTTTTGATGGTGATCAGTCTGTGTTTCCGAACACCCTGTCCCAGCAGCCCACAGGTTTCTGGGGACTTTGTAAACACAAGGCTCGCATTACCATCTCCACTCCCATCCTTGCACTCTTCCTCCTCCTCCTCCTCCTCCTTCTAATCTCCTCCTCACTCTTTTTATTTCCTCTTTTCTTCCCCCTGCAGCGTGTTTTCCTGTGGATTCACACACTCCTCTTTCTCTCGCTCAGGTCACAGGACTCCTTTCTGCTTTCCAGACATTTCCCTCCCTGTGCTCCTCCTCGAAAACCTCCCTCCCGTAACGCCCCTCCTGTCAACCCCACTTGTTGAGCAAGCCCATCTTAAGTTTCAGTAAATAGCCTGATGAATACCTGTTCATAAATAAGCACTATGTAGCTTTAGTGATACCCAGAGGGATGAGCGAACATGTGCTCAGTCGATCTTCGGATACGTTTCTGGGAAATTTATGAACTGCTGTCCTCCATGTATAAGCTTTGAGTGGATCTTCAAATGAAATGTTCTAGTGATGAATATCAGCTGCTTTATCTTTGTACTTATGCAAGAAAAACTGTCCAAAAAAAGGCAATTTTATCTTTACTTCATGATGCTAGAAAGAGAAGCTTCAAATCTGTGCATATTTGTACTTTTCATTAACATTTTTGCTTTTTTTTATCCTCATTTTTAACAAGTTGTTTTTTTTTTTTTGAGTGATTTTCAGTTCTGGTTCTGCGGCCTGTGATGGACAGGCACCTTGTGCAGGGTGGACTCTGCCTCTCATCGGTTCACCCCTGGAGACAGAGATCTGGCTGAGACAAGCACACCTCCTCCCCCTGCATGTACATCTCGTTCCAAGTTACGCCGGTTTTGACTTGCTCTACTTTTTTGTCTGCTTACCTTTTGAACATCGTCAAATCACGCACAATATTGATTCGTAAACGTGTTGTTTTTGTTGTTGTTAAGAGCTAAGTGAAAGGTTGGATTCAGAATAAGTTATGGTGGAGGGTGTGAGGGGGGTTGGTTAACATAATGGGTCAACAACAGCTGAAAATAGAGCATGTTGTAACAGGAGACAACACCTCAACCACAGACTAAAGTCTAAAGTAAAATGACCTAGTTAAATCATCGCATCCTATTACAAGTCATCACTATAAGCGAAAAATCCCAAAGCGTTTCAGCAGCTGTAGCTGTGAATATGTTCACGAGGAAATCATTTCTCAGAGAAAATTTCGTTTATTTAATTGACGTATTCTTTGTGTACCTACAGCATCACCTTCAGGTTTTTAATCGCTTTCTGGTAGCAGAATAATCACACAGAAAGAAATCTGGAAAAATAAAATCAACCTTTAAGCTGAGTTGACCATGAAAAAGGTTGATTTCTGAGCAGATGATTCAGGGATGTGTTTTGATTCCTTTATCGCGTTCGCCCACTTGCAGTTTTCTCGAACCGTCGCCCACATCTTTACCGTGTTTCAAACTTTTCATGATGTCATCGACTCTAACAAAGTTCCTGGGGATGTTTGTGCTGTTGTCACGTCATCATAAACCATTTTTTATGATTAAAATTGAGATTTACAGAAAATCATCTTCTTTACACAAAACCAACCAACCAAAGCACCAGGTTCCGTACTCCATGTTTACTTTTGTGATGATAGGACAGAAAAAAGTCTGTCATGCTTCCTAAACAAATGGTTGATGAAGCAGACGGGCTGTAATGGTTGCTATGGAGACCTACTGACCCCATGATGTCACTCCTTGCTTCCATTTTCTCACATTGGACCTTGGAGATTTTTTATTCTTAATTTGGGTTTCTGTTCAGTCTTATTTATCAGGGTTCTAGTTGTTTTATTTTTTTTAATTTACTTTAGAAAAGCAGCATTTTAACCTCTATTAGTAATTTTCTGATTTATGAAGATAAACACACACCTTATATGTTTAGTACAAACTAATTCATGAAATATAATGAACTGAAACCTTCTAAGTGTCTTTAAAGGGCTGGTTTTTTCACTAGACTTTTATCCCAAATTTTATTTCAAGTTCTTTGAAAACACAGTTTCATCACTCTGACCACCTCTATGCTGACAGGAAACTGAGCCCTGAAGCACAAAGGACTGGAAAAGAGAACGTTGCTGCAGAGATTAGAGCTCGGTTCGGGTCGGTCCATTATTGTGATGAACTGGCTGCAGTCCAGGTTTGACACCACGGCTTCATGGGAGCAGCATCAGAGTCATTTCTCTACCAGATTTTGTCCAAGAGAATCTGGTGCACTGGCGTCACTTCTTATTTTAGCCAACAGATACAAAACCTCTTTCATCTTTCGACTAATTGGCTTCTGCTTCGCTCCGTCTGGTTGCAGCAGAAGTTGGACATGAACTGTTCTTTTCCCTTAATCTAAGATCCTGTCACATGACCAAGGAGCAAAGATTACATTTCTAGGCAAGAGCAGCAGTTCTAGCCTTTATTTCCTGCACTGAGCTGCATGTAAGATCCTTTATTGAATCTGTTCATGAGGTTTTCTAACAGCACGACATCAAAGTCTTTCTAAAACAGCTGCTTCAAGGAATTTACCTTAATTTCCATCCCAGTTTCAAGTTTTTGCAGGTTTTCTTCCTGAATTTAGCTCCATCCAAACCCTCACTCTTCCCATCATCACATGGGAATGTGATGTGATGATGCACATCATGTGCATCATGATGCCACCACCATGTTTCACAGCGTGTTAGGTTTTTTTAAATTTTAAATATGAAAAAGCTGACAAGCTACGAATGTCACTTGTTGAGAGAAGTCTCAATACGTCTGAATATGAAGGTAAATATGTCAGATTTTTTACTTGTGAAAACCATGAACCGTTCTGTACTTTCTCTTTAATTTGATCCATTGCATGAAATCTTAATAAAACACAAGTTGGAGGATTATGAATATTGTTGCATGACACTAAGCATATAAATATTTACCTTTAAAGCAAGTTAAAGTTCAGCTTTTTTCTTTTCCAATGAAATAAAAATTCGAGTGAAACTGTAGCCATGATGAATGCAGCTCAATAACTTTCATCCAGAGAAACGACCTGAAGCGGCCTCAGCTCTCTCTCTCTCTCTCTCTCTCTCTCTCTCTCTCTCTGTGTGTGTGTGTGTGTGTGCGTGTGTGTGTGTGTGTGTGTGTGTTGTTCTCCTCTCTGTGTGCTCTGCCTGCCTGGCACCACTGCCATTACCCTCAGGTTTGCATGTTATTGTTCCAGTTTTCCAGCCACTGAGCAGCAAACAACCTGAAGGAGTGGGGTTAATCATCGACAGCCTCATCTGGAGAATTGCTGTACAGTGCAGATTGTGTGCAACATATTCTTTGAAATATACATTTTGTTGAACATTGAAGAGTAAAATGTGAGAATCGTCTCGGGGTGGACTCCTGCCTTTGAAATCGAAACAGTTCAAAGAGGGGTTTTACTTTGCAGAAGGTGTCCTTGCATGTATGTGGGGGTGTGTGTGCGTGTGTGTGTGTGTGTGTGTGCAGGTGTTATTTCTGCACACGTCACGAGGCAGAAAGTGAGTCCAGGGTTAGCTTTTACCACAGATATAAACTCCCACTAACAGCTGAGTCAGGACGCTGGAGCATCACCGCCGCTCGTCTCTTACCTCAGCTGAGGGATTTGCTTCTCAGACTCAGAAAACGAGGAATTTCTAACTCTGTCGTGGCAGAAACTTTCCTCCTAAATATGATCCTCAATTAGATTTGTATGCAAGTCATGACTCTTGGTCAGATTTTAAGGATTTTTTTGATATTCTGCTCCCAGGTATCTATCAGTTGAATTAGTTTGGAAATTCATGATCTGAGTTTTGCTCTGTGTTGATCAAACTAAAGGAAACTCTTCCCAAGCAACAGTGATGTCTCATCTCAGAGATTTAATTTTTTTGTTTGTTTGTTTTTCTGACGTCAGTCTGTGAAAATGACTGTTTCTCTGAGATCACTGCTGATGTCTTTCCTTCTTGGCATTGTTCTGGTTATGTGGAGAACACAGATGTATGTTAGAAGTCCTGCTTTCACAGCGGTCCACTCACTTGCTGATTACCAGCTAAACATGTAGGTTTTATTAGCAATACCTTGCAAAACTTTGAGATCAGAGTGTAACAATTTTTTCATGGACAGCTTTTTTATGCTGACTGTTTTGGCAGTGTATTTTTATGCATTTAAGGAAATATTAAGGATCAGAATCTGGAACAGAGACCATTATTTATATTACATCCAACAAACCCAGCAAATGGAAGGGGACGAGCCTCATTTTTACTCTAATTAAATGTTACTTATAGTGAAAACCAACTCATTCATAAATATTTTAAACCTTGGTTAGATTAAAGAACATCACGCCTCCATTTTTGCAATAACTGTTTAAAAACATCCTTTATAAATCATACTGCAGTAATAACAGTAGAATAATATTTGACCTCTTGACCTTCTTGTTTTTAGCATACATCCTGGTCCAGACGGGACTAATAGGATAACTGCTTCTCCTAATGTGTCCTTTCTGTGCTGAAACACAAACTGCAGTGACCATTTCCCAAATCTATCACCTGGCAGCGATTTTATCAAACCTCTTCCTGCGACTCTGATCACATTATTGTAATTAGAGGCGATCTACCAGCGAGAAAACAAAACGACCCCATTGATTTGATATTGACCAGATGAAGAAGATGATGAAGGAAGCATCACAGCCTCAGTTAAAGCCATTACAGTGCCATGATCAGAACAATAAGTGTGATTGTGTTTGACCACAAACTTCTTAAAGCCTCGCTGATTAAAAGGTGATAAAAGGTCGAGGAGGAAACAATGTCACTTTCCTCTTTTTGAGATACAGTGAATGAGCATTTGACTATTCAAACATGAGTGTTAATGTTTTTAAGCCTTTGCTGATTTTAATGAGGAAAAGTTTAAAGGAAGAATAATGAAACAATAGGAGGCCGGATGCAGAGTGAAAAAGCCAAAGATAATCAGACTGAAAATGGTGCCTAGTTTTGGACATTTGTAATTGAGATATTTTCTCTAAATAATAGCTTGGAATGCGTTTTTTATTGGATATCTGCCTGAAACATCCTATTTCAATGAGCATCTCTGCACTAAAAGCTTAACAGAATGCTGAGTTTTATTTTATTTCAATCATGACGAGAAAATAAAAGTAAAAGAAACTAAAACTTAAATATGACAACATTCAGCTGAATGTTGTGAAACTAAAGAAAAACGTATAAAACTGAAATAATCTGTTTTATAATAATCTGTCAGCAGCTATTAGGCCACTAAGTTATTGAACAGTTTGACACGTCAAAAATAACGCATCAATCTTTGGTTACGATTCTTAAAAAAATCTTTCTGTTTTTCATGAATGAGAACAAAATGTGGTTTACAATCTGTTGATGGATTTTTATTTTATTATTTTACACAAACCACCATTGCATGTAAACAGGAGCTACGTCCCAAAATAGAGACTGTCCACAGCTAGAGAGGCAGTTTGCGGCTTGTTCAGAGATAATGACTCAGCATCAGCCCTCAAATTATCCATAATAACTAAACTATGTTTCTCATGATGACGCACTAAAAACTGTCCAGGGAAGCTGGTTTGCTGCAGCAAAACGTCAACAAGCTGCTTCCTAATGGCAAAAGCGCATGGACGGTGTCTGAGTGGCCAAGCTCCTTCCTGCTGGTGAACACAACAAGACCAAAAGCATTTTCCACAGATTCAAGGAAAACCGCCTCCATTTTTGAAAGATTTAGAAAAAAAACCCATTGAATTTCTGTGTGACTGGGCTTTAGTTTTTTAATTTTGATCATTTAATCAGAGTGCTGAGGAACTTTTTATTAGTAATCCATGACTTTCCTTATATGGGATACAAACATGGCACGTCACAGAGGCTTGTTTCCAGTAGCAATGTGCAGAAGAGACCCACAGTCATCCTGTTACCACAGACAGTGAGCAGGACGGGAAATAAGGGAAAGAAATCCCCAAAGTTCACTGCTGGCTGGAGAACTGCAGCATCTTAGGGTCACCAAGTCTCCATAACAACCATTTGACATTGTTTACAATCCAGGGTTTCCTTCTGTGTATTATAAGCCTGGTGGGCCATCAGGCTTTACTTGTGGCCCCACCAGGCTAAGCATTGCTTATTTATTCTAGTTTTTTTTATTTTTATGTTTGCCTTTTTTAAGACTTTGTAGTCGGTATTCAAGCATTAATCTTCCAATAACACATAATCATCCAGGCAGAATGAGGCCCCAGCGTCCCAACCACTGGGCTTAGCAGGTTTTCTGGGGGAAACTCTGCAAGTTTCCCATTTACCTGGGAGTGAGTCCAGGTAAATGCCTTTTTCCACCCTACCACCACAAACACAAACAAGTGAAGTTTGGTAAACTCTTCTGGGACTTTAACTGAGGAACAATCACTCCAGGGTTGATTGACTGACCTGAGCTTGATAAGCCTGTTTCCCTCTTTTGTGTATCTGCTCCGTCTTCTCAAACTGTGACAGATGGCCGCTCGCGCTGAGTCAGGTTCTGATTCTGCTGGAGGTTTCTTCCTGTTAAAGAGGAGCTTTTCCTCTCCGCTGTCGCTGCATGCATGCTCTGTATGAAAGACAGGAGTGAAGTCAGGAGGAGTGAATGCTGCAAATCGGTGACCGTGTGCAATCTGCTGGGTTTATATTTCTTTAGATTTGCTACATTAACAAGCTGACATTGAAATGAATTCAACTTTGATGGAGCCCAGAATCAGCTCCAGCCTCAACCAATCCACCCAAACAGCCTCCATGCTAACACCACCCTGGGCAACCACCCACTACCTCCTTCTAATGGACTACAAGAGAAAACTAAGTGACAGATTAATGTTGCCAATGCTGATTTTACTCAATTTCAATCTCAATTTTGCCCTCTGAATAAATGTAGTGGTTGACTTTTTCCTCTGCATCTGTAAATCAATGTAATCCCTGCCTTTTAATCTGCTCTGTGGATTTTATACTAAATCCCTAGAGTTGCTTCCGGAGTAAAATTGTGTTGTGGACAACAACCACGATGCTGCCGCTGAAAGCCTCTGTGCTGCCGGAGCGACCTTGACCGAAATAACAAAAAACCCTCCCTGCTCTGAATGCGCTGCAGTCCAGCTGCGCTCCAATAAATTCCCACCGCTTAACAAGGATTTGAGATGAAACATTAAGTTTAAAAAAAAATAAAGAATCTGAAGAATTATTTTTCAAAGGTACACACAAAACATTTGCGGTTGCTTTATTTTATTTAATTGAACCTTAAAAGATTTTTTTTTTTAAACTTGACTGAAGTCAGACAACATGCAAATGGATCTCAGTAATTAGAGTGTGATTGGAAATTTATTTTTTGTGATAACTTACTTCAAACTGAGAACAGACCAGGATCCAGATCCAGGACCTTCAAGGGACACCCTGCCCCACTTTGAGGCCCACGTTACAAGCATGTGTTTTATGTTACAAGCATGTATTTTATGTTACAAGCATGTATTTTATGTTACAAGCATGTATTTTATGTTACAAGCATGTGTTTTTAATTCTGGTGGCTAAGCCAATCAAAACCCAGTTGCTGAGATAATACAAAGCTGGCATGAGACAAAAAAAAGAAAGAAAAGAAAACATTTTAATTCAGAAATGCAATTTTAAGGCCATGCTGTTTGGTAAATAATGAATTACGCTAAAGAAGCTTGCTCTTTACAGAGTGCTGTATCTAAGCATATAGATGGAAAATTGAGTGGAAGGAAACAGTGTGGTGCTGAAAAAGGTATAATTGCAGATTTGAGCGAATCCAACCTGGACCTCAGAAAAACCTCTGCCTAATTCCGGCAGTTCATATTATTGTATTAAAGTATTTTTATATATATATCATTTTGTATAGTAACAATTTATTCATTTGAGAAACTCTACACCAAAATCGTCAAACCATATAGAGAAACACCTGAAATTTGTTTTGAGCAACTGTAATATTTTAAGATTTCACTTTCTAAATGTCAAATTCCTGAAATAAAATACATTTATGATTACACCGTGTTGAAATGGGTCTGCATTGACCTAGCACTGATCAGACTAATTGATATAATTATTCGATTTCAGGTAAACTTTGACCAGAGAACTACAGCAACAATTCACGACAGGGTGCAAACTTCCTGACACATTGCATCTTGTGCGAATAAAGCAGGGATGGAGTGAGTGAGCTGTCAGCGAACCACGCAGCACGGAAAGTGAGTCGTGACGTCTGTGTAGAATAAAATGGGGGGCTAAATTTAGAAGCAGCGTCCTGAATAATAACTGAGGCTCTGTGAGGCAAAACATGGGACAGAAGGTGAACTGAGACAGAGCGTAACTGCGCGGTGAGGAGCTGCTGCCTAGAAAATTGCTTTTATTTATTTTTGTGCGTGAACGTGTGTGTGTGTGTGTGTGTGTGTGTGTGTGTGTGCGTGTGTGTGTGTGTGTGCGTGTGTGCGTGCAGATCGGGTGAACAGCTGGTAGCTGGGGGAGGAAAAGAAAACTACAAAAAGGGAGGGTCCTGGAGAAGCTGAAAAAGAACAAAATAGACAGGAGGAGGCAGACATGGGGCGGCGCTATAATGTTTTTATATGAAGGGGAAGTATGGATGTGAGTCCAAACACAGGTCCTCCTGTCTAAACTCTGGAGGGCAGAAGAAGAAGAAAACCAGGCTGCTGCTGCTCAGGGGGTTTTAACCAGCTGCTGGTTTTCCTGCTGCACAGAAGAGACGATGGTTGTGCCTGTTCTCACATCTGGGACGAGGACGCTGCGAGAGCTTTAGAAAAAGATATATTCATTATCTTGAGAACAACTTTGAATCGCAGCCGAATCACAAATACGTTCAATAGTAATCGGCATGCTTCTCCTGCCGTTCTGCCGGTGCGTAATTACTCCAGCCAGGAAAATAAAAACATATTTCTAGGCTGTTTTGTGAAAACTTGCGGCTTATTTCCTACAATCCTTTAAAAAAAAAAAAAATACACATTTTATTTAGTTTTCAACTCCTCCTCAAAAGCTGCTGACATCGCAAAAAAAAAAAAAAAAAAAAAAAAAAAAACCGGCAATCCTTCCTCTTCAGATAAAGTGCGGCACGTTTCAGTGAACATTGTCCTGTGCGCAGGGGGGGACGTGCGCACAAGGCGATTCACGCGCAGTGGGGCAAGCATCAGGTGCCGGGCGGAGGGCAGAAACAAGACAACTTGGACAATAAATTAAAATAATAATAATTATATATATATATATATATAAGTGAATTAAAATGACGGACGGACCAAGACAACGGAGCAGCACGGCGGGCTCTGCCAAGGATGCGGCCGCTGAGAAGGAGTCTGGGGGAGTTGCGCTCAAGAAGGAGATCGGACTCGTGAGCGCATGTGGGATTATAGTTGGTGAGTGACTCCCTCTCTTTACTGCATCCTTGGTTTGTATACTGTGTTCACTGTTGAGTCGCGCTAATAAAAATGTAAAGCCTGTGGTCTAGGAGGGTGTCCATGCTGTTAGATTTACCTGAAACCTTCTCTTTTTAATCACTAAAACTTTTGTTATCTGCCTTTATTGAGAGTGCACTCACTCGCTCGCTCGCTCACTCGCTCACTCACTCACTCGCTCACTCACTCACTCACTCACTCACTCACCTCTGCTGCTCAGGATTTATCAACCCAAGGAAGTTTTTAGAGGCACATGACTGGGGGGCTTAAAAGTCTGTTTGCACAACTTGAGGCTGAATTTTTTGCCCATTTTTCTTTGCCAAACGTCAAACTGTATGGATCATATTTGTGTGGACATCAGCTTTAAGTTAGATCCCCCCCTTACCCCCCCCAGCATGGTACTGCCACCTCCCAGTTCAATCATTGAGATGGTACATTCAGGGTGATGTGCTTTGTTTGTTTTCCACCACTCATGTCCTCCTGTATGTAGATCGTCTTCTTCTGAATCTTTAATCTTTAGTCCTCTGTGTGTGGACGCAGAGGACTTCCTGTTGGCTTCTCTCAGCAGTTCAGCCCAGCTTCCAACTTTTCCACATTCGTAGACTTAAAGCTTTCCCCATCAACAGTCTCCCTTTGTGTGTCTGGAGTTGTGTGTGCGTGAGAAGCAGAAACACACACAACTTTCAGTTACTGTCCATCTCTCAATTTTCAGATGATTTCATCATCTGAAAATGGAGGATGCAGTCAAATGGAAAGCTCAGTTTGGGGATGTTCACAGCCTTGGACTTCCGTCTCGTTTCTAGAGCAAATATCTTAGCACACTTGAAATGAGACAAAACCAACTTACAAGTAACATTTCAGCAACATGTAGCACCTTGTTCCAAGTCAGTAATTTCTTCATATTTATAAAAAAGTACTAGTTCCACTTGCAGACGATTTTACTTATAGCTAGTACATAAAACAATCCCCTATTTCTTGCTTAAAAGTTACTTAGTTATTTTTGTCTTATTTCAAGTGTACTAAGATATTTGAACTAGAAACCAAAAATACTTGGTAAAAAAAAGTTTGTGTTTTTACAGTGTATAATAACTTAACCCTGTTAAATTTCTCCACCACACTCTCCATGATTTGTTTGCTGGCTTCGTTGAGGCCGCTTGTTCACTAAGATTCTCGAACAAACCTTTGAGACGTTCACAGCACAGCTGGATCGACGCTAAGGTTAAATTTCATGGATATGGACTCTACGTAATAATTAAACAGGACAAAATGTGGAAACATTCGACGTGTTTGGACATTCTTTGCAAGGCGCTGTAGGTCACAGAGAATCAGCTCAGTCTGGTCAATGGGTGTCAAATTGATCCGCATTGTTTCATTCAGCATTTTGATCTTTTTCCTGCAACCTTTTGCTACCAAAGTGCAATCAAAACGAGTTACCGGATGTCTCAGCACGCATTTTATAGTAAAATTCAAGAAATAAAGCAATCTCTGATACTTTATTGGCACCGTTAGCTTCGTCATTAAGCCTAACTTAGCACAGAGACGGTCTAATGACAGCGAGAGGGTGACGGGACTGAACTGAGGTCAGTCAGGCCGAAACAATCCAGAGGACAAACATGTAAAGATAACCCCATCAGTCTGATCAATACCGACTAGTGGGCCTAAACATGCTGCAGGATGTCCAGACGGAGCGAGGCTGATCGTCACTGGACGGGAGGGGAGGTGGGGGTGACTCATTTGTGTGTTTCCAAGGTAACGAGAGGAAAGCGAGAGAGAGAGGGGGGGGAGAGTCAAGGCGACGGCGAGAGTGCGAACGGCACAGTGTCCTCCCAGGAGGTTTGCTGACAGAGGAAGAGCGAGAGAAGTGGAGAACAGATAGAAAGATGTGGAAAGCAACAGTCGAGAGGTTTAAATCCAGTTGCTGCTTATTGAGTGAATCGTTAATGCATGGAGCAGCCTGCAAGACAAACCTAAAATCATCAGACGTCTTCTTTTCCTTTTGGTTTGACCAAATATACTGATTGTCAAACACAAATCCTCATCTCAGGATAATTTATCCCAAAATCCACCAGGCTTGTTTGCAAAGTTAGAAGAAAAATGTGATGTTCGAAGCATAGATGATACTTTCTTAAAAGTAATATTTCATGTAGTTGTGTTCTTACCACCACTCCTAAAAATGTTTTGTTTTTTTTAATCTCACTTTTTGGTTTCCTTTTCTTTTTATTCGGTTGTTTTTAATTAATTCAATCGCAACAATTTCACACGATCAAAATGTTCCTTCACAAGTTCACCTTTCAGACGGTGATCAACTCACCAATTAAATGGTTTAAAATGCCACATGGAGTAAGAACTTTAGATACACATCCAATTAAGGATCAGATATATGGATCTGACTAGAAAAATCACATTTTAGACAGGCATTAAAAATCAGACCTGGGTCATATTTAGACAAAAAACAGTCCGACTTTTTGCCACTTTTTCCTACAGTGAACCAGAAAAGGCGTAGATAAATATAGCAAGTCATGCAAGAAACTCTAAACACGTTTGGCAACGAAACTGGAGTGAGGCAAAACATAGATTAGTAGGTATAGCATAGTGGAGGACCTGTGATGCTGTGGGTCTCTTCTCTAACAACTTCACTGAAATGTCCCATTGATTCCACCAGTAACGCGAGAACGGATCATCTCTGGGTAAAAGCCAAATAAACTAAGAATATGTGTGCAACTCAGCAGAGAAATGGTTCAACAGACACAAAACGCCCTTCTCCCTTGGCTGTTGCAGTAATCAGAACTAAGACCTACAGAAAATAGGAAATTATTCAAAAAGGTTGTGCAGAGAGGAAGATATCATAAAATGTTTAGAGGATTATTTTATGCTGCTTTGACTTGGCTGATGAAATAACATTTAGGCACACAGCTGTTAACTTGAAGGTGTATTTCTGTGGCCCACAGAAATAGCTACGGTGGGCCGGATTTGGCCTGCGGGCCTCGAGTTTGGCACACGTGTCCTAAGCAGTCTCTTATTCAGATTTTATTATTACTATTATTATTTTTAGGTGTGAGAGATTATGCAACTACAATAAAAAAGGAATTTCTTTCAGGCTTCTTACGCGTCCAACCTGGAGGGACAATCAATGCGTCTGGCACAGCAGACACAGGAGAGTTTATGAGAGCAAATAGCTTACAAATCAGAGTCATTCAAAATGTGAACACAGTTCTTAACAAGAGATAACAGTGCATTATTGAAGCATCAGCTCCACCCGTTGCTAGTATCAGTGCTGCATCACTTTGTTTATCTCTCCCTGTTCATCTGAATGGTAATTCCAGCGCCGAGGATTTTACAGAGTCGCCACAGAAGGACAAATGACTTTGTCCTTCACCAAAGTAATTCATTCGCGCTCGCTCCGGTCAGGTCGCCACGTGCCAGAGAGATGCGAGCTCAGGTGACGTGGATAATGCCTGGAAAGGTGTTAAGTGCACAAGGACTTCAAACACTTTTTTATGGTCCGTTGTGTGCGTTTATCTAACGGGTAATCCAGCAACGCGCGGCGTCGTGACACGTAGATTGCAAGTGAACTTTTGGCCACTTCTGAGGACTCCGCCCTGATAATGCTGTTTTATTAACTTCTGTGGTTTACTGTGCCCCGCTGAACTACCAGCACATCTTTAGCGCTCATTACAAACACAAGATTTAAAAGCAGTTTAGTGGGATGAGGAAAAAACAACATTCTGTCGTCCAGTTTTAGCTCATCGCTGTTCATAAGCCTGAGGTTTCTGTGTCGTCTTACTGCTGAGGGGAGGCTAGCGAGAATGAATCTGAGTGTGTTTTAAAATTAGCTGATTATCAATCATAAAGCTGCACAAGTACACAGTGTTTGAGTTGGAAATGTTTTTGGCTGGGAGGTCAATGAAACAGGGAGGCCCTGACAAAAAGTTCACACTGAGTTTCATTTCTCTTAGGTGTCATAACGTCACCGAGGAATAAACAGTTTAATTAAACTGCTTAACACATCAACATGCAGATTCTTAATTTTAGCCAATTTTTACAGCAAACCTTTACTAAAATTCCTCATGAAGTTTCATAATCCCTACAAGATTTCTTCATAGCGATATAATAATTGCAATTTGTTTGTGTTTCTTCTCCTGACCTACAAGCCTTTATAGTTCATTTGTTTTAAATAAGGATAAAAAAAACCGCATAGCGCTATCATAATGTCCCTCTGAGGCTGAAGACTTGTTGCAGCCATAAAGAAAACCAAAGGTCACCAGAAGCAGATATGTGCTCTTCCCCTGTCAAACAGGAGTGCAGTAATAAAAAAATGGCTTTTTCTTTTCTTTGTGAAAAGAGGAACTCTCATATTTCTGAAAGCAAGTAATCTGACACCTCAGACGTTTTTCTTTGCTGATCTACTGCTTCTTAAAACTGACTTGAACTGTGTTCAGTTAAAGTCGAGACTCAGCCAGCTGGTTGGGAGCTGCTTTAACCCCCAGCCCCCAAAAAAAGACAAAAAAAAAGCACCTACAAATAGGTAGGTGCATTGAAATGAGAGAAGTTGAAATGAGAACAGGAAACGCCACGATTCCCTAACAGTCAGCAGTTTGGCTCACGTCTGTGCAGAGCCGCACATGACCGTTGGACGCACAGCATGCTTGACTCGATCACCTCTACCACACATCTTGCAGACTCAGTCCATTCAGGACAGGAGGGCTGGTAAACTTAACCAAAGTTTGTCTTTGGAAGAAGCAAATCAGAGACGGCAGAAGCCGCAAAATCGTGGGCTGAGTTAGCACTTTTTTTCCCTCAAAGGTCAAAGGTCATGCACTGTAGATCTGTCCTCTTATAAATATGTCAAGGTAATCAAGGGAACAGAGAGCTTCTTGTTCTTTTTACCTGCGAGTGAAGTTGCGTAATCAGGCAGGTGACCTCAGTGCTATCACCATCTTCAAACTTTACCGGTGGTAAAGCCTTACCTGTAAAGTTTCCAATAAAATCTTTAAATCGCTCATTTTATGTGTCTGGATACTTTGAATCAAGAGGATATAATTTTGCAGGGTTTAAAATAAACACTTGTTTTTCTCTGACACTAATAGGTTAAATAGCTTACTACACTTTATGGGCAGGAGTGACAGGAGCTCAACAATGTGACACTATCATCATAACTCTGACTTCTGAACTGCTGCAGCCGGTTCAGCCAATCATCCAGCTCGTTAGATTCAAAGCCGGCGATCTTTGACTTCTGGCTGCCTAACGCAGAGTGAAACCCCAGTAAATCCTGAATGTCCCCCACTGGACGCTGTGGCTGTATGGCAGGCCAATCAGCGCTCCCTCCAACTTTTTTTGCGAAAACGTCACTTTGACGCTCAGCGGTTCTGTCAGGATATTCTGCGTCCACCTTTAATCCCTCTTTGCACTCGTTCACCCCTGCTTTCTGTCGTTCACACATCTCTGCTCAGTCAGCATAACACATCCCCTGGTTTTTTTTGTTTTTTTTAACTCTCTTCCGTTTGAGTCTGCTAATCCACTGCCTGATTTTGAGTTTGCTTTTCTGCTTAGTTTGTCTGTAACCTTTAGTTGATGTCTTGCTAATGTGGCAAATAAGACGATGACGCCGTCCTTTACTAAAAAAAAAAAAAAAAATTGGACAAATGTGAAAGAAAGTGACGGTAAACGAGAAATTTGAGTTTTTTGGGGGGGGTTTAAGTGGCACTAGTTGAAAAAAGTCTATTCTTGTTAAACCTGCACTGAAACCTGGCTCCTCTCCCCCCCCCACCAGGTAACATCATCGGCTCGGGTATCTTCGTCAGTCCGAAGGGAGTGATGGAGAACGCCAGCTCTGTGGGCGTGGCCCTGGTCGTCTGGATCATCACGGGCGTCATCACCGCCATCGGAGCGCTGTGCTACGCCGAGCTGGGCGTCACCATTCCCAAATCAGGGGGCGACTACTCCTACGTGAAGGACATCTTCGGAGGCCTGGCTGGGTAACGGTGCACACCTCAGACACCCATACGTCACCATCCAGCGACATTTCCGTGTTGCAGTAAAAGGTAGAGGCGAAGACAGGTTCAAAGACGTTGGGACCAATATGCTCTCTCCATTTAACGGCGTACAAACTGCGTGCACCTTACATGTGAAAGTCAGGTTCTAAATAAATCAAAACACAAGGCCTGAAATACACACTACTTTTTAGCTGATCAGCTGTTTTATTTCATAGTTCTGTGCTGGTTTTGTACTGGAAGTCTGTTGCCGCACTGTGCTATGCCAGTGTTTTCCACTGGTTTGACCTGAGGTTGTGCCTTTGTGACAGACAGCTGTTAACGTGGCTAAAGATTTAAAGATTTGTACGTCAGCTTCCGTATGAAAATGGTCAGGCGCTGGAGTGAAAACGAGTCGAAAGCAATAACAAAAACCAAGCAAATCTTTTAAGGAACTTCGCGGAAGTCCTGCAGGTTTTAGACGTTTCGTCGCTTCAACATTTACTGGTTTTGGCTCGTAAAGGAGGTAAGGGGGCGCTATTCCCCCCCCCAAAAGAAAAGAAAAATAAAACAGAAAAGAAAAGAAAATGTTATGTCAGCTAAACCTTCAGCAAACTTTTATTTAAGGCATATTCAGGGCTAAATTAAAAGACTTTCACTTCTTTTCACTCGTTTATTGATGGAACTTGACTTAATGTCGTGTTTTGATTGTTGATTCTATGTTGTGTTTCCGTGTTTGATATGATGTAAAGCACTTTGAAATGCCTTGCTGCTGAAATGTGCTATACAAATAAAATTTGATTGATTGATTCTTTTTTAATTAAATCTGGAATCGATTTAACTATATCTTAATCCGCACTATAAAAAAATAAACTTGGCTAAAAAAAATGATCATGAACTGGGTCTTTTAGAGATTTTCTGAAACATAGATTTATGAAACCTCTAGTCTAGATTACTAGGAGGTCGAAGGTCAAAACAGAGCCACCTCTGATAACTGATAAGCATTTGTACATTTTAATAATCTGTGGAGGGGGTAGTTTAGTCAGAGAAACATCTTACCAAATGGGAGTACCAAATATAAATACAGGAAGCAGATGCTGTGTGCGTTTCTGGCCACTATTAAGAAAAATCAATGTGATAAATGAATTTGGAGAAAACATCTCGAAAGTCACGTAGGACCTTATGCTTTACGGAAAAGACGTACTGCTGGTTTTTTTGTTGTTGTTTTTTTGTTTTAGTTTGTTTACTCTACCGCATCCCACAATGCAAAGCAAACCTGGCTGCAGAATGCCGTTCCCCAAACCAAAGATTGTTTTAGACGCTCTGAACACTACAAAGTAAAATTCTGGGACTCTGCCTGAGGATCAGAGTTGGGGAAGGATGTACGATCCGACGTGAGTACACATGACTGAAGGTGATATCCAGGCCTCTTTATGTCCGTCCTGAAAGCCTGTAAAAGCTCAGGAATCGTGCGAAGCAGCACAAAACAACAACACAAAACAGTCCGGCTTGTTGGAGTGGATTTCACACGCCGCCTTCCTGGGACCAGACTGTAGACACGGATCCGAGCATTGTTTTTGCCTCCAACTATCCCAAGAACCCATAGTATCAGGGAGGAATTTGACCAGACATAACAGCCACAGATTATTTTCGTAGAGCGAGAATCAATACACATCAATGAGCTTTTGCCTCCAGAGCCTTTGTAGCGTGTGGTGTCAACAGCTCGGTTTGAAGTGTTTCCCTGTTTGACATAAATAAACCAAGTTCCAGTGGTGATTGTGTTCTGCTGCAGCTTTTGTCCCCATGTGTTCATGTGCAGGTGGGCCGGGTCGAAAGTATGCCTCCATGTTCGTGTGAGAAGGCTGAATAGGTTTACATCCTCCCGGTATCTGCAGCCGGGCCAAGCGTAGTTTTTGCAGTGGACAAATGCTCAGAAACAAAGAGACATTGTTATGTCACTGAGGCTTGTTTAACTTCAGGTGAGGCGTAGAAAGGGTGCATTTATATTCAGCTCCCTTCAATCCGAAGCCTCTAAATGGAAAAGAGAGAGAATCCACGGTAGCTCTGCAGAGTTTCAGCTTTCAGCAGGACAACAAACCTGAATATAAAGCCAGAAACACAGTGGAGGCATCTAGATTGAAGCAAATTCAGCAAAATAAAAAATATAAAACACATCTTTTTGGTTTCTGTTTGGTTAAAAGTGATCCATTATGCATCACTTTTTGTTGCTCTCATCTAAAATCTGTCTGAAATATTTTGAGTTTGTGAAAATGAGTGTGAATATTTCTGCAGTACTAAGAAATGGAGCCTGCATTAAAATACTTTAGCAAGTTAATTTGAATTATCTCAGATAACAGTCAATCTGTGACTTATTTTGGGCAGAAAATAAAACTAGTTTAATCTCATTTTAAATCATCTGAGACACTTTTCACATGACGCTTTTGTCTAAATATCTCAGGATTAGTAAAAAAAAAAAAAAAAATCTTATTTTCTACATTTTACGCTGCTGTCTTTTATTGGATAATAATATCACTCTATGAAATACCTATACCTTTACATTAAAATACATGTGGAAAAATACTTCACTTTTGAAGTACTTCATTTCTGAAAAGGTTTTTAATGACTGGGTTTTGTGTTACACTTATTTGTGTGTGAAAAACATTTATCATCCCCAGTTTCTGGAGGGTTTTTCTTGTTGTTGTTGTTTTTCTCAATATTTTTACTAAAGTCTAAATCAGATGCATGGCTAAGAGTGAATACAAATGTGTCCCAAAAGCTTTTTTCTGTAGCTGTTTGTCTAATTTCTGATATTTATATAATTATTTCCACTTTCTGAATTATTGCGAAGAATAATCCCTGGGTACTTTCCTGTTTACAGGATTAAAAAACATCGTAAAAACAAATAACATGGCTCAATTTATAATGTAATGTTACCGTGCTCTCAGGTAGAGAGCCATCTTTGCTTAATACAGTAAAATGTTTATTTCAGGAGGTATTTAGCTGCTATCAACAAACCCTCTTCATGAGCTTTGATTTATTCAGTGTAAAAACAGACCTGATCATGATCGTGTTTCTGAACAAAGAGCTGAGGCAAAGTTGCAAAACAGAACAAAATGTACATTAAAACAAACAGAACGGTCAATGTAAGTGTCAGCACTCGTGTCTTTTATCAGCGCTGGTTGCTGAGGACGTTCCAGTGGGCTGAAGTCTCATCAGTACAGTCAGGTGTAACGACCCCAGCTTGAGCTTTTAGGGAATTTCATGGAAGTACAACATTCCTGGTTTGTCCTGTTGAACTGTGATAAACGTTCTTCTTCTGTCCTTCACCTCAGCACTTTTAATCAGTCTGAGTGTCGCTGTTTGCTTCCTTTGCTTTGTTCCTCGGTTAGCTTGGCTCTTATTCTTATCTGAATCCATATTCTGCCTCAGAGGCAGCTGGTTTGCTGTTTGTCAGAGGACTAATGAATGTCTTCTTTCTGCTCTGGTTTCTATAAGTCGTTCATTAGTTTGTGGTGAGACTTTTACATGTGATAAAGTTTCTTGGCTCACAGTGAGAAGGAGTAGCGACCTGAGGTGACCTCGGAGCTGAACTGGCCGCTGTTTCACTTCAGCAGCCAGAATAAAAATGGGAGGAAGTCTTGCCTGACTACAATGAAGTTGTTCAGAACAACAAACATCTTAGTGTGTTACAACATGGGATTTCCCCGTTGCGTTTCTTCTCAGAGCTCTCATAACTACATCCGTATACAACGGTTTATTTATTTTATTTAAGGTTCCTTATCTTAATTGTCTTTGTTTTGTTCTATTAGTGAATAGGTGTACACTTACTGGCCTGGAGTCAAAACAAAGCATAAGAACACAATACCTTAAGTAACATCCTTGAGTTGCATGTGTGTCATTATTGATGCATGTCTTTGCTTTACAGGTTCCTCCGGTTGTGGATCGCCGTGCTGGTCATCTATCCCACCAACCAGGCTGTGATCGCCCTCACGTTCTCCAACTACGTCCTCCAGCCTCTGTTCCCCACCTGCTTCCCACCGGAGAACGGCCTGAGGCTGCTGGCTGCCGTCTGTCTCTGTGAGCAACACGTTTGATACACGACGAGTAAAATCTACTGTGACGAGAAAACCATTTGCTGTTTTCATACGGTATACTGGCAGACACCCAGGGCGGCATCAAAAAAGGGGTGGAAGCGGCTGCATAAGGAACATGTAAAACTAAAATCTAAAACTTATCCTGTGGCGACTTTTAGCCAGAAGATACTACTCCCCTTTAGTCATTCTCAAGCAATAAAGCCGCAGGAATGCAATTTTCAAAACCTGGGACTGCTTCTGTTGCAGTAGTGAGGGCGGGGAAGTGGTTGATACAATTTAGGCAGCAACCACCGTCGACAAAGAAAAAAATGGATTAAAAAAACCAAAACAAGATAACACGGTTTTACAGACATAAAGGAATATTTGAAATTCAAAGAGCTTTTAGCATGAAAATGAAGTAGATGGTCAACTAAAGGGTCAGACGTCGGTCGGGTCCGGTGTCAAGTCTTTTCTACTTCCTATTTCTTGAGCCCAGACTTTTTTTTAAATCTCCAGAGAGACGTTTTGCTCTACTTCAGCTAGTAAGCTGGATTTTGTGATTTGGTTCTAATGAGCCCTTAGTTTAGCCATTAGAAAGACCCAATCAGAACAACTTGTTTTGGACTCTGTCATATAGAACAAAGCAACAGATCATGAGGATTAACCATTTTATTTTCCTTTAGTTAAAAGAAAGCATAATTAGTTAAGATCTTTGGTCGAGATCTTGAACGTGAAGCTCCTTTTATCCTGTGAAACGACAACATGTGAGGAACACACAGCATAAGACGTCATGAATCAGATACAAATTGCTCCCGGTCAGTTCGGTTTTATAACCGTGTTGTTTCATTTTGTCCCAGCCTCCTCTCACCTGTAAACAAACCATTTCGGACCCATGCCCTTAACCACTGTGTGAGCGTATGTTTCTCAGTAGTTGCGTCTTTGAGAAACTACAGAGATAAATGTAGTTTGTAGTTCACTACTCTCTGAAGGCTTTGACATACTTCCTGCTTTCCATGTGCCAAATGGGCCTGGGATTTACATGAAGCTGTTAAACATGGCACCATCATTCATGTACTGATCTGGAGAGTACAAAACTATTCAAAGTCACTGGAATACACAAATATGTGCAGTTTGGCCTCGTTAAAAAATAGTATGTCTTTGTATTCATTGCCCATTGTATGTTCTTGAGATGTTATCTAACATCAGAGGAATGCAAACAAGGCTGAACAAATGATGGCGAGAGCAGAGCAAGCGGCTATTACATGAGGAGAAAGGCAGAAATGCGAAGGTGTTTGATTGAAAGTCCTCATCAGTTCACAGACATGAGTCAAATACTGCAGGCGGCCTACAGACACACACACAGAGAGAGAGAGACGGGCGCGAATGCTTCAAAGAGAGCCGATTGTTTTTATTGTTGCCTGATTTGTGACTGCGTATTGAAAATTCATGTTCATGGGGATCTTTCCATCCAAATGTAAATTATTGTTTGGGTTTTTCTTTTGTCTTTTTAATGTATTTGGCGTGGAGTGAAGTCTCGAAAGCAGATTTATGAAACGTCAGGTGAGACTCTGGTTCTTGCGTGTTGCTGTATCATTGACAGAAAAACGAGGCCGAGTGCAACTGGAAAAACTGGAGCTGTCGTTCTCATTTTCACGCAGCTCCGAAGTCTCTGCTTGCTTTCAAGCTGACGATTTCATCATGTGGGAGTTTTTGTTGTTTCCAATTTTTCCTACTGTAACGAATTAAGTGTTTTTTTCCTGGATGCATTAAAACTTTAGAACAGGCAGAAAAGTTAAGTATGCAGAGAAGCTTAATTCATGCCTCGTTTAGCTTTTTGTAGCTGTGGACCACAAGGTGAAATTTACCATTAGTGGCCTGTATGATGGAGCGTTGTCTGAGTGTGCAAACAAATTTACGGTAAAGGTTACAGAAGTGAAAGTGTTTATTAATACTGAGCAAACTTTGTGGTACATGTCTGGATAAAAGTTATTTTTATAACTAAATAGAGAACTATAAACAATTAATGAAAGCCTCAAGTATGAATATTGGCGGATATTATTGCCAAAGTACATCATCAAGAAATGATGTCCATTTGTATTTCAAATTAAAATGTTTCTACTTATTTTATTATTTTTATTCTTTACACTCTTTTTTTGTTGTTTTTGCTTTTTACAGATATGGCAATTGTTTTTCTTGAAGAAAATTTAAACAACAAAAAACTAATATATTCAGAACATGTTCAGTGGATAATTATCTAGTTAAACCACACAGCAGCAGGGTCTAATTTTAATAATGCTATTTATAGGATAAAAGTAATTATTTGGACGCTTGTTGCTGGATAGCTAATCTAATTGTTGTAATAAACGTATTAACATTTTTTTTTTAAAGTTTAAAAAATATTTTTAATCCACTTGTCCAAGTTTGTATAATTTTTATTTTAGGGGATTCTTTTATTTCTAATTTGTTATATAAAATGTTCACAAGAATAAAAGTCTTAAAGCTTGCTTTTGAAAGAAATGCTGATGAGAAAAGTGACTTTCGAAGGCAGGATAGGTTTCTCTCAAACAACGGTGATGGTCTACGATTAATACTTTTATTAAACCATAAAAATTTTCTCGGTCAAGCTTTTTGGTTAATTCTAAAAAAAAAAAAAAAAGTCACACAGAGGGAGGGGTCGTATCCAGTGGGGCTAATTAGAGATAAGAGAAAAACACCCACCTCAGCAGAATCTGCACCGTCTAAACACTTTGCACCGTTTTATACTCACGGCACATTGACCTACATTTAGTTGACTGCCTCGTCCCGTTTTTGAACTCCTTCATTAAAAAATGTGTCAAGTTGTGCAACAAATTACCCTGGAATATCTTGAAAGTCACATCTGTATTTTTTTACAGCTTCTCTCTGGGACAGATCTTGTAAAGCAGTTTTTTTTTTTAACAAGAAACAACAACTAAAAAAAAAAGACAAGTCTTGTTAATGATGTTTTCCCTTCTGTCTGTCTGCTCTTGTTGTTTAGAGCAAAAGTAGGTGAGAGGCTGGATGTTCTCAGTGAACTGTGATGTCACCGATGTTTACAAGATTCACGAGCTGCATCCGTTTACCTCGGCCTGTTTATGCATGTCTGGAGTTGCCCAAATTTAAACATCTGGAATGTTATTTATTTATCCTTCGTGATCCGTTCAGAGACATCCTATCAAATGTCGAGCGACAGTTAAATCAATTCAGAAATGTGTCATCATTTATTCATAGCAAAGGTTCTTAAGTTTCGCATAGCAGGACTTTATGAAATGCCACGTTTTAAACTTGTCAAAACCTTTTTAAAGCAGCACCACAACACTAGGTGGACTGTTGCCATCTGTTATGTGTGGTAGCAAAAAAAAGAGAGAAAGAGAGGAACAGACACGTTTTTATCCATTTATTGTGCATGTTTGAGTTAAAAATGTTTGGAGTTATTGTTCGATCCAGTTTCCAGAGTCAGAGGGTTGGTGCTTATTAAAATTGCCGCCTAAATTACTCCAATTTTTCAAAAGGATTGTTGGCACATTAATAGTCATTCCTTTTTACATTGAGCTCCTGAGGAAAATGTCAACACAAAAACTGTTTTACTCATTAGACAAAGAACACATTAGGAAACAAGTGTTCAAAATGAAGAAAAAGTTTAATGCTTTTGGCTGAAATGCGTTCAGGGAGAAGCTGCGACGTCAGTCAGAGTAAGGTTTGCTTTCAGCAGTCTCATGGCTGAAGTCGCACACCATCTGAATGAGACCAGTATCCGGGCTTTGATTAGGACACAGTCCACTGTGGTCTTAGTGGCACGTTGCTTCATTTTGTATCTCTCCTGTTGTTCACAGTTAACTTGCTCAACATGTTCGTCTTTTTAACTAAACCTACGCTCAGCTCCATGGTTAAACGTTTGTCTTCGCGTTTACGCAGCAGTCGGTAACAGAGAAGGTGGATGCCCGTTATATCCACTGTGGGAGCAACAAATCAACATCTGTGTTTACAAGTTGTGGATTAAAAGGTTTAGCCTGTACTTACTTTAATTAGGCCTGCTTGAGAATTACCAAGTTGTGCTTTTACTTCCCTTGTCTGTCAGCCATAGGCTGGCCTCACTGCCCTCGTTTGCACCCTCCCCCCCTTTTTCTTTAACCACAGCTGTAATTTTATTTGTAGAGGAAAATACCCTCACAGTTAAAGTCCCACGCTTGGAGCCTCACAGAGCGCGCTCTTGTGCGTCTGGATCGCCTATGTCTGCCTATGTGTCTTTGTTCCCTGCAGCGGCAGCTTCAGAGTTATTTAATGTGATGAACTTAATCCAAGCAGGCCGTCTTACTTAATGGCACCCTATTGGTTCAAACCCAATGGCCTGTTTAACTCAGCAGCATACAACAAATCCAGTTTTGTTCTGTGTAGAGAAATGCTGGACAAAAGTCTCAGAAAGGTGGGCAGCAAATGGTTCTTCACTGGATTACTGTGAACTTTTACAAAATAGAGCAACATAATTTTACTTTGTATAATTTAAACTCTAATTTAAAGTCAGTTAAAACATATTTCCAGAGTTCCATCCTGAACATAAGACAACCTCTAATAACAAAGCTCGTCTTCATCTCCCTCCGCATTTATTGACGCCTCTGAAAAAAAATCATTGAAAATAAATGTGACAGACAGTTTTCTCACTTACACATCGCTTTCATTAATTGATGAGAGGGATGGCAGGAGAAAGCCTTTTTCAACCTACCATCACAAACGTTAACAGGTGGAATCTGTAAAACTCTTCTGGGACTTTAACTGGAACTGTGTCCTCTGGTCTGATGAGGCTAAAATTTCCAGTTTCCAGTTGCTACCAGCTCTGAGCTTAGCTAAGTCGGTTCATCTGTGCTGCCTGGATTTCTGGACTTTTGGATTATTTCATCATTACACAACCATTATTCGCTACAACCTGGGTCCTCTTCATCTGCCTCACCACCTCTCTACCACACAAATCATGACAGTTTTCAAATTTCCTGTCAACTTTAAACATTTTTTAACTCAAAAACACGAGGGGCCGCTTAGCAGGTTTTCTGGGGGAAATCTTGGTATGAGTTGAATATGCATCAACGGGCATTTGTGATATACATAGGCCTCCTGTCTGACTGGAAGTTTGAGGTATAATGGTCTACAGGGGATTATACTACTGAAGCTAGGAGAAATTATGCTACAGCAATGAGATAATTATTTTAAGGCTTTATACAAGTCTGTTCAAGTCCCAAGAAATGTAAAGGGTAAATATCATGCATAAGAATGAGGATTTCATCCTAAACACTGCATTTTACTGCTTGTGGTAATTTTTGCTTTCCATTGTTTGTGTCTAGTGCTGCTGACCTGGGTGAACTGCTCCAGTGTGCGGTGGGCCACCAGAGTGCAGGACATCTTTACGGCCGGCAAGCTGCTGGCCCTCGCCTTAATCATCATCATGGGAATCGTTCAGATCTGCAAGGGTGAGCTTACCGCCTCCATCTGTGCTTCCCAGAGGACCTACAGTCACAGTGTGTTTGCATGAAATAACACCTGAAACCAGTCCGCACATGTCCGCGGTCAGAGGGATCATCCTGGGAGACTGCGGGCCGTATAGTGGATCAAACAGGGGTTGACGAGTTGCTCGGGTCCTTTAGGTTAAAACCCATACAGCTAAAGTCAGCACAAGTGTGGGGGTTTGTCCTGCAAACGTGGATCAGGGCCAGTAATTGTAAGGACAGTCTGAAATATCAGAGTGAGCTATTTCAGTGCCCGAAGTGTTGAAAGTTTGTAGAGTACATTGGGCAATTTGTTGTAAGATTGAACAACCTGAATGAGGGACGATATAGAGAAAAGATTCACACCTCTTTAACTTTCCATATTTTCATATGTTACCTGCATAAACGTCTGAATACGTTTTGGGATTCTATCTGTTTTCCTTATAATGAAGTAGAAAGAAAACAATCAATTGTTTTTAATGTTTTCCGGATAGAAATCCAAAAAGTTGGGAGCACATTAATGCCTCTAAATCAGGGCTGGCCGGCTGACGTCCTGCATGTTTTCAGTGGTCAAACACACCTGAATCGTATTAATGGTGGAACCTGGTCACATCTTCAAGAGCTTACTCCGTCTTTGTTCTGGTAGAACAAATTGCCTTTAAAGGTATTCAGCAAAAGCAGAGAATATGTTGATGGGACAATTAAGGAACTATGCACTCTGTATACTGTAGCCTGTGGAAATGAGAAGTCCTGTCTCCAGGTTTCCACAGTCCAAATTGACACAATGACTACGTGGAAGAACTTGTTCTACTCAGATAAAAAAATATTTGCAGTTTTTGCCCTGAATACAAAAAACTGCGAACATCACCCTGCATGCACATTCCCATCAAGAAACACGGTGGTGGCAGCATCATGCTGTTGCTTCATGGGGAGAAGAAAACTAGTCAGAGTCAGTTGTGAAGAAAACTTTACTTCCTGGTTCACATGATTTCCATATTTTGATGCAGGTTGTCGTCTCAAGGTTATACGTTTTGACCTTGCAGCTGGCATCTGCAGTTTCTGTGCCTTCACTCATGCTGAGAGTTTTTCTTTTTTTTCTTACTTATGTTTCAAGAAGGCCATGAACAGCACTGTGAGACGTTGCTGTAAGTTTCCCTGAAATTTCACCTCTGGTGAAACTGGAACCCAGTATGAGATGACGATGGCGAGATGATAAGTAATAAAGCACTTACTCGTTGATACTCTCCATCCTCTCTGACTGAGTTTGTGTCAGTTTGTAAAGAAGACTAAACAAAATTTTTACTTCCAGATGTGCATTGCAGGTAGAAACGGTTACCAAAAGAACAGTGGTTCTACAAAGTATTGACTTTTAGGAGTTTTATTTGTAATCAATGCATCGTGTTGCTTTCATTTCATAATTACGTTGTGGGTTGATCTATCCCATAAAATCCCACTGAGGCACTTTGAGGTTTGTGGCTGCATAAGTGGGCAAAAGGCCAGACATTTGAGACACGATGGGACGGATTTATTTTAATTCAATCAGGATCCCTCTTCATCTGTATTTCAGTACGAGAATATTTTAAGAATTGTCTCGCTTTTGCCTTTGTTTTAAGAGGAATACTTGATGAGGAATTGTTGTACAACACATTTTACACACACGCTGATCTTGTTAGGTGATGGTTTTCAGCTGGAGTTCCTCACAACAAGCCAGAACAGTAATAAAAAACAGCCTGTTTACCCCTCCAGCAAAACAAGTTTATATAACCAGACATAAATGATCTACGTACCCCACTACATGTGGTTCATTGTAATTTAATGCAGATATGGCAGCATATCACTAAATAATGTACCATAACTGCTGTTCTGAGGCCAAGATTGATTTAAGTTTCCTGACCTGCTCCACCTGTAGGAGACTACTACTGGCTGGAGCCGGCCAATGCCTTCGAGCCCTTCCAGGACTACGACGTGGGTTTGATAGCCTTGGCGTTCCTACAAGGCTCGTTCGCCTATGGAGGCTGGAATTTCCTCAACTACGTCACAGAGGAGCTGGTAGATCCCTATGTGTAAGCAGTTTTGCTTGTTATTTTCCAGCTAATCTTCACTATCGTGTTCAGATAGTTTCCTCAACTGGAAAAAGGCGGCTTGAAAAGCAGCTTGTTGCTGTTTTGGGTGATTAGGGTCACATTCCGACAGGGCTTCCCAGTTTAAGCCTTTTCCCCTTTAGTTGAAGCTGCCTGATGTTCATACAGTCTAGTCAGTCTGGTCGCAGATATTGAACAATACTCACCATCTTCTTTCCCTTTGACTCAGCTGTACCTCATGTTTCCTCCAGGAACCTTCCCCGTGCCATCTTCATCTCCATCCCCCTTGTGACCTTCGTTTACGTCTTTGCCAACATCGCCTACGTCACGGCCATGAGTCCCCAGGAGCTGCTCGCCTCAAACGCCGTTGCCGTGGTGAGTCCTGGGTCTCAAGCCAGCTTGTGCTTCTGCACTTGCTCATTTTAGTTGCTGTCGCCCTCTAGTGACGTTTGCTGGTTGCTGCACGTGTCAGATTGGTGGCTGTAAGCCTCTCCTTTCTGTTGCTCCCTCTCAGACGTTTGGTGAGAAGCTGCTGGGAGTCATGGCGTGGATCATGCCCATCTCTGTGGCTCTCTCCACCTTCGGAGGAGTCAACGGTTCCCTCTTCACGTCCTCACGGTCAGTCCACCTGATGTCACGTTACCTGTTTGTTTCCCCTCCAGGGCTCATGTTGTTAAAGTTTTGAGTGGTCCATCATTAAGGTCATCTTCTGCTACTTCTGAGGTGGTTCAAAAACATTGTTGTTTTGTCTGGCTTCTTTGTCTTTTCGTTCAGCTTATTTTAAGCAAACACTGCCAACGTCATGGTTAAGTTCATGAACAGAAATGAAAGAAAGATGCAGCCAGATACCAAAGAATAAGTCTGGAAAGTTCTCTTGATTAAAACCTTTTTAACGCCGACAAATTTAGGAAAAATACAAAGAGCTTAGTTCTGCATGGAGTCCATATTCTTCATGCCTCATATTTCTATTCATGAAGAATTCACACTCAAATGCATTTCTAAACACACTTTGCATAGTTTAATTAGACTTCGCAAAGTACAGTGCTGAGAACAAGACATCATGATCTACTGACGTTCCAGTCCAGACTAGAAAAGTCTTTGACATCTATCAGTCTGGGTTGAAAAGCTGTTTTTAAGCCTCCCAGTTGCAATTCAATTGAGCAAATCCAAGATTTAACAGTAAACAAAATGAAGATTTGGAGTGGCCTAGTCAAAGTGTGGAGTTAAATCCAGCTTAGAAGCTGAAATACGCAGTTCATGCTCAGAAACCCTTTAAAGGGGCAGAATTTCCCCTCAGTAATAAATATAAAGAATTACACTAGGGAGTACTAAATGAAATCATTTGAAATGTAATTTGGTATTGCAAAACTGATAAACTCTTGTTGTTATTTCCAAAACCTCTGAAGTCACATTTTCTTCCTGCAGAGGTCAGAGGTGAGTGTCTGATGTTTACCTCTGCTTTGTGGCAGGTTGTTCTTTGCTGGCGCCAGAGAGGGACACCTCCCGAGCCTTCTGGCCATGATCCACGTGAAACGCTGCACCCCCATCCCTGCTCTGCTCTTCACTGTGAGTACCGCTCTCGCCATCTTCATCACTGGTCCATTTCTGCATTTGTCTTAATAACACAGCCAGTCAAAAAAAAAAAAAAAAAAAAAACTAAACCAAGTACACTCATGTGTCTCCACTCTGTCAGTGCCTGTCCACTCTGCTTATGCTGTGCACCAGCGACATGTACACCCTCATCAACTATGTGGGCTTCATCAACTACCTCTTTTATGGAGTCACTGTCGCCGGGCAGATCGTCCTGCGAATTAAACAGCCCGACATGCACCGGCCGATCAAGGTGTGTTCACTTGTTCTGGGTTATTCTGTACTTCTACAAATCATCTTTTTTTATTCTTTAATAGCACATTAGCATTATAAATGGAATGTAACTTGTATACTATACCAGAGTCACAAATTTCTGGTTGTCTTCATTTAGTTTTAAATGTGCTTCTGTAGTTCCTTGAAAGTGAAAAATATTTTTTAAAAATGGATGATAAAATATTGTGTTCAAGTTCCCACATAGATGAAAAAGCAACAGCGGTCAAAAGGAAAAATACTATAAATAAAAAACAGGTCAGCTATAATTCAGACGACGGACAATTTAGTATGAAGCAGTGCCTTCGTCACATCTGCTCAATAGTCTGACACTTGGTCAGAATCAATAAATCAATCAATCAAATGTATTTGTGTAGCACATTTCAGCAACAACGCAGTTCAAAGTGCTTTATATGATAAAAACACACACACACAAAAATACAAAGTAGTAGAAGAACATACAGTAGAAGAACATACAGTGCAGTAGTAGAAGAACTATATGTTCTTCTACTACTGCACAGTTTTCAAGTGCAGTCGTTACATCTCATAATGTTGATTAATGTTTCATTTAAAATGTTTCAAAAGCAGCTCTAAGCAGGTGGGTTTTTAGTCTAGATTTAAAGGCACTCAGTGTTTCAGCTGTTTTACAATTTTCTGAAGTTTGTTCCAGATTTGTGGCGCATCGAAGCTGAAACTAAGCGAAATCTGTAGCCATAAATTCAGCGCTCAACGATTTCAAATGAGATGGATGTGTCTATAAAAATATATATATATTTATCCTTAGCTTAAAAATGTTTCGAAATTTTTTGACAGACTTCAAATAAAATAAAATATTTTCAAAAATAACTTAATAGAACATACTGTATAAAATCCATTTCTTGGAAAAAATAAATAATAGTTGAACACACCTGTTATATGAGGATGCAATAGTATTTAGTTTTCTATGTGAATTTTAAAAATGTCCACGTTTTCCTCCCTTTAGATCAGCCTGATATGGCCGGTCATTTACCTCGTCTTCTGGGCCTTCCTGCTCATCTTCTCCTTGTACTCGGAGCCCGTCGTGTGCGGCATCGGGCTCGCCATCATGCTCACTGGAGTTCCTGTCTACTTCCTGGGGGTCTACTGGGAGAACAAACCGCAGTGCTTTGATACCTTCGTTGGTAAGTGAGATCTTCACAAAGAAACTTTTAGATGGGACTAAACCCTCCTGTTTCAGATCGGTTTGAACCAACCAAATTATTTTTATTTGCTGAATGGCAGAATGAAAAAGAGTGGAAGCGTCTCGAGAATTTTTATTGCTTTCTTCAAATTCAATTTACAAAATTGCTGTTTCAGAAGCCTGCAGGTGCCACATTATTATTCTGGGTTTTTTTTTTAAATTATGGACAAATTTGAGAATGGTTCCCCAAAGTTGAATGGGGTTTGGTGTGAAATCAACCCGAGAATGACAATAAACAAAAGTAAAGATGCTGGTTGAAGCTGGGGGGGAAAAAAATCTCATTATTCACTTATACCAAGATGAGCTTCAAGGCCACTCATTAAGGAAGAAGCCATTACTTCCAAACAAGCTTCAAAATCCTTATTACAGTTTACTAATCCACTCAGAGACAAAGAGCGTCATTCTTGCAGTCGAGTGCTGTTGTCCGATGAAGCTAAAACATAGGTGTTTGGCCATAATCATAATTGTCACATTTGAAGGAAACGGGGAGAAGTCTCGTTTTAAACTCAGCATATTTCTGATGGTCTGACACCCTGAGGCTCATGTCCTAGCATAAACAAAGAGCTTCTTGCTAGTTTCATCCCTCTGTGAGGCCATTTACATCGACACAGGCATTGCTTTCACCTGCTCGCCTCTTCATCTTCTTCTTGCTCCTCTTCTTCCAGACAAAATGACGTACATGGGCCAGAAGATGTGCGTGGTTGTTTATCCGGCCGAGACCGGTGGCAGCAGCGGAGGCGACGAGGAGGGGGAGGAGATGAAGGAGGCGAAGTCTCCTCTCTCCGTGGAGGACGGAGACGACCACAAAGCACCGGAGTGTTGAATCTGAGTTGTTGTTTTTTTATTATTAGCTGGTCCCTTAAGAAAAAGAAAAGAGAAAGAAAAATGCAGACAGACACGCCAACATGGGTTCGCTCTACAAGTGCAGACACAATCCGATTGATTTCTCCAAGTGTCTTTTTAATCAGTAATGATCTGAACCAAATATCAACACTTCAGCCGGGTGAGGTCCATCAGAAGTGCAATAAAGACGGGTTAGCACCTTCCGGTTCCTCAGTCCTCACATCAACATCGACATTTTTAACCTTTTACATTTTTTTTTTTATTATTATTATTATTATTTCCAGAGACTCTTACTGAACTGTGATGGACGTTTGTCTTTTTGGTTTATCCTTTGTCACTTTTGTAAATTTCGCTTCGCGTCACATTCATCACAACAAAGCTGCATTCTTGATTTTCAACCACACAGAAGATCCAGTTCAGATCATTTCGTGTTGTTTGATTATCGATTTATGGTTTACTTTTAAAGTGACTCAATGATGCCTCTTTTTTTTCATATTTGTTAATATCGCTCTTAAAATTATTCTTATTGTCCAATCATCTTTGATATTTTCTACCATCTAAACTTAATTAAATTTTTTTGGTGTTCTGTTTCTCTAACATTCATCTCACCTAATTTTTATTCCTCCAACTGCAGATTTATCTTGATTGTAAAGTCGATGTGGAATTGGTTGTTGTGGTGGCAAAAAGTGCACAAATTTTATTACCTGCCTTAATCAGAATTACGGTATTGTGCGCTTTAGTGCAATTGTAGTTGTGTTTTGACAGATGTGGAAAGATTATCATAGCTTTTTTTCTCTCTCTTTCATCAAATTTTCTACATAAAAGTGACACTAAGCCAGGGGTGGGCAATCCTGGTCCTCGAGGGCCGGTGTCCTGCAACTCTTAGATGTCTCTCTGGTCCAACATGCTTGAATCCAACAGCTGAATCACCTCCTAAGTGCAGTCAGGTTCTCCAGAGTCCTGCTAATGACCTCATTATTTGACTCAGGTGTGATGAAGTAGAGATACATCTAAAAGTTGCAGGAGACCGGCCCTCAAGGCCTGGAGTTGCCCACCCCTGCGACTAAGCACATAAAGTATTTGTTTTTATGTACCTGCAGAGAGAAGAAAGAAGTCATAATAAGTGCAAATCACTCTGAAAGTGTTTTTTATCGTTTACATCTGTGTTTTAATTCCCTTAAATGCACAAGTGAGAGCTTTACACGTAATTATTGCTTTTCCAGCTCAGTTAGCTACAGGAATCTTTTTGTAGCTAAGACTCCAGCAAAACCCAAAGCATTCTCGCCATCAATGATCTCCCATAGGTTTCTCTGTTTATCCAGTATGCTGTATTTTAAAGGAAACTACACCGCTGCACACACGGAGACTAATTATTCTGTTTGATTTTTGTCTCAGGGCATCTCCACATACACTGCCAAAAGAAGAAAAAAAAAGTTCACCATGTCTGAATTTAATCCAGTTTAATTATGCTCTGAGCCTTTGCTTTTTATTTATTTTTTAAAGATTTTTTGATCCTACGAAGAGATGGAAAGTGCTAAAAGAAAATAAAAAATGAGATGATAGAATCAAAACGTTCGGTTAGTAGTGTATATGATTTGATCTTGTTAAACTGTAAGGGTTGCAGTGTTGCAGTCTTTTTACAACAGAGTGTATTTTCATTGTCCTGTACGGTTATTGTACATTTATAGTATATGAAGTTGTCACAGACTGTATCATGATGTCCCTTAGTAATAAAAACCACTGATTAATGTTTAGACTTGTAGTTGAAGCTCGCTTCTTTATACCTAGCCCACGTTGCTGTGGCAACCTTATTATTTGGTTTAAATATGTCACTTTGCTTCTTCGTTAAGTCATGCCTCTATTTTAACAGCTGCACATCAGCTTATTAATCTAAATTAATCTGTAGAAGGATGGAGACAAAGAGTCATACCTATTTTCAAATCTCATCGTTTAATTTCATTCATAATCACACTTCCTTCACATACTCTGCAAAAACACAAAATATTAACAGGCATTTTTGGTCTAGTTTCGAGTGCAAATACCTTGGTACATTTGAAACAAGACAAAACTAACTTACAAGTAACTTTCCAGCACAATATATGAGCTTTTTAAAAGTAATTTTAGTTTTTGCAGCGTCGTCTAAATACTCAAAAATACAGGGTATTTAGTACATACTCTTTATGTTTTAAGTCTGCTTGTGTTTTGTTAACAGATTTGACTCCACACATTATCTCATGCAGAAATGAGGCCTGAAAACATTCCTTGCTCAAAAAGTCAAATGCTGCAACTTTACTTGTCGAGACAATCTAAATGGTGCGAGCTGTAAACACAAAGATAAAACCTCGTTTCTCCTCACCTCTGAGTAATGTTGATCGTTGCTCCCTGATAAGCTGCAACCTTCATTTCTGTGGAACAACACAAAGTGTCAGCGTGGCGCAATAGCTACCAGCTTTTACAGACAGGCCGTTCTGTTGTTTCGAGTACATCCTATTACATAGCACTGTGACAACAATGTTATTGCTCCGTATGCAAAGTTCTCTAACTTTTGATGTCTCTTGTCATTTGCAGTCTGGCTTCCATGGTGAAAAATGTCTCTCAAATATTCCGTCTTATAATGTAAAATGTACATAACAGTGGTCAATGTTTGACAAGAATAAAAAATATACACAAGTGGCTCCAAGTTTTGACGTCTTTGTGTCCGATCGAGAGCGGTCTGCATGACGTGGCCGATTTCCAAGTTCTAGTTTGAGGCTTCCACATCAGTACAGATCACAAATTAAAGCTGACACGGTGAGCCAACATCAGAGTCTGACCTCACAGATGGATGCACTTCTGGTCAAACATTCCCGTAAACACACTCCTAAATCTAATGGAAAGCCTTTTCAGAACGACAACAGACTCAGCTGGAATTCCTCAAAAATGTGTTTTAGAAAAATATACAGGAATTGATTTTGATAATGCCATTTGTATATATATATATATATATATATATATACTGCTCAAAAAAATAAAGGGAACACTTTAAGTGTTAAATACCTGTTTAAGTGTTCCCTTTATTTTTTTGAGCAGTGTATATATATATATATATATATATATATATATATATATAAATCTAAGGTATAGTAAGCTATGCTTTTTTCAGTCTAGGTTTTGTGTTCTTGTTACTGACAGTAATTTAATTTTCATCTATTTCTGTACCAGTCTTGTTTATTTTCTTTGCCTTTGTTTGCTTTTTTTTTTTTGACACATGTATGGAAAGGTTAAAAAGTACCAAAGTAAACTAAACTGAAGTTGTTATAGCTGTGAAAAGCGAACAAACATCATACTAAACTCTATAGATGCAGAACAAAATGTGACCTAAGATTATTTGTGAAGGCAATTACCCTGTACTTTCAGCAATACAGCATATGTCACATGACAGAAAGTGGCTACCTTTTCAACAGCTTCTTACATCTCAGCTCCATCTGACTGGACCTGGCTGAGTCAGATCAACCGTTGCTTTCTCTGTAAATCCTCTAATGTTTTAACACAGGGCAGTGAAACACGAGGCCTTCACAGAATCTGTTTTATTTCACAAAGTCATACGTTTGAAAGGACACTGAACACAAGCACAGGGTAGTACAGGTGCTGACACAGCGATAAGAAAAGTAAACAAACTACTTCTTCATGAATCGGAGTAAGTTCAAATTATCCATGAACATGTTAAATCAATCTGTCACGCAGGTGGAAAAAAAAAAAAAAAGCCATGAGGTTCATGATAGTCGCGCCGACTCTTGACCATCATGGTAATGTTCTTTACTTGCCCTTTTCTCCATTATAAGAGAAAAATACGTGTTCTGCAGAGTATTTTTGTTCTGAAACAGAACTAGACAAAGCAAGAATAAGATTGTCTGAAGTGGATAAAGACAAAAAAAAAAAGTTGAACCAAACCCAACAATGGCTCCTGTGTAGCCTAGGGTTAGTCGTGTTATTAAAGCTAGTCTTCTCACACTTACTCTGCTACATCAATGCTTCATAAGAGCTCAGTCAAACCCTGTGCGATACTTTGTGACAATCTAACTCTACAAGGATTGACATCCCTTATCCAGCTTTAAATTACAGTCGTCTCATTAATTTCAGGCGTAGCAGACATCTTCTGCTCCATCACAAACATTACTTGCACAGAGTGACAAAAGGACGACTGAATAGTGTTTTTTTTTCTTAATAGCTAATCAGTCAAGTGTTAATCCAAAGCTAAAGAATTTATCATCTGCGCACACGGCTTTGGCAACAAAACACACGAAAGGCTGTGAGGAGCTAGAGATGGAAAGCAGAAACTGGTTCGACTTCAGTGTCACTAGGTGATTGTGCGACCGCTTCCAGTAGCGCTGTGATCTTTGAAGGCGTCGTGTCAGTTTGAGCTTGTTGTTGCACCAGAGGTTAAAACGTGGAGCAGAGCGGGCGGCCTCCTCTGAGGGCGAGCACCAGGTGAAGGACGGAGCCGCCCTGGATCTTGTAGTCTGCGGCCGTTTTCTCGTCGTTCCTGAGCATGAATAAAACAACAAAAAAACATTTTGTATAAGAAATTAAGACAGTAAAAATACTTTTATTAAACCAGTGGTGATAAATTTAAAATATTTCAAATGAATGTGTTCAGATTCTGTGGAGGAATGTCGCCAACTTTGTTTAATGTTTTCATTTTGAGAGTAAAACGCTGCAATATTCTTTCTCCCACAAGGTTTCCCCCAGAAAACCTGCTAAGCCCGGTGGTTGGGGCGGACGGTAGTCATTCATCCAGCGGCCCACCGGGTTTTTGAGTTAAAAAAATGTTTAAAGTTGACAGAGAATTTGAAAATATCACTTGAAAATTATGTGTTATTGGAAGATTAATATCTGAACGCCAACTATAAAGTCTTACAAAAACGCAAACATTAAAAAAACTTAAATAAATAAGCAATGCTAAGCCTGGCGGGGGCACAAGTAAAGCCTGGTGGCCCACCAGGCTTATAATACACTGTCCCAAAATCTACCCTCTCATTCTGATTATCGTGTTTTTATCCAATTCTGTCCTTCACTTAAAGGGGAGATGTCCTCAGAAGGGCTTTGTTTGTAGCAAAGCCGACTTCTTGTAGGTCCCCCAAAAGTTTATTTTAACCTGAAACGTTCATGCTAAATGAAATGTAAGGAAGCATACATTTTCACAAGTACGAAAATGTTATGTTTTACTATAGTTTTTTGCTTTTTAACCTCAATTAAAAATCCAATAGCTACATTACTGTAGAGGTGACTGAGAAGGAGGCATTCACCTGCCATCATGAAAAGAAAATTAATGAATTAAATGAAGGAGGTTTTCAAATCTAAATGTTAATGCTTGAAATAATAACATAAACAGCTGGTGCTGCTAATGTAATGTGTGTCTCATTTCTGGGCGCACAAATATGCTAAATTATTTTGTTATTGACAATGTTTTACATGATTTACGCACACACACACAAAAACAGCTCACTATTAACTAAAAAGATAATTACAACTCATTTTTCCCTTTAAATGACAATGTTGAGTTTGCAAAAATATGGCAGTAATTTACTGAAATTACTGCTCACTGAGAGAAAAACCAATCTTACATCTGTTTTCCACTGTAGATCAACCTCTGTTGCTGGGGAGGGATCCCCTCTTTCTCCTCCACTCTTTCTTTAATTCGCTCCACCTGCATTGGAAGATATTGCAGTCGGACAGATGAGTGCTTGAAAACACATACAATCAGTCGGTTTAGGTCTGTTCAAAGTCCAAATGAAGATGCAAAATGCCATCATATACCTTATCTGTGGGCTCTATGTCAATCTCTATCTCCTTGCCAGTGAGAGTCTGTGATAAAAACGCTTTAGAGTCAGATATAAGCGGATTATGATTCACTACGATAACAATTAGCCAAACATAGAAATCATTGTTTCATGTTTCTTACCTTCACTTTAATCAACATCTTTGTTGGATGATTTTTGGAATAAATATACACAGATGTAATAATTTAGCGAGCAGTCTGCTAACAGGATTTATTGTTTAACCTGCTATGGCTGTAAATAAAAAAATATTTTTCAGCTTCTGTATCGGAGAATAATTGTTCTAGAAATCCAGTGGTTGTTTCCTGTGTGTTTTTTTAATTAAATCCCCCGCCACCGCTTGTGAGAGCAACACTGTTCCGCTTCACTTACTATTCGTTTTATTTGTTTTATAATTAAAAAAAAATCAACACCGCTGCAAAGCGATGTACATATATGTCGCTGGCATTCACGCAAATACCCTACGAAGAAAAGCAAAAATTTGATTTGTTTTCTAACTGCCTTAAGACGCATTTACGACATCAGTGCGGCGGGACGTAAAGCGACTGTCGCGTTTGTAGTTCTTACCCGGATGTAACCTTCGAGAGGACGCCGTCTAAAAACTACAGCGCGGCAGAGCAGCCTGCGTCCGCCGCTGTAAAACCTCCCTGACAGCGGCGAGAGGAAGTGGGGAGGCGGTGCAGACGACTTTTATAACATCCTATCTGACTTTTCTAACGGTAAACGCTTTCTTCTACTAAATGTGTCGCATTTTGTTGTGTAATATCCACCCTGTTCTTATGCAACTGCTGTTTGTCCTAGTAAAGTAGCGGGAGTTGTGAGGGTGTACACTGATGTAACCTTGAATCTTGACAAGAGGTTGCCCTGTCTGCACGCTCTGACATGTGGAATCAGCTAGCATGCTTTAGTTACATGTTACAAAACTCTCTCTCTCTTCCCCCCCCCCAAAAGAAGCCATGCTTATCTGTAATATTTTTGAAGTCCTTAAAACGTAAATCGGCTTTTCCGACCTTCCTGTGAATATGTAAAAGTTGAATGATGCAGAAGATGTGTAGGAAATGAGAGAAAAAGAACACCAAAAAAAACCGCGGCTCCGTCTTGATAACTGATCTCTGTCTCTTTCAGTGTCTCCTGCTTTAATCTTTAGCCTACATCCCGTTTCTCCACCATGCCTCGCATTGAGAATGACATCAAGCTGGACTTCAAGGATGTTCTCCTCCGGCCCAAACGGAGCACGCTCAAGTCCAGGAGTGAGGTGGGTCAAGTCCAAATGTGGTCTCTGTTACACAGACCAAAACAAAGCAACTCGTTGTATGCGTTTTCATCTATTTGTACTCTGACACCCCTCAATGAAAGCCGGCAACTTTAAACGGCTTTCATGTTCCTGCAAAAAGACAAACTTCCCCACAGCATGATGCTGCCACCACCACCACGTTTTTACATATTGTTCAGAGTGATGTTCACTATTATTTTTCCACCACAAATTGATTTTTGTCTATACAAGCTCAATACTAGTCTCATCTGACCAAAATGGCTTCATCTACGGGTTTGGAGTAAACTGCACAGGGGGATTCATTTGACTAATTTTTACCAATCTCCCCTCTCTTCAGATTTGTGGAGAGTGTGGCTAATAGTTTTCATGCCAACAAATTCTCCCACTTCACTCAGTGCATTCCCTTCCCAGTCTGTTAGCTTAACCGAACCACCGTGTCTCAGTGAAATGTCCCGATCTTGAAATATTGTGGATAAGCGCAACTCTTCATCATGCTTTTTGTTCACTAGTTATTTAGGGGCATCTTAAGGAAGCTTCTATCAGCTCTTTGATAGCTTGCCAACAGGGTGGCGGTGCCAGTCCGGTAGATTCTGATCAAAGTTACGGGTTATTTACCTGATTACGCCAAAACTTGATTTCATCATTAAAAATGACATGATTTTTTTAATTAACTGTTTCTTTCCTTCCTTGACATTTTTTTTTTTTTTTTTAGCAGTGACGACTAAAATATTTCCTAATTCTTTCACCAATAATGTGTTCGCATGACATATTGATAAAGTTTTGTTGTGTTCTCCTCTCTAGGTGGACCTGTTGAGGAGCTTCACTTTCAGGAACTCCAAGGGCAGCTACAGAGGGATTCCCATCATCGCCGCCAACATGGACACCGTGGGGACCTTCGAGATGGCCCAGGCTCTGCACGAGGTTGATTAAAACCGTAAAATATTTGAACGCCATGTCGTATTTACCTTCTTCTGTGTTATTTGTTGGTACCAAATCAGGTGGTTGAGAAAGATTAATTGAAAATGTGTAGAAATAATTGCTTGTACTTCCCATTTTGAATAATGAATAATAGAAATAAGCTTCTGGGATGTATTTTTTCCCACTTTAAATAAGTAAATGTGAATTACATTTTTTTTTTCTTAATTGACTTTATTTTCATATTTATCTGTGTCCTCTAGTTCACTCTCTTCACTGCAATCCACAAACATTACTCTATAGATGATTGGTCAGAGTTTGCTGCGAAGCATCCTAAGTGCCTGGAGGTATTCAAGTTCTGCACTAAAACCCAACGTCAAATCCTAAGTGTGCATTTTTTTCTAATGTCTCAAATTGGATGCTCTGGGGTTTTTTTTGTTTTATTTATTTTGTCCCTAGAGTGTTGCCGTCAGCACGGGGACGGGAGAAGGAGACTTTGAGAAGATCTCGGCCATCGTGGAGGCCGTGCCGCAGCTCAAGTACATCTGTGTGGACGTGGCCAACGGCTACTCCGAACACTTCGTTCACTTCGTCAAAGACGTCCGGGAGAAGTTTCCCTCACACACCATAATGGTCAGTAAACGTTCAGGAAGAACGTTGGACTGTAAAAATTTCGTTTTGGCAGAAAATAAAGCTAAAGCCTTTTTTTTTATTTTTGATCAGGCAGGGAACGTAGTGACAGGAGAAATGGTGGAAGAACTGATTCTTGCTGGAGCCGACATCATTAAAGTAGGCATCGGACCAGGTGACCATCCTCCTGATTTTCGGTGTTTCCAGGCAACCTGAGTTAAATATTTCCAGAGTGTTAAGTTCGCTTGTCTCCCAGATCAGGAACTGCTTTAATCTCTGCTCTGACTTTAATACATCATCTAAATTTATGCCGTTTGCAGACGTTTCAGGCTCTCTGTGTGTTCGCCCTCAGGCTCTGTGTGTACCACCCGTAAGAAGACAGGGGTTGGCTACCCGCAGCTCAGCGCTGTGATTGAATGTGCAGATGCAGCCCACGGCCTGGGCGGCCACATTATATCTGTGAGTCTCTTGGAACAAACAGTCACTAAATTAAAACTTCTCTACACAATGATTCAACCCTATTAGGATTTTTTGCCCCCCCCCCCAAAAAACAAAATCATGTTATGTTCTTTAATTAGTTCTTCATATTGCCTAACAAGTGTCTTCACCTCTGTTAAACTGGCTGGGTGTTTTTTTGTGTTGTAAAACTGAGACCATAGAAAGTTATTTTGAAACTTTTGTCTGAAATATTCTGTTCAATTTAACTGGTATACAAACAAATATGTTGCAATAACCTTGTTGCATAAATAGGCACAATCTTAAGCTAATAATTTAATTAAAAACCTTTGAAATCAGCTTCAGCATTTATTCTCATCAATTATTAATAATCTGAAACCATAAAATAAGGTTCAGATGTTGTGGTGAAAGTGTCTCGATCTCTGATCATCTTTTAGTTTAAAGGCACCAAGTCAGGATAGATATGTATCGATCGCAAAACAGTCTGGGACAACTAGTGATGTTTAAAAAAAAATTGTATGTTTCTCCAAAATTGATGAACAGATTAGACTGAAACTAGACAGTTAGTTTGCCAAGAGGAATGCAAGACAGAAGCCTTTTGTTCCAAAGAAAACTTTCGAGAAGCAGCTGAAATCTCCCTAAACCTTGTGGGGAAAATGTGTCGTGGTCTCATGAAAGTCACGCTGAACTTTGTGGCTTCATTTACTAAAAGTTGGCCTTACACAAAACAAAGCTGGGCTGCTTTTCTTCAGTTTCAGCGTGGCCTAGCTAAAGTTCGGAATTAAATCTGGGAACAAATCTGCGGATTCATCTGGAGAACTTAAATGAAGAAAATGTAAAACAGGTTTTCCTCTTCAAGCTAAGTGCATCCTCTATCCAAAAGGTGAAAAATAAATATAAACATGATTATCAGTTTGTATCTCTAAGCATCTTTCTAAGCTCTGTTAGAAATTGATCTCAAGGCATTTTAAGCTATAATAAATCTTAACCACAGTTAAAGTTAGATGATGCATGTTGTTGCCCTTCTGTCCTGCAGGATGGAGGATGTACCTGCCCAGGAGATGTCTCTAAGGCTTTTGGTAAGTTTCACTGTTTTAAAATGAAAGTAGTAAATAGAAATTCAGTAAATTTTGTTTATAGAGCACCTCTATACCTCAGATAGAAAGATACAAAAAGCTATTTAAATGGTGCTGGTTGAAAACAAGTCTAAGATATTATTTATATCTGAAGGAATAAAATTGCTTCAGTAATGACGGCATAATCATGTCTACCATTTGTCTAGCTTTAATTTCTCCTAGGGGAGACCGATAAACATAACTTGATTTTGAGTCGGACCATTATTGTCTTCAACTGCTTTTAAAATGAATCAAGAGTCTCAAGACAAAGGGATCCCCATCGATTTGAAATCAGGAGTTTGACTTCTCCCTGCGGTTCTCTTCAGGCGCCGGAGCCGACTTTGTGATGCTGGGCGGGATGCTGGCTGGTCACTCCGAGAGCGGCGGCGAGACCATCGAGAAAAACGGCAAGAAATACAAGCTGTTTTATGGGATGAGCTCCGACACGGCGATGAAGAAGCACTCAGGAGGCGTAGCTGATTACAGGTGAGATTTTGTTTTAAAAAAAAACAGCAGCTTTATTGTTTTTGAATCTGATCTCTTTTTTTTTTTTTTGCGACGACGGAGTCATGCTTTGTGTTTTTTGCGCCTGCAGAGCGTCGGAGGGGAAGACGGTGGAAGTTCCCTACAAAGGGCCGGTGGATGAGACGATACGAGACGTCCTGGGAGGCGTGCGCTCCACCTGCACCTACGTCGGAGCCGCTAAGCTGAAGGAGCTGAGCCGCAGGACGACCTTCATCCGGGTCACCCAGCAGCTCAACACCGTCTTCGGGAACAGCTAAACGTCCACCTCCGCCTTCTGATTCTGATTCGCTCCCTGACATTCCAGATTCCAGTGTTTTGTGTATGTAGAAACGCAACTGAGCTGATAGAAAGCACTTATAAAATACTGTCCTTCTTTTGCTTGTTTTTAATCCAGGTTTTCATTTTTAGAAAAGCTTTCCACATGCATCGTTCTCTTTAGTCGTTTCAGGAGTCACGCTTCGCTAAAAAACTAGAGCTTTTATTCCTCAGCTTATCATTCCAAAGCAAAAATGCTTCACTGTAGTTTCTTAGATTTATGCAACATTTAGTATTTTCATGAACAATAAGCCTGTCATCTCTTCACTGTGTTCTGCTGCAAGCCTTTGTCCCCAACTTAAGATTTCAAAGCAAATGTCTTAATGCCTATTTTAAAAGATCTTATATTATATGCAAATATTTTAGCAAATTAGAAAAAAAACTATTTTTAGAAGCTCAATCATTCCCGTTTTGTATTGCACTTTAAAAAGGCTTTTTTGTATGTTGATTGTAATATTAGTGGACCAATAATGCAATATATTAAAAAAGTGTTAAATTAGGAGCAGAGGTACCAATTAATACAAATATATTTCCAGTTCATTTACCAACATTTTTATTTATTATAGGCTTCATAATAAGAGATCATTTTTAGGAATTTAGTTTTCAAAGACTTTCGACATCACCTTTACACAGTTCATGTAATTATGATTATTTTTAATCTGTTGTCATCTTTTTCTCTGTTATACATAACCATGGTGTTTTAAATTTGTTGCCAAGTCCTTAAACCCGCCTGGTATTTCGAGTCAATAAACCATTTCACGTTTCAGCATTTCTCTGGCTTTATTATTTACTGACGCAGTTACAGTATATTGTCTTTAATGTACATTGTTTACATTTGTTTACTACCACCAGATGGAAACAAATGTCACATTGAAAGAATAAAGAAATAATTTCTTTTTAAAATGTGGCTGCATACAAAGCCAACAGAAAACCAAATGAATATTGATTTATCAAGCTGAAGATAATAATATGACTACAGTGAAAAGTATAACAAAACTTTCTTGAATTTATCTTTGATTATGTTCCATAATATATTCACCAACAATTATCCATCACAAGTCACATTCATGCTCACTAAATGCTAATAAATATTATGATCATAATTTGGAAGCTTGTTGAATGAGTCTAACCTTCCAAACAGGAGATATTCATGTGCTGTTTTCAAGTCTTGAATCGTTCTCGTTAGTCTGCCACAGTAACACACAGTACTTTTAGCTTGGAGGGTGTTCTGACACTGAGTGGGTGGAGATTGGTATTTTTGTTTGCTGATTGGTTCCATTCATAGATTTTATGTTCACATAAAAACCTACAAAAGCTTTTATGTGAACATATTTGTGCAGTTTCCATGCATAGGTTTCATTTCTTACAAAAGTTTTTATGTGAACTTAAAAACACATAAAAACGTACAAAAGTTCAATTGTAGTCATTTCAGCAGTGACTGACTACAGTGTTGTATTAAAACACTGTGTGGCTGTTTTGTATGGAGAGCCATTTCAGCCAAAATTAAATAAATAAATGAGTAAAAACAATAATGGGTAAAATGAATCTGGGAATAAGTAAATGTATAAATGAATAAATATAAATGGGAATAAAGATGCCAATTACTCATTTATTTATTTATTTTACTCATTTATTTATTTATTTTCCCTATTTATTTATTTAATTTTGGCTGAAATGGCTCTGCATACTGGGAGTCGAGGCAAAATAAACAAAAGAGTGGGAGAAGTCACAAACCAGCCAGCAGCTGGCGATTCGGGCCACTGACCCTGTCTCAGCACTTCTCACCCCTTACAACCAAAGATCGGAAAACCCAGCTTAGCCTACGATTCCCAGACCAAATAATTGAACAGATGGGTGATTTAAGAACAGAAAGTGGCATTCATTAAAACAGGAGCGGGAGCGAGGCTCAGAGTGATGCGAACACGTAGGTGCTCTTCCAAACTCCCTCTCTCGCCTGGTGGGTGGGCCTTGTTCCTTTTGAACCCCTTCCAGCCAATAAACTGCAAGGAGAAAACACAACATTTAATCAGGTAATCATTCACAAAGGTGACACAGGGACACGTCATAGTGACATAGTCCATTTTTATTTACTCCCAAATTATTTTGGGTATGTTCAGTTTTTTCTATGCATTTTTTTAATCTGTTGTCTATCAGATTTCACCCATGTGTAGACAATAGCAATCCATTAAACTGCTAGCAGATGGCATTCTACAGAATCTATTAAAAAATATATTCATAGCTTTTGAACTCTTTAACATAGTTTCATGTCATAAGTAAAAACTTGACAGTATTGGCACTGTATGGGATAGACTAGAGCACTTAGCTCCCCTGAGTCAATACTTTGTAGATAGTCTGTCATGACTACTTCTGGTTGTCCAGTCAATTTTCCACCTTCCACCTAGAATAATATGTATGAAATTATATGTATGTATGTAGATTTCATGCATTCATTTGAATTGTTGCATCTATTGTAGAGATGCATATTTATAGATTTGAGAACTTGGTGGCCTGTGAATGCAGCAAGACGTTCTTATACGAACTTGGATGAATTTGGAACAATTTGTGATTATGTTATTAGAATAAAAGTTTTACATAAAATTAGTTGAGAATCGACTAATTTACACTTAGGGGAAATGTTCTTCTTCAGCCACTCTATTTTACTGATTGCTTGAGCTGCAGGTCTCAAACATTTATAGAAAATAGCCATAGATGTGAACTATAAATGACACCCATTCAAAACCCTGCATGAAAACAACAGACCCCATATTGTAATGACAAAAACTTGATAGAAATGCTACAAAATTAGGTATTTTATATTGGCTGACAGATAAATGTTGCTCTCCCTTAGATGAAGGCGTAGCGCATCCAACGACTGCATAGAAAACGTTTATAATAAATTTCTTTTATGGCTTAATTTACCAAATCACTCTAATTGCACAGTACAATGATCTGACTACTTGTCGTCTTTGACATTTCACCAAGCCAGCAACACCTCAGTGTCTTTAAAATAATCATTTTATTGTAACACTTTTAAAATATACGGTAACACTTTCATAGACATGAAGGAGTCTTTGTCAATGTCTATGACTGTTGTCCTGAAGTGTCATTTGGTAAATAATGACACTTTTAATGCAAAGTTGCTCTAAAAGTTGCATTGAAAGTTTATTAAAAATGCCAACTTTGCATTAAAGTGTCATTATTTTAAAAATAACTAAGAAGGCGTTAAGTAACTATGGAAAGAACCTCATATTTTTGTCTTAGACAACTTATGCCAGGAAGTACCATTTCTCCAAGATGGCGAGATCACTCTGCTTGTAGTCTTTTGTTTGCCTCGTTTGCCCAATATCTAAAATCTTGTCTTAAATCAACTGTGATTGACTTTATAATTGTAGTCTGTTTTACTAAGGCAGCCTATTTCTGCAACTGTAATGAAAAAGAATCTCTATACCATCATTTTAACCATGCTGTACCATTATTATGAGAAGTTGATATTACCATAACTTTTATTTAACTGTAGAAAAAGTTACAAAAAGAAAATGAAACAAACGGAAGAGAAATATAGTTGAGGACTTGATTTCATGAATTTTTTAAACCGTTCTCATCTTTTCGTTTCTGCTACACGTGTAAAAAAAATTCTGTACAAAGTGTCACGTTGTGTAAAAAAAAACTGCCAAATATTTCTTTCACACTGAGTCAATAAAACATTTCACGTATTAGAATTTTTCTCACTTTATTCTTTAAAAAGCAGTTACATTGTTTATAAAGTAAATTGCATACATGCCTTTAAAACCACTAGATGGAGACAAAGATTAATGTGATAGAATGGAGAATACATATTTATTTAATACATATTTATTTAATACATATTTATTTAATGTGGCTGCATGAAAAGCAAATCCCAAACCAAATTAGTGTTGATTTATTAAACTATTGATGATGAATCGACTACAGTGAAAAGTATAATAAAGATTCAAATTTTTCAAAATCATCCAGTAATTGTGCTCATTTATTATAAACAACCATCAATCACAGGACACACAATCTTCATTAGTTGGCAGTAAAAGTCATGATTATCAACCATTAGCAAAGCTCACAAACAATTTCTGTAATGAACTGGCCACTGAATATTTTTCCACAGTTGGAACAACTTGGCTGGCAAGACCTGTTAAATAAAGTTGTTAAAGAGCTGTTGTAGCCACAAGAGCATTTCCATTGCTGCTGGAAGGTGCTCTGGGTATTTTCCTTTCCCAACTTAACAAAAGGAACCAGCTGCCATTTGTTGGGTGTTGCTTCAATTATGACTATTTCCTCTCTCTGGTGCTGCCCAGTTCTGCTGAAAAAGGAGAGCCTGGAGTCTTTGACATCCCAAAACACTTCCACCATTTCAGGTCGGGGTATGTCCATCACTTCATTCTTCTTCTCAGATCTGAGGACTGGAGACGGTATCTTAGGTCGGATCCCCATTTTCTCCTTGACAGAGGTCACTGAACTGACTGACGTACCAGGATGTGCTTGATTCTTAATACAGCTCAGGTGGTTATCTTCACAGCTTAGACCATAGACCGGTCCATACTTCGGGTCATTTGCAGACTTTTTATCACACAAACCAATCATCCAATCACCCTCACTGGGAAGACTGAGGATCCATCTCTGATAGTTGGGAACTGACTGGGTGCTTTGGATTAGAAAAATACCAGAACATTGACCCAGCCAGCTGTTGTAGAAAACTGTCCTTTTGTCTTTGGACAGGGACATGCTGAAATTGGGAGTCTGGGGTTCAAAGATCAGGTCTGAAGAAGCATTAACATCCTGGTGGCTTTCAGGATCAACCAGGGTCAACAATGACTCTAAAAAGTTGGACGCTTGGTTCACCATCTTCTCCCCGTTCTGTCTTATCTCCAGAACCAGTTTGTCCCGATGGAGGCCTGGCTCCAAGCCTTTCCTCAGATCCACAGCCTTGGCTTTCTCCACATCCTGGTTCACCTGAGAGTACATCTGCAGGAATCTGAAGGTGTCCTTCTCATTCTGGGCTGCCTGCATGCTGCTCCTGCTGGTTCTGATGGACACCATTCGAGCAGAAACTGAACTTTGGACACTGGTCAGAGAAATGTCCCGTAGATTAGTCACAGCCTCGATGAGACGCACGCTGCTGCGAGCCAGCTTCTCTCTTTCACTCTTCTCCCACTTCTCCAGACTCATGTTGTCATCCTCAGTTTTCACCTGCAAGTCCTTCTGCTCAGCTTTCAGCTTCTCCAGGAGCTCTTTGTGGGCCGTGGAGAAGGTCTTCATGTTGTGAAGGCGGTGCTGGTCTTCAATGGCGCAGGAAACACACACACATGTTTTATCATCCAGGCAGTAGTATTCCAGGAGTTTCTCATGCTGGGGACATTTGGTGTTTCCATCTATAGCCATGGGTTCAGTCAGAGGATGAGTCTGCAGTAACACAGGTGTGGTGAGGTGGGCCTCCAGGTGCTGGACACACATGGAGATCTCACATTTCATGCAGGTCTTCCGTGCTGCTTTCCTGTCCTCCCCTGTACACATGTCGCACAGAATGCTGGACGAGTCCCTCTGAACGTTGTCAGACATTTTCACAGGAAGATCTGATTCCTAGGAGTTGTTCTTGCGTTTTTCTCCTCTCTTGATTTTCAAGATCCCGAAGCAAGTGTCCTCAAATAGGTTAATGTGTCTAACTCCTCTAAGTTAAGTCATCACCTCTTTTACTTCCTGGTTAATAATCCACCCACACTGATAAGAAAAACTTTATTGCTTAACAGCAGTGCAAAAGAACAACGGTGTCATTGAATGAGAAAATTATTTACAGTTCTTATCGATGTGGAATAGTCAACAAAATACTGTACATTTAACGTACATTTAGTTCAAATTAAAGCACTGTATATGTTTTTTTTATTTTATTTTTTACCAAAACCATTTTCAAAAGAATATAATATTAACATTCTGGAGAGCTATTCTTGCAAAGCTATTATTCATCTTCATATTTTTTCACATGTACAGCTACAAGCCTCATTGTGTCTGACTGGGATTTTATATAACAGTCCAACACAATGTAACCAGAACCTTCTTCCTACAGGTTTCTGTGGCCCGGCTTGTCGCAAACTGCAGATAGGACTTCTTATGGCTTTCTTTCAACAATGACTTTTCTCTTACCACTCTTCCATGAAAGACGTGGTTGTAGAGCAGGGGTGTCAAACTCCAGTCGTCAAGGGCCGGTGTCCTGCAAATTTTAGATGTGCCTCTGCTGCACCACACCTGAATAGAATAATTAGGTCATTAAGGCTCTGGAGAACTGATCTACACAAGGAGGAGGTAATTAAGCCATTTCATTCCAGTGTTTTGTGCCTGTGGCACATCTGAAAACTGCAGGACAGCGGCCCTCGAGGACTGGAGTTTGGCACTCGTTTTGTAGAACTAAAGTATCTAACTTCAGGAGGAAATATTTGTATTTTATTTTTTTAGATATCAGAGTATCTTTTCATTTGCAAAATGTTTGATGTTGTGTCCATCTGAGCTGTTACATAAAATAAAGTAAAAAGTACATCATAAAGTCACAAAATGGGGGGGAAAACATGAGGGGTTTGAATGTTTTTCCTGTAGATTGAAGAGTTTAATCAATTCAAACTTAATTTTTAGAAGACCAACTTCTACAGTGTTAAAGTCAGTACTTACTGTATATTTATAATGAAATTGTGACATTAACTGTTTGCTATTGCAGAGTCCTGACCGTAAGAATTTTACCTCCCTTGATTTTAAAAAATGATTCTTTTAAGCGAAAATCACAATGTGAGCAGCACTAGATCACTTGACTTTGCGTCTGGTGAGAAGACATCCCAGTTGCTGTTGATCGTGTGAATCTCTAAGGTGGTTTAAAAGATTAGCAGGAGCTAAAGGGCATATTTTCTCACTTTGGTTTGACCCGGTTGAAGGAAGTAGAAAATCCAGCCTAAAACAAATAGGTAAGGCCAACTTTTTGTGTTCTCACGGGTGGCTCTATAAAGGTGAGCAGGTAATAATGTGAGACTCAAATCTTAGCTGGAGAGCCGTTACTGGCTAAAGCTAACGAGGCTTCGGCTAGCTAAAATGATATTTGAAATACGCCCGCGCTCAAGCTAACAGGCTAACCAATTAGCTAAAAATATGCGATATTGTAAGTAGTTATGAATAATTAACACGATGTTGGTTCAGTTAACTTTGTTTTTAGGATAAACACAGCGGTCAAGAACAACAAAATTAATTATTGAAGCAAACTACTATTCCATTTCTTCTCTCTTTCTTCGCCATTGTGCTTATAATCCCAACGTATTTTGGTGGGTAGATATTAAACCCTTCTGCTTTTCGTCCTCAGATATACATATCAATATACAGGTTTTCTTGTAGTCTGGGAGTCTCAAATCTGATTTCGAAATTTTTCAGGCTTCCTTGTGTATGGAAATAGCATGTTATTTGTAATCGGCCATTCGTACTTCATCGATCTGTCTGTTCACCCATAAACCTGTCAAACCGTCCACTCATACATACATATATATAATCATACACTCATAAATATATATATTTATCCATTGATCACCTAGCTGTCCATCCATCTGCTTATTAATTTATGTTCCAGCTTCCATAAATAACTCAATCCATCCATTCATCCTTCCATAGTCAAACATACTATAAGTACTAAATAAAATGTCTGGACCACTTGAGTTTCTTAACTTTCAACAACTTAACTTTTCAGAACTCAAAGTCAAAATATGTCTATAAATTTATTCTTTTATTTTGACTTGTAGTACAGAAGAGTGTCAAAGAACACAAAAGTGAGCAAAAGCATTCAAAAAGATACTGAAACATCTCCATTGCTAAAGGTCATTACGCAGACTAGTCTGTGAACTGTGCAAAGGTTGGTCTGTCTCAAATAATTTGATCAATTCGGACAACTAGAGTCAGATTGATTTTGCCACTGATTCAGAAAATAGTCAACTTAAATTACTGTAGTTAACCTGCTGTATGTTTCTAACCTCTCTGTCCGTCTACTTTGCATAGAAGTTGACTACGATGAGGCAACTCGCTGACAGAACGAACATCAAACCCATACAGACCCCCAGTTCTCTGGAAGGCAGCCATTCGGCGTTGGGTATCACAGTGCCTCAGTGGAGCGCCCGCATATGTCTCCCCCTGCTCTCTGAGGATAAAAGGGTGTTGTGGGTTCATGCAAATGAGGTTAACGTGCAGACGGATAAAGTGGCGGAACTCGAAAATGCCTTTAGCAGGTCCCCCTATCTGACACGCAAACAGACTAATGCTTTAGCCCAGCGCTGCTCCCTGCATCCAGACCAGGTGAAGGTTTGGTTTATAGCGCAGAGGCTCCGCTACGGCATTAGCTGGGACTACAAAGACATCAGGGAAATTTGGAACAAGTTGAATTCCAATCGCAAAGATAAGGAAGGAAATGAGGAGTTCCAAGACAGGGTCAAGAACGACCAAGTAAAGAGCAAGAAGATGTCTTTGATGGAACGAAAAGTGAATTGGAATATGGAGCAGGAGAGACCAATGGAAAAAGAAACGGGTAGAAGAGTGATAGAGGACGAAGCCGCCACTCCAGATAAGCGGAGAACAATTGGGGTCGTGTCGAACAGGAGAAGGAAAAGAAAGAAACGAGACGTCAAGTGGATCACCGATCAAGCAGAAACACTAGGGGCGAAAATGGATACATCTGAGAATGAGGAGCAAACATCTAGCACATGGGAAGGAGCATATGTCTCCAAGAAAAAAAGAAGAGTACACACAAAACTGATCTCCAGCCCAGTTAAAAACGACTACGAGAATCTTCTTGCCGAGGCTGAAATCCCATTTGTTGACTTTTCTTCCATCGTTCTAGAGCCTCAAGCCCAAACCTCTATCGCCATTCCCATAACAGAGAGCCAGGCAGACTTGCAGGGCAGAAGGATGACTTCGCTGGAGAGCAGCTTGGAGGAGGACACTGACACACTGGCTTGTCTGGAGGAAGCTCTGTCTTCTGAACCAGCAAAGGAAAACAATGTCGTCTCCGAAGTGGACGAACTAAAGGAGCTCGTTAAGGCTGAAAACAACTTTCTTACTGCGAGCAGTCCGACTGCTGGGACCAGTCAGGAGGAAGTTCTCTTGGCAGAAGGGGCAATGCTGCGTCCCCGGAGCAGACTGAAGACTCAGTCTCAGCTGCTGATGCTAAGGAGGGCCTTCCTGGAGTTCCAGTATCCCGACGCTGAGCAGTACAGCATGCTGACCAGGCTGGTCGGCATACAGCGCCACCATCTGGTGCAGTGGTTCGGTGACCGGCGTTACTCGATGAAAAAATCAAAACCTCGCTGGATGACGGAGGAGCAGTACAAGGAGATACTGGCCAACATCAGGTACCGGCAATACAAAAACATCCTGCTAAAAGGACTGCTGAGAAAAACTGAATGATGGCGCGGCCTGGATTATTGCAGGCTGGGAAGGAAAGTGCAAATAAGCCTCTTCTGACACATGGACAGTTTGTCCTGTTGGGTTTTTATTAAACGACTTGAGAAAAAGATTTTCATCAGGTCCTTTAAATCTTTGTTTTGTTCTTATACTTTCAGTTTTTGTGACCAAGTTTGTTCGCGTTGAAATATTGCAGCTGAGGTGCAACTTTGTTAGTGACCTTGTTTGAACTGTACAAATATTTTGGTTTTTTTTATTATACTTATACTATTATAATTTAAGTAAAAGTCGCTTTGAATAAAAACCCCGAAATAGTGATTGTTTTTTTCCAACTCAAAATTATTTATGCATTCCCTTCTGAACACGGCAGAGCTAAACAAGTGTAGCAGAAATGTACGTATATTTCATTAAAAGACACATAACCTTCATGTTTCTTAATCCCTGATGTAAATCCAACTACATTTTTCCTGTTTTAGGTCAGTTAGGATAACAAAAAGACGTTCATATTATCTAAATGCCAGAATAAGAACAGAGTGAAAAATTATTTAGGGATTTGTTAAGATTTTAATTACATTAAATTAAAGATCTCATTCCAAATGTAAACATGCCCTCTTGGTTTACTGAAATAACATTTTGACTAAAATGAATTAAAGATTTGATCAGTTACTTGCATATAATTGCTACGCATATTTTTGATTCATTTATGTGAATGTTAACATTTTTTATTTGGTAAACTGACTTCAAGCATCACATTTCTAAAAAATATATTTGACAGATTGCTGGAATTGTGGCACTTTTGGCCATATATAACAAACATTTACAAAGAAAATCAACACATAAATAGGAAATTTCAAGAATATTACAAAAAATATATTACACAAAATAATTTCCAAAAAAAATCAAAAATAATACAGCATTTATTTTCTTACTAAGCTACATAGTGCTCCTCTAACTGTTGCTTTTGTTCCCTCCAACCTGTTTTTCATTTTTAGGCTTATGAAATACTGTCATGCCACAAATCACTGTAAATGATGTAATCAACATTCAGGCCTCAAAAGATCCCTGAGATCAAACTCGAAGGTCTTGATAAGTTTTTTTGGGTCGCTGCTTGGTCACACGTCTGATTGTGATAAGACCACGTTTCTTATAGTGACGTGGAAAGCAACACCTTCGAGATATTCTAAAAGAGTGAATACTCACTCATTAAAAATACAAAATTATGCATCCCTTGATATTGTGTGTTGTTTCTGATTGCCTTAAGGAGGAAATCATATTATATTTTTAGTACTGTTACCCAGTTAAATGTCTAATTGTAGGAGTAAAGTCAAAACATTTTCATTTTGGGGCTGGGTTTTAATGCCAGGTGGCTGCGTACTCGGCCCTCTGCGGTTGCCAGAGCTCAGTGCCTTCGATGACGCGGCGGATCATGGATGCAGAGGTGATAAGCAGGTGCCCAGCGGTCTGAAGGAGGGTGGAGGCGAAGCGCAGCACTTCTCTGAAAACACAATCAACGTTTTACACTAATCAGCTTTAAGATTGCTCACTAAGTACATGTAAGAATTGTAAAAGCGTGAGAAATTCTAACCCCAGATGTACCTTTTTGGCGTCAACAAAAATCTAATTTGAATGTCCCTAAATCTAGAAAACAAGCTCAATTTTGAAACTAATAATTCTCAGAAAAGTGTTGTGTATCAAAACAAAACAAAATATCCATGCATTTTTCAAGCATTTAATATGTTAGAAACATAATGATGAGCTTTTTTGTTAAACAGAAAAGGTGAAAAGTCTATTGCTCGTATGGAAAATGTCATAATTACTCTTAATGGTTCAACATCCGGGTTTAATCGGCTAATGTTGTTAAAAATAATACAAATATTATGTCTTGGCTTGGATTGATCTTCGTAACCTCTTGAGAGCTACTGAGTACTATTTTATGATCTAAAAAAAAAAAAGCACTACCAACACCAAGAAAGGTATTTTATGAGTTTGGAAAACTAAATAATTCGACTGTAATTTCTTTAAATAAATTATCCTAACACCCTTTATGGGTTTGGAAAGATTTACAGGTGAGGAGGTGCCAGTTCATAGCATCCGTGACCCACTTACCTGAGGACCTTCTTGGGCCCCAGACACTGAAAGTCGGCGCTCACAGAGTACAGGCCTTGGAACGTGGCCTTCACACTCAGCGAGCCAAACACATCCTTCGGGTTTATCTTGTAAAGGTCAAAGGTGACTCGTGCTATGTCTCTGCCGGTGCGAGGCTTGTCGTGGTTTCTTAGCACAACTGCACCCTGTGGAGACAGAAACGATGGATCAAACCACAAAGTGATGTTGCCGATGGAGGAAATGTTCAAGAGGGGGAAAAAAAATCTAGCATATAAAGAGACACTAGGAGCCTCTAGAATGGCGTCGGACTTACTGCTTGCGGTTTCCATGTCTGTCCTGGTTCTAGGACCATGAGCACGGTGTTGTCCGGTAAGGTCATGAGGAACTCATCAGAGTCCACCTCTGTACCGTCCTCCTCACAAACCAGGTACACAGATGCTGCAGAAATGGCCAGCAACAAAGCCTGGCACACCTAACAGACGGAATTATTACTCTCAGTTAGGAAGAACCTCAGCTTAGGCGTCACCAAAAAATCCTCAAAATATAAACTGTGAATACCAACTGGGATGCGCAATTGTTGCGGGTAAGCCAGTTCAGGGAAACTACATTCAAATCCACTGAAATATTTTAAAAACTGGCTCACAGCTGGCGCTGAGAGCGAGTAGACGTTGTGTGTTCAGCGTGTTACTCTAGTTTAAATGTAGACGTAATATATATTTGCATAAATATATTGTAAGAGCATATGTCCTAACCTTTTCGCAAAACTGTATGTCATAGTTGCAACAAATAATTCATTTTAGATTCATTTAAATCTAAGGCCTTTCTGTAACTCTTAATTTCATCATAATTTATGCTAGGCAACTGATGTTGGTCTCACCCTCTCTTTCAGCTCCTCCAGGGTTCCTGCAGTGACCCCTTTCTTGGTCTCCCTTCTGTTACAACAGATTCTGAAAGGTCGCTGGGGCGGGGACCAGACCCGCTTTGTCATAGACCTGACAAAAAAAATCAGAGAGGAAAGCAAAGAAATGTTAATGTTTTTGTTGTTTTTTTACCCACGGTTCTGACATTTTGACTTTATATAGCAAAAAAGCAAAGATCTTTTTTTAGTCACACGTAATGTCTGACTCTGATTTCCCAGTAAGTCAGACTAATACCTTAATCCTAACCCTTATAGGGCATCAACCAATAAGAAGCAAGTCAAAGCAGAGTTTTAACTTACTTGAAGAATGACGACGTTGTATCCATTCTCCTCACTTTCCTCCTCTCTCGTCTTGCTTGTCGGGTGTTTTGGTGTGACAGAATGTCTCTGTGTGACCCATGAGCTGGACTTTGCCTCAGACCTGTCGATAATGCAAGAGCAGAAGAGAGAAGGGCAAAGTTCATGCTGGCTGTGACTAAGTCAAGCAGATTATAATACCGCTGATAACTGATGTGGGAGGGCAAAGCTAATCAACTCTTACGATTTTTTGTTTCAATGAACATTTCATTGAATAATCTCTTTAACGTGGACAAACAGACTTCGGTTTTAGTTTGTTTTTCATCAAATTCAGCTGCCATGTAGTTTGCATTTGTTAACACGTCATATTTCAAAGTAATCTGATAAAAGCCTGCTTTTGCTTACACCTACATCAACGCCTAGTCGCCTACATATATTCTGTAATGTGACAGATGATATTTTGACTTAGGCAAATCACTTATGCACTGTTTGCTACGTCAAGAAATCAGCACATTATAGAGATTTTACGTGTAAAAGAAAGACTTATGTTGGTGTCCAACAATTTTGCAGTGTGGCCTTTGGGTTACTTGTTCTGCATATTTTAGGTGTTTTCAAAATTTATTCATTCAAAACTATCAAAACATGTACGGCAAGCAAAAGTGAGACTGGCAGTAATCTTTTATTTAATATATTTTAATGTTTTAATTTTTATTATAGCTGTCTGCATTGTGTCTAGCCTACTTATGAAATGTTTATGATTCACGTTGAGTACAGCCTTAGAAACACCTATCAATCAGCCCCAAGGTAGAAAACTGTGAAAAGAAACATCTAAATCTCAACACATTTGTACCTTTATTTCCTGCTAATGTATGCCCAATTATTCATAATGATCTAGTTGAATTGCCTCGTAATACTTTTATTTATTCCTTCTTTTACCTTCCAAACAAAGCAAACATCTACAGGTTAGTGAATAATAATAAAGAATAGACCCATTATGTCTTCTTCTTTTTTTTTATTCTTGAAATGTATTGGCAGTAGCAACAAAAAAAAAAGTTAGGTGAACATACAGCCACCAACCGGTAAACTTGTTACGTCTGTGGGCTGGTGTGAGTTATCAAGCTGGTCTGGCGGCGGTGTTACTACGTCACATCCTAAAAGTTGTTTTAGGTGTGCTCATTTACTAAATATTAGTTCCCACCCGAGCGGAGTTTGAAATTCAGCCCATGTTTCGCATAGAGACCCAGGAAGCACCGCCCGGTCGGCACATTCGATGAGATTATTCAAACTGATACCGACAACTACGTGAAGGCGGGAGGCAGAGAAGCGGAACTTTTAACAGAAACTTGTTCAGTTCGGCTGGTAACTGATTAACAACAAATAGCGCGGTTGTTGTTTCACTATAGGTGCTTTAACTCCAAGTGAGACGGTTAAATTTAGCTCAGTTGTGTTTGCTGACTGATTTCGCTAACCTTCGTTATAAGCTCTGCGTCAGTTTTCCTCAGTAACTTGACACTGCTAAGCTAACTTTTATTAACGTCAGATATATATATATATATATATATATATTTTAGCTAAACGGATTCTCTGGGATGGCTACAAAAAAACCGAAAGAAAATGGTAAGTGGAAAACTGAACATTTAGACTTGCTAAATGTTTATTACTCGCTAACGTTGATGAGCACTGTTGAAGTTTGTCAAAGTTAATGTTTTTGATAGTTTTGATAGACTGACTATCATACACTCTACTGCAACTAATTGTTCTGTAAAAACCTCAGGAGTTTGTTGGAAGGTATCAGTGTCATGGAAACCATGCAGAACAGCAGACATGCCAGAGATAAAGTTATGCGGACGTTTAAAGCAGATGGCATATTAGGTGCTCGAGTTTTACTAGCATACTTCTTCACACCTGAATCAAATCACTGGCTCATTAACAGGTTGACCCATTTCAAGTGTTGGAGAAGAGAGGTATGTGTGTGTGTGCATTTCTTCAGTCTCAAGAAAAACCTGGCTCGACAGAGTCGAATACAAATGAGTGGCACGCTTTTAAGAGGCAGAGGTTGAAAGAGGAGTGGCAAAAGCAAATGTTGTGGCTGAGCAGTCCTTTTTAAAAAGTGCAAGGAGGGTTGAATTTGTTAGGTAGTGTACATTATAAGGCCACTGTGGGTTTACAGTTTTTATGCTGTCAGGCTTTAGACAACCTGCTTTAGTTCGATTATTTGTATTTAACTCTTCTTGCCTCTACAGATCCCAGCATTCCCTTTGCTGCTCTCCAGCTGTTGGCCCCTCCCGTCCGCCTGGTGTCGGCGGCGCTCTGGAAGGTGCTAAAGCAGAGGGATGTGATGCAGTACGGGGTTGTGGAGGAGTTTGTGTCTTCGGCCTGCGATACCGTTCCTGGCCTGCTTACCCTGCGACACCAGGGCAAGCTGGTGCTGGGCCTGAGAGCACGGGTGACTATTTACTGAAGGATAAGTGGTAACTATAATTCTTCAGTTAAACACATTTCTTACTAATCCGTTTTCCTTCTTTCTTTTCAGTTAATATTAGAGTTGTGTCTCAAACAGCCAGACGTTGACGTGATTGCACCACATCTGGAGAGGATCCGTGTTCCTGCTCCTCTTTCGTCCGGATCAGCTGTGGTAAAATGGAGATGGAGTTCAAATCTACACCAAATTTATCTATTTTTTTTCTGCTAAGGGTTCAATTTCACCCAAAATTCGATTTCAATTTCACTTATGATTGAAACAAAGGTTAACTACAACCAAGTGTAATCCAGCTTGGATTGCATATTTGGTTTGAAATGGGCATTATTTATTGAATTGAGTGGATTGAGTTGTGCAGAGTAATAGAAGCAGATAAGTTGAACTGTTTTTGTAAAGGAGGGAAATAAAACGAGGCCAGCCTATTCTACCTATAAAAAAGCAGCTTAAGGGCAGAATGTACTTCAGCTACTCATTCAGAAAAGCACATATTCAGACTTAGTACATTTTAATAAAAAAAATTTATGTTAATGATGAAAGTAAGTCATTTTTAGAAACTGCAAGCATATTTTTGCTCATTTTACACTTCAACACTTGTCTTCAACACTTTTTTTGTTTGCTTGTAGAGAATTCTAATAAAAAAAAAAACAATAGTTTTAAAGTCCACCCTTCTAGTTTTTCAGGTTTTGTAGTTGTTTCTACTTCAATCGGTTGTCTTTTATGTAAAACATGCACTTTGTGTTCCTTTGTCTTCCAGAAGAAGGATGTGAAAATTCAGAAAACGGTGGAAAGTTTCCATGTTTTTGTTCAAACGCTGCTAACAAATGAAGCAGAGAGAGAACACTTCTTTAAAGTGAGTATCCATCCACCAGCGCCCCACTGAGTGTAAACACCTGAAACGGTGAGCAGGTGATTATCGTTGTTTTTCTCTAACAGGAACAGTTTCCCACTGATTATGGCCCAAAGTTTGACCAGGAGCTGGAGAAGCTGTTGTGGGAATTTCTGATTCGACTAGACCAGTTGCTCCCGGTTCCCAACCTAGCCCAGGTAGGCATCGACACACACATGTGACCTCTGGTGTTGCCGTGTGTTGTTGTGGAGTTAAAAATGTCAGTAAGACGATGTGATTACAGACGGTGTCATGGCTGTGTGACGCCCCTCCTGTCCTGGAGGAGTGTGCACAAGCAGCAACTCAGCCACAGCTTCTCAAGATCTTACTTCAACATCAGGCTTGTCTGGGTCACCTGGAGTCAGCAGGTAGGATCGGGAACATTTGGGTTTATTGTTTTTCCCCAACTGGAGTAGAATGGAGGAGAGAGCATTTTATTTTTCCAAACAAATTAACCGAATTGGTTCTTGTACTGTTAAATGCATATCTTCACACTTTTAAAGTCAGTCGTCATTCACTGCCAGACTTGATGCAAAAGAAGAAAAAAGTCTTATGAATTTAGTTTTTAAAAAACTAAGACAATTGAATGTCCCATTCAATAAAAACACAGAACAATGGTAAAATGGTTATTTCGATATTTTGGCTATTTTGTTTTTCCAACTTTCTGCTGGAGAGTTGTTTTTGTAACCAGTGACACGCCTGCGCCATGTAGAAGATTATGCAAAAATAAAGACAAGTTTTACATTGATGTCTCTGTTGAGAAATAATTATTGCTCTACACTGTAAGGTCAGCTTAATATTGTAGAAAGCTTTATAGGTGAATTTTTAAAACTGAACTGATTTCTGTAAATTGACATGAATTTGATGTCTCACTGTGTTCCTACAGCCTGGAAATGTATGAAATTTGTTCTGTGTAAGATTTGAATATTTGTGTAAAGAAGACAATACAAGACACATGTCTTATCACTGGTCTTTTTAACCATCCATCTCTATCCATCTATCTTTCCATCCACAGTAATAGTTTATAATCTGGTTCCAAGAGCTCATGAGATCTTATTATTCAAATGTGGGGAATTCTGACTGGACAAAATACGTAGAAACTCTAAATCCTAACAAGACTTTCTCTGTGTTGTTTCTGTTCGCAGCGTCTCTACCTCCAAACATGGGCGACTCCATCCTGGCTTCTCTCTCTCTGCCTCCATCTGGAAAAGTCCCATCGGATCAGTCGGCCGCTGAGCGGACAAACTGCTCAAGGCCGGGAGCGGCCACGCCGTTGGTCACACCCGTAATCGGACTCATTTCCAACGGCGAAAAAGCCTCGCAAGGTGGTGAGAAATCCAACTCAAAAGACGCAAGAGGTGATCAACGGGATCCAAATGCGAAATTCACCTTGGTCAAACAGAAACCCAAACCTGTTGGCGTGAGTTCCTTAAATGAAAGCAGAGGAAGGAAACGCAAGCAACCAGACACAGCTGAAAGTGACCCTGAGGAGGAAGTCATATCTGGAGAAAAAAGCATCAACAGGAACCAGAGAACCAAAGAAAAATCTCAAACTTTACAAAACAACAGCTACAATAGAGAACTCCTAAATCGACATATAAGTAAGCTGGGCATCAAAAAGCTGCACCTGCCTGAAGATCCGTCCATTTGCTCTGTGTTTGCTTCTTGCCTGAGCAGCAATCCCAGAGTTGTTATCAAAAAACTGTCGGTTTCTTCTGCTAGCGTTAGCTTGTCTGGAGGAGAAGGGAAGTCCTTCTCCAAGGAGCAGCAGCAGCAGAAGTCCTCAACATGGAAACAAACAAGTGTCTGTCAAACGCCTGAAAGTCCTGGCCTGGATGACAAAGAGTAAGGATGACAACAAGCTGCTAGTCGGCCTGCAGGAATAAAACTTTAATATCTGTTAAAATTACGTTTTCTATTCTGGGTTTTTTTCAACGCTGTTGATAATCTGTTATTGATCCATGTTGCTATCATTTGAATGTGATAATCACACTTTAACATAGCGATGCACCAAGTAATCGATTGGGTTCCTACTCTGTCCCAACGTCTGCAAATTTAAAACTTTACTTTTTCAGTTTTCCAAATCTGGATAAGTATGGAGAAAGGAAAACTGAGGATGGAAAACTATGCTAGTTTCCAAACTTCATTCAATACTCTGTAATCTGGAAGCTTACAGAAAAAGAGATCAATAAAATTACAAAAGTTAAAAAGTAAATTCTATAGTAGCTACTAAAATTGCATGTTTTATCTTTGAGGTACAACAAGCAGCACAAAGGTCAAAAGAAAATGTTAGTATTTAGTGTAAAATAATCCATTTAAGTTTGAAAGGTCACCATATATTTTGGAATAATGCTGATTTGAATTAATCCAGATGCCAAAAACACAGAAATAACTCAAATACTCTGTGAAATCTGAAGCCAACTTTGGCATTATGGGAATGTAAGATGAATGGAACATATGAAGCACACGGGTCTATTTTAAATGTTTTCTACTCCAGGGTGCAGAAACATATAAATAATCAACACTAAAACACAAAGGATCAAAACTGATTGATTAGGAACCAAAAACAATCATTAAATTTTTTTATTTATGTATTTTTTTTTAAAAGTCCATTAGTTTCTGAGCTATAAACAATTGTAAAGGAAAATGTTTTAATTCCTTTTAGTTTGGTTGCATTTATTCACACCTCCATCTCAAAAGGTTTTGATTTGACCGTTTCTGCACATTTCTAGTGACGCAAGTAAAGCTCCGTAGCTTTGGGGCCGTTTCTCAGGCAGTCTCAGCTTTATTTTTCTAGACACATTATTAATTATTAGAAACGTTTACAGCAGTTCAGCGGGACAATGTTCATGGTTCTGTTGTCTGAGATGTACAGCTCTGCCGAAAGAACACTTTACATCCAAACATTTGTGAGGAGTTGCTGATGTTTACAGTCCTGGACGTTGTAACGTTTAAGAGTGTAAATTCTAATGAAATTAATATGAAGAAAATAAAAATGTTTTTCTTACTAGTTTCTTTGAGCTCATCTTTCTGTTAAATGACATCAATTAGATGAGTTTAAGTGAGCTATTTTGATCTGAATAAAAAAGAAATAAAACTGGATCAGTTTTATTTATTTATTTTGACCAAACCTTTGTTTGTCTGACAGAAATCAGCCGGTTTTATCCAGTGGGAGCAGCTCTTCCTCCCAGCAGAGGACTCCTGCAGGTGATTTAACTAATTAAATAACTTCATTATATGGGTGAAAAAATAACCAATTCCAGTAAGTTTGGACCATCCATTGCACTATGTTATGTTCAACTCTGTATGTTTGTGTGTAGAAATCGTTTCTCTGTCAGGAGGCGACTACGTAGCAGATTCTGAAGATGAGGCGTCAAAGAACTTCAAAGGGAGGGTACGTATGCACCAAATAATAAAAATTAATGCGGAGAAAGTTCCTACTGTCTGAGAGTAAAGAAGCTGATTCATATATTTCCCAAATCTGGATAAGTACGATAAAATAAAATGAATAGAAAATATTTGTATTTTCAATTCCATATTGAAATATGTGTGAAGATGGTTTAAGTCTGACAAGTTTTTATATAAAGATGCCATAATGTAAAAAATTTTTTTCTTCCACCATCCACCTCAAAATTTTAGTTTATAATTTTAGACATTTTTCTTGTGCCTTTTAGCTCACAGAGACAGATATACTGTACATGTGCGCTGCAACGGCTATACTGGTTTCTCAGGTAGACGTTTCCTTGGTAACTGAAAGGAGGATTTATGAGGGGATAATTTGAGATGTTCAGTCTATTTTCACAATTTTCAGTCTACCAATCCCTGAATTCATCTTTTCACCCGTTTCATTGTTTCCATTTATCCGACAGTCTTTGAATGCACCTGCAACATGTGTTCAACACTTCCATTTATTCTTTCATTCATCCAGCAGTCTGTGCATCTTTCCATCCACTTTCATCTGATTTTATCCATCTGTTAATTTCCCAAATCTCTCTCTGTCCATCAAGCCGAGTTTATTTATCCATTTATCGTTCTGCTCTAGTAATTAATCATCTGTGCTGATTTATCTGTCCATGAAATGGTTCTTTATTTATAACCTGATCACCACTAAGCTTATTGATAACCTGAACCACAAACATAAAGGTTTTCACGAACATCTGGAAACTGCATTGTGAAATGATAAAAATGTGAAGGAACACTTTTTTTTTTACGCCGAGGACTATTTTCAAAATCAAAATCCTTCATGAAAATATTAAATCTTTGAATGTTCCTCTGTGTTTTTTTCTGCTATTTTATCAAATTGTCAATGTGCCAGTTCAAACACATAATTTCAAACTTTGAACAAAGTCCTCACTTCAGCGTGTATCCTGTGCTCTGCCTCCCCCAGCTGTTCATGAAGCGTTACTACAAGACCAAACGCGGCACATACGTTCCCACCCTGAGGGAGTTCTGGAAACCCGGGACGGCCCGACCAGACCTGCTGTCCGCTGGCAGCAAACAGAGGCGATAAGAGGCACATTCACTGTTTTACAGCCTGGAAACTAAAACGTTACATAATGTGTGGTGTTTGACTTTTATATTACCTTCTGCTAAATAAATAGAACCGTCTGAAATGCAGCTGTCACTGCAGTTTAGACAGATACCAGATAATAAAAGCTCATTTAGTGTGTTTATTTGACGTTTTCTGCATGTTAAATGAGATCAGAATGCAAAAAGTAGAAAAATATTGAAAGCATGCCTTAAACTAGAAAGATATGAATTTAAAATTTTAGAAAAACTGCATGTAATTATTAATCTTGATTTAACTTATTCAAATGACATAAGTTACAATTGCAGAATGCAGTGGCTCAAAAAGTGGGTATGCACTGTTTGCAACCCATAGGGGGCGCTGCACTAGAGAGGGCGCCAAAACTGGACATTATTTTTCTAGTAGGAATATTCTGTATTTAACAGTTGTTTGTGAATGTATACAATGATCAATAACAGGAACGTTACTGATTAGGGGCCCTCCGCTCCTTCACCTCCCCTCCCACACAGGCGGAAAAAGAAAAATCATAAATGGGTCTGAAGTCAGAGAGGGTTCAGAGTCGACAGCTCATCCCTCCCGTCACCGTGACGGTCTCTCCTGTGATGTAGGAAGCGTCATCAGAGCACAGAAAGGCGATCGTCCCTCCGATCTCTTCAGGTTCTCCAATCCTAAAGCCGCAGATAAATAAATACAATTATTCCACACATTCAGCAGCTCAAGTACAAGTTAAACTAAACGTCACCTCTTAATGCTGAGCTGCCTTTTCAACTCATCCATACTGTCTTCGTTTTCCCACAACTGGAACAAGAAAAAAAATAAACTCAAATCAAAATCACAATCCCATACGGTAATCAGGAACTCTACAGGCCTGAAGATCCATGAAGTGTTGGCGTCCTTACTACAGAACTGAAGCGGGTTTTGATGATTCCAGGGGCCACGCAGTTCACCCTGATGTTATTGTGAGCCAGCTCAGGAGCCAGCGCCCTGGTTAGACCCAGCAGGGCCGTCTTACTCACACAGTAGGGGCCCAGGCCCTGCAGAGAGACACAGCAGATCCGTTTTACTGGACCCAGAAGACACGGGGGTCTCAAGAGTGACTAGGAAAGCTAGACTGCTTGACTGTAATACATGTCAACCATCTCATTTACATATATATTTTTGTTCAGTCTTAAATTTAATTCATGGTGGCATTAAAAAGGTCTTCAAAAGTCTTAAATTTGACTTTCTGAAACCAGCGCCTGCCCTGTATTAAGTGAAGCTAGATGGAAAAAAATCACCAAGATGCCATCTGAATATTTAACACCAATGTTTATGAATATGTATCACTTCACCAGCATTGGTTGGTATCCACCCACTGAAGACACAAATATTATGTTTCCGCCTCTGAAAGAGAAATTCAGAACCATTGAAAACACAACTAAGAATTTCACTGTTGAAATTCTTCTTTTCCTCCCAGTGCCATCCTCACCCTCTCTTCTCCATATGAGGCACCACCATCTTCGTCAGGAGGAAGGCAGCTTTTATATTTACAGACAGAATCTAAAAAGAAACAAGAATGATACAAATATATGTAATTTTTCTTTTTACCTTTTTGGTAGAAAAAAGTGGGAAACAGAAGTTTTTGTTTATCTTGAAATTTGATATGTTGCAAAAGCATCCATACCACTCAACCTTTTTGACATCGGGCCACATTAGAAACACAAACGTTAAAGGCTTTCACTGGCATTTATGTTAAAGAGAACCTTCCTCCCAACAACCTTAAACATGCAGCCAGGGACTAAAAGGATAAATTCATGTGTTAGAGTGACCCAGTCAAAGTTCAGACCAAATACAAACTGAGAATCTGTGGCAAAACTTTAAAATCGCTGATCACAGAAGTACTCCGTCCAATCTGACTGAATTTGAGCTAATTTGCCTGGAGGAATAGACAAATATTTTATCATGTAATAATCCAAAGCGGCACAAACAGCAGCTGTAGATTCAGCAGAAGTTGATTCCACAATACATGGACTTGGGGTCACTTTGGGGTCAGAAATTTGTTGGTAAAGAATTTGAAAAGCACAAATTACCTTGAATTTCACAAATATGTACTGCTTTGCATTGGTCTAAACTATCATTCCCTATAAAATACAGTATAGTTGGTTAATATAATGGGACAGAATGTGAACAGACCCACTATTTCAGTTAAAAAACGATTCCTGAAGCTTCGTAGTCGTGGCGTTTACCTTGTCCCACACCTCCTCTGTGGAGTCCAAGATGTTTCCAACGAACGGGTTGACCGCTGCGTTGGACACCAGGATGTCAATGCCCCCATATTGTTCCATAGTCTAAGTGCAACACAAAGTGAGGAGTTAAGCTGCAGCGTAGCATACAATGCAAGGAGACACAGGCCTCAAATAATATGAAACACATTTAAAACCTTGGTGCAGTTCACACAAAAAGGAAACTCGAAAAGTCAATCTGCAGCTTTACACGAGTTTGGAAACTATTAAAGATTCATTTTAAAGGGATGAAACGATTATTTTGCAGACAGACTGTCCAACAGCACGACACATTAGACGCAGGCAGGAAACAAAGGACGCTCAAAACAGGAGCTAAGGAATTGGCTGTTTATGAGTCTACCATATGTACAATCATTTATAAAGGCTTGGTTTCCATGGAGGCACCTCACACAGCAGTCAGGTATCCTCCAAGTCAGGCATAGCTGCATGCTTGTGGTTTTCCAGGATGCACCTCAAAACTTATCTCTGCAGTGGAAAAGTTTGCGGGCTGTCGAGATTAAGATTGAAGTACTTAGGAAGATTGTTGGTCTCCAGGAATAATAAGAGCCTCAAATATGACGTGAAGTGAACTTGGGACAGCTGGAGAGCACTTATAACAACAACAAACTTCAGCGCAAACCATCTGAATGTCTTCAGACAGAGAAAATGTTCCCACCCCCAACACCCTCAGACAGACTGAGGCCCCTTGGAAACAACTTCACTAGAGTCGTCCAAATCGGACTCTGAAAGAAAGCTGAAGCTCGGTAAGGAGGAATGGGTTTCAAATCCCTCCTGAGCAGAACCTTCTACAGGTCTGTTGCTCCGCGGCAACAGGAAATGTCTGAGGTTTGCTTGGAAAAATAATGCAGTTATTACCCAAGAGTTCAGCCGGATTTTCCATTGACTGGGGGTAAACGTAAATAAAGAAGCTCCCTTAATACCTACGATTCTGTTTCTTTTAGCTAGTTTTCGCAGAAAGCCTGCATATTTCCACATATTTCACCACTGAAGATGCTAGAGCTCACCAGTTGGACCAGCTTCTCCCGGTCCTCTCCTTTGCCTACATTACATGTGGTTCCAATTACTCGGATGCTCTGGCTCTTCAGCAAAGCCACAGCCTTGTCCACGTTGGCCTGCCGCCGGCTGCTGACGACCACATGGGCCCCTCTCTTTCCCAGAGCCTGAGCTGCAGCCAGGCCGATTCTGAGGCGAAAGAAGAAAAAACGGAGCCTTATCATGAATGAACAAAGCCTTGCAAAACTTTCCAGACCCGTCTGATCTCAACAGCAACCGCAAACGTCAATGTGGTTTGCTGGGATTTTATGTATTATGCCAACAAAAAGTGGCATACAAGTAAAATGTACAAAAACGTACAATACGGATTTGTATTCAATCACACAATGTCAAAAAAAAACAACTATGTAATTTAACCTAAGTGTAAACACCACACTGCACCCGATTCCCTTTGGGAAGCATGGTGGAGGCAGCATCATGCAAGCTGGTTTAAGGCTATACAAGGTGGCAAACATGGTTTCTGCAAGTTTCAGTAACTTAAATTTAGTAAAGACCAAAGCAAATTCTCCAAAAATAACTTCAATAAATTGAAAATATTGTTAAATATGCACTTTGTCCATGAGCTGGTTGTAAATAATGATGTTTTGATGTAATTTTCCCAAAGGACCAACAATAAGCAGAAGAATAAATAAACTAATATACTAATTTAAGATCTAAATAAAGGTCATTTTAGAGGAGCAGGGTTGAGATCGCTCTGGAGACTTTGTAGGAGAATTTAGGCTCATCTATGACATTTTTAAAGCCTAGAATTGAAACGGTTACATGCTCAGCAAAGCATATTCACGTGCTAAAACGTCCTAGTCAAAGTCCAGAGCTAAATTAAATGGAGAATGTGTGGCAAGACTTGAAAACTAACACTTACAGGTTGGTCTATCACAACAAAGCAAAATCCCAATAAAGTGCATTTTAGATTTAATTGTGGAAACATGTCAAAAAAGTATAAGGGGTAGAAAAACATTTGCAAGGCACTGGAAGTCAACATGTATCACTTGAAACATCATCACTGAAACATTTATTTAAATAAAACCATATTGGCAACACATTGGAACTGAGACACTGCGTTTTCTTTTCTCTTTTTGTTTTCGAAACCCGTTCTCTTAGAAAAGCAGACCACAGTCACGTCCTCGGTTTCTGTTGAAGCTGTTCCAGACTAAAGAGCTCTACAAACAGCTCAGTCACTCTCACCCATCTGTGGAGGCTGTCACAATAGCTACTTTCCCGTCCAGACTGCTATGAGACATGCTTCTCTGGGCAGAAACCGGGTTGGTCCTCAGAAACCTGGATAAACCCCGAAACATCACCTGCAACACGGAGCAGGAAGGTTACTTCACGCACAGACTAAGTTCACGGGGGTAAAGGTCAGAGGCTCTGACTGGACTTGTTGTTAGGCGGGATTCAGAGGTATAAAAGGTGGGCGACAAAGACATGCAGTTGCACATTAACGCAAATTGAAACAGTCAAGATTCATAATAGATCAACAATGTAAATAATGAAATTTACATTGCTCGAAATTTTGCTCGAGGTTCAATCACAGCTTTACAGCCGGCGAAGGAGTACTGGCGTTTAAGCGCCGTAAGGAGGATTATCTCACCACGCAGGGAACGCGAACGGTAACGGACGAAGTCGCAAAGGTGGAAAGTTCGATGAAACACAAAACTCGGGCAAACTCTGGAGAAAGGACCTTTGACTCTTGCTACATCTACTGTCTTCCGGATACAGGTACCGCCGTCAAAATAAAAGCCTCAAACAAGCGCCTCGTTTTCATTTGACAACTTTTAAATGTGTGAGCTGTAATAATAGCATCAGTTAGTAGAGTAACTGTTTACTGTCAGGACCGTGACTCACTAATAACGTCACGTGTCTAAGTTTTGACTACTTGGGAAGATTAGTTCTCTGATGAACAGTTTAAATCGACGCCCCTGAACGCACCCACAAAACATCAGCCAATCACAGAAGAGATGCAGCTAACAGTGCGGACAGAAGCCAGATTTCAGTGAGAAAGGATTGGCTATATATATAATTTCACTGCACAGTAGAAAGTGAGCTCGTTCGTCATCTTGTGAGTGGCATGTGAACCTGGAGGATTATAGGATTATTACTATTAAAAGTGGTTTTCAACATAACAAAGGCACTAAAATGTATTATAAACTACTTTGAATATATATATATAGTTTTCATACACAATAATGTGAAATAATTTTTCATTGTAGATGAATTCACTTCTTAATATATGCGAAATAATTTAATGAAATGTAGTTTTAGCCTTTTTAACTAATTCACATTCAGTTTTTCCAGATTTGTTTAGCTCAAAAAGTACCACTTAAGCTATAAATTCAGATTAACTTTAGGTGTTAAGAATGTATTATTCTTATTTTTCTGCTAATTATTAAAATATTTATAAATAATGAATTACTTGGATTTTTAGGATAAAGGGATGACAAAAAGCAAAGTGTCTAACCATAAAGATCTTATTTAAGTGCCTAATTGTGTAGTTTTTCCTCAGTTGTAAATGATCTAGTATCTCAACACTGTCCAAGATATGAAGGTCTTATCTTAATCACATACTAAATGTCAAAACCATGTAAAGACCTGCAGACCTCGTTCCTGGATGAATGATAATGTTAGGGAAATGTTTTGTGAAGTCAACACTTTAAATCACAAGGGAAAACACATATTTTAAAAGTTAAGTGATTTATGTCAAGTGTCTGTTTCTGTCAGCGTTGAAGATTAATGCAGCTAATAGAAATCAAACCTCTGAATGAGTTCTGTTTCACAATCCTCTTAAGACTGTAGATTCCCCTTACACTTGTGCACCTTTTTCTTCCATATTTTTCAAGCATTCAACCTTCCATCAACATGCTTGGAAACGGCAGTCTTTAAACAACCAGTTTCATTCATCATTACATTTTTGTGTCACATATGGAGGGTGTCAGTGACCTTTGCTGGTTAGCTGTTAAGTCAGCAGTCTTTCTCTTGATTGTGCCATTGCATCTCTGCTTTAAACATTATTTTTTTATTCAGCTTGTGTAATATTCTGATTTTCTAAGAAACTACTTTTTTTTTCTTTTGCTTTCTGAAGTTGCAAACCGTTTCAATCAAAATGAACAGAAATGAGAGAAATGTGTAAATCAGCTTTATTTCCCAAATTTGCAAAAGCAAGAAATTCGACCATTTCATGTTAACCAGAAAGACAGCTTGGAGAAAAAAAACTGTTTTGTTTTTTGTAAATATCACTCTGCTGTACCTACCTGAAGAAAGAATCTTAAACAGTATGTGTCCAGAATGTGTGGGGTCTGCAAAGATTTTAGCTACCCATTTCCTAGGACCTTACCTCAACCTTTGCGTTGAGGTAAGGTCAACACTTATATTCCTATGTGCTGACCTTAATGCTTGAAATAGAATAGACAGAATAGAAAAATAGAAACTGCCTGTATTGCTCCTCAGTAAGGAAATTCAGATGAACCAGAGGCAAAGTGACAGATAAATCAAACTTTCATTCAGATTCACAAAAATACATCATTTTGTGCAATAAATCTATAAAGTAGTTTAGTCTTTTGAATTATATTCCTGAAATAAATTTAATTTATGAATACATCGAAATTATTATGATACAGATGTAACTTGAACAAAAACTCAGGTGACTAAACAGTCTGACAGCAGTTTGTTTGAGTCCAAAAAAAAAAAAAAAAATGCCACTCACAATATGGCGGCGACGTTGCCCTACGACTCTGACGCCCATGCGTCGTCTGCTCTCCGACGTTTGTGTGATCGAACCTCAATGGCCAAAGATTTTCACGCCTGGAAAGACGCGATTCCTCACATATCTCCCTGAAAGCCTTACGTCGATGGGAAGTTTATCCACGATAAGACGGAAGCCAGGTATTTGTTTTTATTTTAAACCGACGGCTTTGTGCTCTAGCGCCGATAAGACTGGTAACAGCTGGGATTTCATGCTACGCTCCAGGACTATTGTTTTGAATTGAGCCTCAGCAGCAAGGGGCGATATGGACAACCAGCGTTAGAGAGTGTTATCCCGTCGGTTAGTGTTTACAGCTAGGCCTCGGCACGGTTAACTGCCGTCTTATCAGCTCATAATTACACGAATTAACAATTATTTTTCATGTCACACACACACATTCCAGCTATCAACGTGCTAGATTACCATTTCAACGTGCACCATTTGCTTTTAAATGCAATCTGTTAGGGTGGCATTACCGTAACGTAACGACAATCGCTCGTCACACGTTGTATTGCATATGGATGATGCACGACTTTAGGCGGCTGGACCGGTTTGGCGTTCAGTTGTTGTGTCTCATCAAAGCGTGTACGTCGTCTCCACATGGATTACAGGATCCGCAGGAGGACGGGGGGCTTCGAGGCAGCCACGCCACTGAGATGAGTCCTGTCCAGAGCCAGCTGTGCCTCGGCAGCCAGTCTCTCTGCTGCTGCTGCCCGTCAACACGTCCGACAAAAATCTCTGCAGGTCTGATCTGACCCGCACGGATGGGTTGAGCGATCTGAACACCTAGTTTCACAGTTTCTCAGAGAAATATCGAATGAGTTTGGAGTCATGTCTGTCTCTGTAAGTACACGTCTTATCTTTCTATGTGCATGGATTTATTTAAAAATAAAAAATGCCAATCTCTCTGTGGTGGACAGAGGAGATTATAAATGCCTGACATAAGCTGGACAACATGATGGCCACGTAGCTGTTGTAGATTTTCCACTATATTTTTTTATGAAGGTCCTTATTGCCTCCATTACTGTTTTGAGGGACAGAGGGAGGGGAGCTCCCTCATGGCTCATTGGAGCCTCTCTGTCCCTGATGGGGGTTTGGTTTAGAAAATGAAAGGGGGTCTGACTCTCTGGCTTTGGGTTGGCAATTAAACCCTAAACAGCCAGGGACAGATGTGCCTCTCATCCCCTCCCCCTCCCTCTCATCTTGCTCATTAACATTAAGCTCCCGTGTCCATTTGATCATTGATCCACCTCTGACTGCTTCCCCTCGTTCTCTTTTGGCCGTCATTACTGACCCAGCTGGGGATTTTGAGATTTGGATTTTCTGTGTGTGTGTGGGGGCGTGGGCGTGTGTGTGTGTGTGTGCGTGTGCGTGTGTGTGTGTGTGTGTGTGTGTGTATTTCTGTGCTTTGTGGTCTACTAATTCTCCTCCCTTTTCATTCAGATGTTCTGAACTCTTCACTATTCAGTGTCATTTCTCCCCATTTACTGGCTCTAAACAATCAACAAAGTCCATCTGACTTGGCAGTACCATGTCGATACGACTCTGGGTTACTTCTCCACTTATAGTCAAATAATTATCACTAATTTAAAACAAAGGCAAAGGGATTTGGGGTTGACCTTTTGAACCGTATTTAGACACTTCTGTTGGCTATTAGTGTGGTTTGAGTATGTTGTGTGAATTCGTACTGAGATTCCAACAGACAAATGTTTTTACCCACAACACTCGGCTCCAAGTCAATTTCTTCCTTCATCAATATGACCAAATGTTCCCAAGACAGATGCAAATTAACGGTTCTTTGTTAGCCATGAAATGTCTAACTCTGCAAACAAACAAACAAAAAAACTATGGACATGTAGCAAAGTGAACAGACTCTGGTACTTTAACCGATTGGAAACCAGCCGGGTATCGCTCATTGTTAATCGAGCTGAGAGTCTCACATTTTTGGTCACCAATTTCTTGGTACATTTCTCATACTGATAAATTATCATATAAGTGGTTGAATTGCATATTTTTTTATATTGACATTGAATATATTTCAATCGCCTTAATTAGTCTGGAGATTGTAGTTATTATTCATATAAATTCTGAGAGATTATAACCCCAGATCAAAACAAAAGAAGTTTTGATCTCGAGTCAAATAACCATGTTTCCTTACAGCGGTTATCGAAGGTACATAAACAAATATTAACGGTTATGAAAGGTAATAAATGCACTCTGTACTCTCTTAAAAGTCAGGTGACAAAATATGGTGACATAATCAAGTACTGCTGAGTGTAATTGTTTGTGGCGTAAACATGTGAGACTAGACAAACAGGTGTAACCGTAGACTGCAGACTACAGCTCTCTTTCATATTCTATTCCCACTGTCATTCCTCCTCTTTTTCTAGACGATTTTGGCTAAAGCCCTGTATGACAACACAGCAGAAAGCCCTGAGGAGCTGGCTTTCCGAAAGGGCGACATCTTGATGGTTCTGGATCAAGAGAAGACTGGCGGGCCAGGCTGGTGGCAGTGCTCCCTGCATGGCAAACAGGGCATTGTTCCTGCCAACCGCCTCAGAATTTTGGAGACCGTCCCACCACCAGGCTCTGAGCCTGCCCCCGGACTGAAGGAAGACTCTGTATACCTATGCCCTGGCCTTCCTTTGACTCGGACTGCTGTCGCTGGAAGCACGGACGTTGCTGACGGAGTATACCTGTCGCCGCCTGCCACAGGCGAAGGTCGAGGCGGGGGAGTCGCGACTCGAACTGGAGAGCTGCGCAGAGTGGAGGCCGGCCGTCCGCGCTCACACTCAAGTTCTGGCACTCGCCCCAGACCTGATTGGGATATTGGTGTGACAGGACGGCCACGATCTCCGTCTTTAAGGGGGCGTGGTTCAGAAATGTGTGGAACTCTTTACCAGAAGCCACTAAGTCCCATGCCTTCTACAGCTCCGCATGCCAGGCAGCCTGGAGTTCTCCTGGCTTCAGAATCTGTTTACCTTTCTCCAAGTGGCGTCCCAAGGGCTACCGATGAACCAGAAGACACTACATACCTTGTTCCGAGAGACAAGCCAACAGCAGGACATTCAGACGACTGTTACTTGGTGCCCAAAGGGACGCCACTTGCAAGTGATGATGTTTACCAGTCCCCAACAGGTGGTGGTGTGAGCAGTACTCTCTGCACTAATGGCACCTCTGGGATCAGTGTTACGTCACAGCCCAAAGCAAGTCAGGACACTCCTGGAGTTTACCAAACACCTACCCTTGTAGGGTCAAACCTACATCGGCCACCCGCCACAGTTCTGGCTCACCAACACCCATCTTCGCTAACTCCAACCCAAGCGTCTCCCCGACTATTGCTCAAGGGTCTTCCCCCAAACTCTGCAGCTGCAAGGGGCAAACCTGGTGCGGCAAGATCCCCTTTTTCAATCAGAGCGGGGCAAGCCAGGGCTCCGGGGTCGCCAAACTTTGCCCGCAAACCTCCTCCACCAGCCCCTCCGGTGAGAGGAGTCACCAGGAAAGAAGCACAGCAAGCAACACCTCAGTTGGTCGCCTCCATCCCTAAGCTGACGGCTCAGGCAAGTCCTGCAGGCCCGCTGCAACCAGAGGACAAGCAAATCAGAACTCCCCAGGGGAATGGAGAAAAGACGAGCAACGGCCTGGATAGAAGCGGCGGAGTGCCGAACAAAACTGGAGAAAAGCAGGATTACTCGGATGCTGCAGATGACCAGGTATGGTGTACAAGTCTTTAAACCCTTATGGTCCTCTTCTTACTTTTGTACCTTACATCAAAAAGTTGTTATGATGCATGATCTCATACAGATGTAGAGTCATAGCTTGATGGTATCCTTTGCTGCCATGTTAGGTGTATGACACCCCTCCAAGTGGCAGGTGGCAGCAGCCGATCCAATCTACTCACGTAAAGGATGTCGATGGCATTTATGACACCCCACGCAGCGTCCAATCACAAGCTGACCCTGACACAGAGGTAAAGCAAGTATTTCATTTCTAGTATGTGTCTTAAAAGATATGAAATAGCTTTGAGTTCAATGTTTTTAAAGAATCCGAAAATGCGATAAAATCTTCTGTTAAATCCCGTTAATAATCCTTACCCTTTCCTCCAACTGTAGGATGCCAAAATGGCCATTAATGGGAAGTCAAAGCCAATTTTTCTGTCATCTCATGGTTTTATGTTATTTTAGTGAGATCCCAGAGTAAGTGTTGAGGATAACTGGAAGTTTCTAAAGCTGCATTGAGCACTCAGCCCCTTCCCTACTTGTTGCTACACACTGCAAATGAGTGAACTGAAAGAACGCTGCTACACTATGACAGACAATCTTTGCTGGTTTTTCAAAAATATTTCATTACATGTGATTGTGAGGCATGTAATCAGATAAAATATCATTTAACATTATGCTAAGCAATTGTGAATAACATTATACCATAAAATCCTGGTTTTTACTGAGAATCTGAGACCAGTCTACACCTTAAGGAAACCTTGACCAAGTTTTAAACTGTCCACCAAACTACCCTCAAAAGGCAACGCTTCCTTAATTTTATTTGCCATATATCCAACGATAATCAGAAAGAGACACTTGATACTTTCTGTAATTACATAAAATTCTGAAGTGGAAAGTCAGAGCTCCTCGACTGCTCAGAGTTCAGATTAAATATGGCTGCCACTCACGGAAAACATTGTCAATGTTGCAGGAGTAAGTTATATATTTGCATGTCTGATTTTTTTCTGTTTGATTTAATAACAGTAATAGTACTTTGCTATCTCTATTTGTGAGCAAGTTCATTCTTCAAGAAGTTCCTTCTTGCTCACAAGAAGGAGCATATTTTTCTCTGCATAGACCAGAGAAAAATATGATTGTCCTGCACATCTAACACCTGTTTGCACCACAAAAATGAGGAAATGTCGGTTGTTTTGTGACTTTCCAATTATACGACATCAAGTAATTGGAGATATACTGATTAGGTTATTTATCAGCAAATACAAGTTTTCTTCAGTTTTCTTTTTATGTTTTGGTTAATTGACTAATAAAAAAAAAAATCTGTAATGTTTTTTTTTTTTTTTACTAGAAAAATTGTTTGATTTCAGTCCCGGTCTCTGACTGATCAGTGCATCCCAACAACTATCATTTTGAATCGCTACCAAACCTGAGATCACAACATAAGTGATCAGGTCCTGTTCAGTCCTAAGAAAACTCTAGAAAGTGTTGTATAAAACTGGGCTACTCTCAATTTTTGGGGTTTCCTATAGAAGAAAAAACTTTGCCGCTTTTCTTTTGATTTAGAACAACAGTTTAACTGGCCTGGAAAAGGTTCGTGAAGGAATTGCTTCGATCGGTTGTCTTTTACAGAGGCTAGGAATACAACTGTGCTGTATACGTAATCCTGACAGTTTTGTGTCATTCGTTGCAGTCATTAGTTTAGAAATTACTGTAAGCTGCGGTATTACTCTGGAATTCGTGCCTATACAAGTGCAGTGGGTCGTGAATGCGGGAGATGACTATCACATACCCTGTCACTATTTCTTCCCACATACCACCATTAGTCTGCCTCCCTGCCCCCCTCCAAGGCGGGGCCACACCTGTCTCTGTCGGCTGGGGAAGCCTGTCTATCCAGTCCAAATGTTGTTACTATTTTCTCCCAGTCACACCCATGTGTCAGGGCCATTCTACGGTTGTCCCACCACCAGCACTACCACCACCCTGACCACAGTGGCCTCCCCTTTAATCTTAGCTTAGAATGTGTGCCAGCTGTTGGACTGTTTTTCCCTTTTGTCCCGATTCCTCCCTGGTCCCAAATGTAATTAGACAGTTTCTTCCTCTCATTGGGTGTACAAAAGTGGTCAATAATTAAATAGGTCAGTAATTCCAAATGTTGTATATACTGTATTTGCTGATCTTTGTGTGATTTCCTTTTTTTTTCTCACTTCAATTTTATATATTTCAGACTTTTTGATAATCAAAAGTGCAGTATTTTGCTAAATTAAACGGCATGAACTCCATCTAAAAGTGCAGTTAGGGTGAGTTTTTGTGAAGTAAATTAAAATAACAATATTCTAAAACTTTTCCACTTCTCATGGTTGTGTTTCTGTATAACTCAACTAAAAACGACAAAATCTGTTGGGAGGGGAAAAGGTAAAAAAAAACCCAAAACAAAATAAAAACAATCATTTAATTGCATAAATGTGCATCCACTTAAGCTAATACTTTGTTGAAGCACTTTTTGATTTTGTTTTAGCTCTCAACCTTCCTGAGTTCACACCTGCCGTCAGGTATAGCGCATCTGGTTAATCTGAAATGAAGTTCAGCACCGTCTTGTATTCTTTTATTAAGCCCTTGGTGTGCAAACAGGTTAGGTAAGCTTAAAGGAGCTCATTGTTCAAAAGTATCTGCGCAGCGCAGATAAATAAAGACTCGCTCACGTCAATTGGAAACTGGTTAATTGTTTTTTAACCAGGAGCACCAGAAACATCTTGTAAGTATTGGCTGTGTGTCGCACTTGACAGCAATCACCTCTGCTCTCCATATGTCTGGACTAAGAGCATTACATCCAGGCTTACTTGGCTAAAACCATCCAAAACAATGTGGATTAATGTGTTATGGTCAGATACCAAAACTTAAACCTTTCGTCTCTTATGTTTTGTCTGTGGAGCAACACAAACAAACGTGCAACTTTTCTTCAAATGGATACAATTCAGTTTTGGAAGTTGAAAACTGAGATGATAGCACTTTTTAAGCACTTCAACTACACATCTAATTTACACCAGGATTACCTCACCAGACGAAAAGTGTTAATGACCCGACAAGGATCCAGATCTGAATTTGACAGAAAATCTAAGGAGTCCTGTGGAGAGGCTGCCGCAAGAGATAACCACAGAGTCTGATAGATTTATCGGATGCTTGTAGGGCGTAGTGGGAAAATATTGCCAAGTGAGGATGTGGCCTGCAGATAGACTCCTATTAAAGTTTTAGATTAAGGGTGTGTACACTTGTTGCTGCTTTTTAATGTATTTTTCTCACTAGCAGATTTATTTGTTTATTGGTATTGGTAAGAAGTTTCCAATACATATTGTTTGAGAGAAAACATCATCCTATCACATTCGCGGAGAATTTTCATTTGACTTTTCCTCATTTTTACAGTTACAAAGTTAAAGGAATACGCATTCGGTGAAAATGTGTCGTTTTCGCCACTTGTAGGTCTATGACGTCCCCACAGTCACTCTGATCAAACCCGTGGCAGACATAAAGCCTGATGAAGACGAGGACGAAGTCTACAGTGTCCCCACTCTTCCAGGTGTCCCTCTGGTGCTGGGTGAGTCCACCAGCAGCCTCCCCACTGAGGACATCATGCACGTTGGACAGGTCTGTTTTGTCCCGGAACCTGACAAACGAGCCAGTGGCGGAGATCAGAAACAAGACTCCACTGAGGTTGACTGTGGGATCTACGACATGCCCTCCCTGACCATTGAAGTGCTTCCCCATTCGTGTTCTTCGTCCTCCTCCGCCTCCACTCGCCGCCACTCTGTTTCCAGCAACGGCTCCGGCGACATTCAATGGAAAGCTTCGCTGTCGAACCTTGTCCACTCACTGCTGGGCACCGCCTCGTCCTTGTCCTCGCGGGACCTGGCTACATCTCTGGCTGAGATCCTGTCCACCTGGAAGGCCAGTCACACAGGTGACCCTCCGCCGCCTCTCCAGCAAGCCTGGGTTCGGCTTTCGGACGTGCTTCCGGCGTTATCTGCCATCGGTAACGCTCCTCCAAACGAGGGGCTCTTATCGCTGGTCCAGCGTTCTCTGGAGGAGTCCGCCCTCCTCCTGCAGGCTCAAGGGCGACCTCGTCTGTCTTCCCAGGAATCTCTGTCTCGCAGGCCCCTGCCAGCGCTCCCGGTGCCTGATGGGAAGTCATGCGGCGGTGGAATGGGTTCTCGTAAAGGGAGCTGGATCCAAGAACGGCCCCTGCCTCCGACCCCTCAGCCTATGTTTCCTTTGCCTCCAACTCCTGCCTGCGTCACCCTAACCATGGGCCCCGTTAATGGAGAAGAGGACCCCAGCAACGAGTACGCTGGGATTGGCTTGACCTCAGTCCCAGCCCCGGTACCTTCAGGAGACAGTGTTGGATATGTCAAGCTGCAGGTCAGTCTAACAGTCACTGTTTATGAGCGAAGAAGTATTCATAGTCACCACTGACGGTTCTCTGTTCCCTATATTAGGGTAAACCAGATCTTCCTCCGGATGTCCTCTCTGAGAATGGACAAACTTTCACCGGAGAGCAAAGGGTGAGTAATTTCCGCAGTGTTATTCACCTCCACATGCAGTCCTGTGGAACAAGGAAGTACACTGTGGTTCTGTTGTGGTTTCACTAATTGAAAAAATATTTTGGTCTTCACTAAGTCATGGCAATTAGAGCAATATTGCAAATTAGTTGTTAACTGCGAACTCTCTCTCGAGGTCTCACCACTGCATATTAGTCATGTTTAGATCTAGACTTTATCTCATTCACTAGAAACCCTTAATTATGTTGTTTTTTTAGCCCCTCTGTTGTATATTTGCAGCTATGTTTAGTATCAGTACCCTGTTGCATGACCCATTTTGGACAAACTCCCTTTGCTGGCCTCATGTTTGACTGTAATACTTTAGCATGGAGCAGAGTTCATAAGTGGCTCAATGACCAGAAGTACAAGCTCAAATCATAACCCTTCCACTAGTGTGCTCGACGGTGGGTATGGATTGTTGCGCTCTTATGCTTGTTTAGTTTGGATAGCATGGTGCATTATGCCCAGAGATCTTGTCTTTGGTCATTTCTGTCAGAAACACATTGTTCCAGAAGGAACGTTGGAGTCATTCTGTCATATTCTTAAAAAGGAATAAACTTTCTGCTTTCAGCCAATCTTTTTTTTAATGTCAGACTTCAACGTGCCAACTCCAGCCTGCGGATCCAGAGAGCTTAGCACAGTCAGAGCTTGGGGTGAATTTCCTGGGAAGTGCAGTCCGTGGAAGATTGGTCTCAAGCGTTTCCCCACTTGAGAAAAATTTTTCTCACTGCGGAGGAAAGGACTTTAAATGTTGTAGCTCTTTGGAGATTGATGGCCAGCAACAGGTGCTTTGGTGAAGTCACTGTTGACAACTTTCCACCTTCGCGCTGTGTTGTCAAACTGCCAACGCTTCTGTTTTTATAGAGGCACCTGCAGCAACACCTGGATACAATTTTCCCTTTTTAAAAAAAACAAATTAATGGAAGCAGCAGAGGTGCACTTTTCTTTTCCTTGTGTTTTCTTCTACTCTATTTTTCCCCTGCATTTGGAAAGTGTAGGATTTATTGTGTCTTTGTGCAATTGAGAGTAGATCTTATTCATTTGAAAACCTGAAAGACCAAATCTTTCTTTTTTATTATGTCTTGATATGTAAAACTCTTAAAGCTGGAGTGCACTTTCTGTCTTTTTTCCCATGACGGTACCACGCTCCTGTTGTGTCACTCTGCCTGCTGTCACAGATGATTTATGCACAAACAGCAGCTCCACTCGGATAAGTCACTTATTCACTCTGAGTTGACAGTGCGCTCTGTTTACTAGTAAGCACTGTGACTCATTAATCCAGCTAGCTGTAGCTGTTTGCTTCCCAAGACTCGCTTGGCTTTGCATTGGCCTTCGCAGCCCTGCCGATTGGTGTCGAAAGTACATACACAGACATCAGAAACCGTAATTAGTTACTCTGAGCGTCCAGCGTCAGACTCTGAGGTCTTGTTTTGCTGCACCAAACTGAAGTCACGTCTTCTGTGCAGCACTCTGCATTTTTCCTGCTCCTCGCAGGGTTCCCTTGTCATCGCGGCCCAGACGAAAAACAAGAGTTCGCTTGTGAGTCTCAACAATCTGGCCTCACATAGTGAGGAGGCCGCAGGACAATAAGTGACAGAAAGCACAGTCCTTCCTTCAGCAGCCTCTCTTGTTTTTGATATACTGCGCGGAGTTGTGCGTTTCACTCTGACTTTTCAAACCGTGGAGTTGCGTCTGCGATTCCCTTAGGTTTCGATGGATGAATTTATTAGTACATGGCAGTCACAGGGAGTCCTGTTGCAATGGATTTCAATGTAGGCAAATTATACCTCAGGTTTTTTTTTCTGCACTTTTAGGCAGGTCCCAATAACTGTGTACGGCTTCAATAATAGTACTTGCTGTGCTATAATTTTGAAAAAATAATTGAGACTGTGTCATATAACCTTGTTTAGGCATGAATCATTTTCTAGGCTGCTGTTCCCACACTGGAATCTGAATCTGTGCTGCCTTTTCGTTATTGTTGTGTCCTCTGATGTGGTTGTTTTAGATGTTATAATAATTTCTCTTTTTTCACACCTGGGTTGACTACATGAGCAAGAAAAGGTATGGTGTATTTTGAAGACTAACAATAAGAAGACAATTGTAAAAGCCTTTTTTGTGGCTCAGTCTGGACTTTCATTTGGGTTGTTACTATTTCTTCAGTGCTTTTCCCCCAAATTATATGTTCCAACAATTTATTGAAATCTGGAATGCCCTTGCAAGACATTGTTACGCCCTTAATTTATCCACATTTTGCCAAGTAAAAACCATAAACTTTAATTTATTTGATTAAAATTTGATGTAACAGAACAAAACAGGGTAGTGCATAAGTGTGAAGTGGAAGGAATAAAATACCTGACTGTAAAACTTTCACTCTTGTAAGTGTGGCATTTTGTTTTAATTGCAAGTTTTATGGAGTGTCTCTATTGTTTGTTTGCAGTCTAGAGACGGAAATCTTTGCCTGTACTAATTTGTAAAATAGCTCAACCTCAGAGAGTGCCAGAGACATTGATTTTCAAGTCCTGCCCCTTTTTCTCAATTGTGTTTATGTCTGGTATTTTGCCCATTCCAGCACATAAATGTGCCTTGATTATAAACCTTTTCCTCTGGGGTTGTTGTCCTGCTCGAATGCTCTGGTTAATAATGATGCCCCAATATCTTTAAAAAGCCTGATCCGCCATTTTCCTTTTTGTCTAAAAAATTGCTAAATATAAATCAGCAAAGTATCGACCAATCTCCCAAAATTAACAAAATTGGGCCCAAATTATTGGTACACGCCTACTGATCAGTACTCTCCTTACCCGGCCTGTTGGTTTCAATGGGAGTTTAGGTTCTGGTAGGTTAGCAGTTGTGTCATACTCTCCATTTTCAGAGGCTGGACCGAACTGAGCTCTGTTAGATGCTCGGGATGTTGTTTTAGAACCTAAACCTGCTTTAAACTGATTCACAACCTGCTCCTTGACCCGTCCGGTGTTCTTCATAAAACTTAGACTACATTCACACATACTTGGACTCTATTCACTATAAGGTCACTAGTGAAGGCGATCGGTTGCATGTGTATGAGTAAAAGGGGCTGAACGCTGCCACCACTTTTCAGATTATTTGTGAAACTTTGAAAACCTTATGTACGATGTTTGTTCTACTTCCTAAATATATGAAAACAAGCCTTAAAATGCATTCAAGTTTGCAGAAGTGATGAGAAAAACTTGAAAGAGTATAAATACTCTCTCAAGGCATAGTGAGTTGAAGTCTTCTCCTCCATGTCTCTCGTTTCCACCCTTCACCGTTGCGTTTCCCCGTACAGATGACTCCCTCGCCTCCTCTGCCGGTGGCCCTCTCCCTGGAGGACTCGGAGCTGCTCTCCTTCTACTCCTCTCAGAGCTTCGCCCACCTCTCCTGCCTCGCCGACGCCATCGACGTGCTCGACAGCAGCGTGCACGGCAACCAGCCGCCGCGCATCTTCGTCGCCAGGGGGAAGAGTCTCATTGTGACCGCGCACAAGCTGGTGTTCATCGGGGACACTCTGTCCCGCCTCCTGACCTCCGCCGACCTCCGGGCCAAGGTACGCTCCTGCTCTCCGAGTCTTCCTGTTGTAAACGCTTGAACTGAATCAAAGCAAACGTCGCGTCCTTCCTTCGTTTCAGATCACCACTTCCGGAGGGAGGCTCTGCCAGGTGTTGAAGGCGGTCGTCGTGGCAACCAAGGGCGCAGCACAAAACTACCCGTCGGCGACCGCCACCCAGGAGATGATGGACCGCGTCACCGAGCTCTACCAGCAAGCCGCCGGCTTCTCCACTCTGCTGCAGCGTCTGGCTGAAATATCGTCGTGATATTTCATTTCGCTTGTACAAACGTTACACCGATATTTTAGTGTCAAAATGCCTTATTTGTCTTTACACTATTATATTTCCTTACCTTTGTCTGTGAGGGAAGCCATACCCTGAACTACTTGTTTATCCACACTGCAGCTGTTGCTCAGCTGGGGTTTTTATTGCATTGAGTCTTTCTACAAAAAGAGTGTGTTTTTTTTTTGTTTTTTTTTATTCCTTTTATGTCTCTGTTTGTATACTGACGTTTTTGCTTTGATGGCAGACACTCTTGTTTTCTTTTAAGTGTTAACTTATTGAATATTGAAATCCCTCAGAGGTTGAAGCAGCCCTTGCGGACCTGTTATTTTGGGAGCTTTGCTTTAATGCGCTTGCCACATTTCCTTTTCCTCACACATGATAGCTGTTTTTCTTCCTTCCTCTATTTATTTAGCAAGCCCCTGCTCCGAAAATAGTCCAAAAAGAAGGCCTTTTATTCCGGTTCTGGCCTTCCTTTGTACAATGATACCCGATGGGCCTTGTTTTGTCACCGCTCTGAAAGCATGTTGTCTTTTATATTTCAAAGCAAGCACTAAAAGGAAAGTTTGCCTACGTCTTGACATGTGGAGCAGTAGTAGGTCTGTTTCCATTGGAGAGCAAAGGCAGTGCTCACAATTCCCACACTTACAAGAAGCGTCACTCTGCACATTCTTCGGTTCACCGTTATGCAGGTTATCACAGTATCTGAGAAGTCACTGAATGCCAGAGAATGACTAATGATGGTTGGGTGAGAAATTACCTAATCCTGTTCTTTCCCACAGTGATGTGGGAGTATAAGGAACCTGCTGACCGAGTTCACCTGTTACAACATGTCTCGTTTGGATGTGCACCTTTGCATGGCTTCAGCTTTGTCTTTAATCATCTTTCTTCTAAGATGCCTACCAGTGATTTGTATCCATACCTACTTCAGTAGATTTAAACAGCCAGGCTGAGACCTTATTTCACTTCAGGATGTGTAAACGTTTTACATCTAAAAACTGACTGTTGCAATGGCCAATGTGATGTTGACCTGACTCAATGAACACTGGGGCATAAATCACACTTCGTCATTTGACCTAAAAAAAAAACTAAACAAAAAAGAACAGACAAGTTTTTGAACACTACTATCTGTATGGTTATCATCATTCTGAGTAATGGGTTACTTTATGGAACATCTCATACATACTTGCTACTAATTTATGCAACTAAATGAAGTCGCAAAAGGGCTTAAACTTGGAATATAGTTGTAACTTTTTTTTCCAAGGTTATTTTAAATAGTCACTTATACAACTTGACTTTATTCTGCAATATCTGATACGAATCACCAGGGTTTTCATAGGTTTTGTTTTTCTTAAGGGCTGTGATTTTATTGTCTTGTTCACCCGCGCCACCTTGTGGTATCCCGAAGTATTGCATAAAAACTATCTACTTCCCTAGTTTTATGTTTGAGCATTTTGATCGATAGTTATAACCATATTGTTAACCCTTTTTGTTCTGGACATTCTTGTTTGTATGACTTTGATTTGCTTCATTTTTATATATGCAAATCCTTCATCTGGAATACTTGAGCAGTGGATTGCGATGTTACAATGTCTTTTTTTATTCAATATTTTACATAATACAGGTATGGCAATTTTTTTTTTTTTTACAGGTTTTTCCATTGATAAGAAACCATCTTTTTCGAACACTACATTTGCTGTATGTCTTTTGTATTTCTGTTCAGAATACAGAAAGAGTTTTGAAACAAAACAAACGTGTTTTTCTGAGAAGAATTTATATTTAAATGTGTATTTTACTTTTGATTCAAATTCTGTTAATAAGGGTGTTATTTATTGGTTATTTCCGTAAAGCAGTATAAATCCTAATAAAGTCACCTTTTCTGAATAAACCTTGACAAATCCCACGGCTCGGGACTGCCGAGCCCTGCCACTTTATTCTTGTAGCGTTCAGGACAAGCCGAACGACTCCGGAAGCTGCCGAAGTGTGACGCCGAGCAGCAGCCGTAGCGACGTTCGTCGGAGTTCAGACGAGCGGAGGGAGCAAAATGGCGGACGAAGATATTACGCTTGATGGAAAACCTTTACAGTCGCTCCGAGTTGCTGATTTGAAAGCTGCTCTGGAGCAAAGGAACCTACCGAAAAGCGGGCAGAAAAACACACTCATAAAGAGACTTAAAGGGGTAAGTTTTTGCCCCTGCTTTGGGTGTCTGTGTCGAGTCCGGCTAAGTTCGGTAAGAAGGCGAGCAACGGCATCGGGGGGGTAAACGTTAGAGGCCGTAACAGTGTGTAGAAGCGGGAATGCCTAAACCACCACGCACACGATATTACACGTCAACAACTGTACGTTGTAACGGCCCTAAGTGACAGTAGGACTAAAAAACCTACCGAACAGCTTCGGACTGGGTTTCCAACAGTTCGCCGAGCACCGTGTTGCACATTGTTGAACTGTGCACCTGTCAAGTCGAGGCCTAAGCTGAGAGTAGCCAACAGCCGCACAGAGTGTACAGTACATGACAGCCCCCGTCCGCGCGCATTGCATGTCTGTGTGTGTGTGTGGGGGGCGGGGGGGCTTACGGGAGCGCGCGTTGCGATGTAAACAGTATACATACGTCAACAATTACTACGGTATGCACTTTTTCTTTCCAGGAATGTCTCCTATGCATAACAGGACTATGTTGTTGAACCGGACTTTTAGCCAATTAGCAACAGGAAACGTAGTTTGAATTAATGCTAAAGATTAAGTTCATATGGTCCTATCTGTTGAAAGATGCATCCTCGTCAAAAAGTAGCCAAATTTATGCACTTTTGTCTTATTCATAAAATGTTTATTTTTTTCGAGGCCTTAGTATTTATTTATAAAACACATTTATGGGTGACTTTGCACCAACTTTGTAGTATTTGTACCACCTCAGCACAAACAGCATATGCCATCCAGAAATATATGAAACTCAATACCTAGGAAACACAATATCTTAAAAACTCTTTATTAATATTTTATAAGACGTAAAACATGTGTCTGGTACATTTAAAACTGTCTTTGAAAGGTAAATGTAGCAAAAGAAAAAATAAATGCATAGACATTTGTGGGAATTTGTACAATTCAACACTTTTAAATAAAATGTTGAAACATGAAAAATATTGACTCTTAGCATTATTATTATCATCAATGAAAGAATGACGCAGAACCTTTTTGGCCCCTAACCTGACTGTGTATAGAATAAGCAGTCCAAATCTCTCTCAGTGCACTGTGAATTCAGGTCTTCCTACAGAAAGTTTGTGTATAGCTGGATAAATTTGGATAAATTGCTTTTCCCAGAATAAACTGGTATCTTGGCTAAATAATTGCACGAGTGCTTTTTGTTGAAAATTGTGTAACGAGTGAAATATCCTTAGGAAATGTAACAAAGGCTTATTGCATCCCTGAACAAGAAATTCTATAAGTAAATAACTTTCAAACTCATAAATAAGTTTGAGTATCTTGGTGTTTTGAGGTGTTTGATACAAACTGCTGATTTTTTTTTACAACTTTGCGCACAAATGTATCAAACGCTGCTTTTTCAGAATAAATACGCCCATGTCATACCTAAGTCTTTTCATTTGGGTTTTTCCTACTTTATTTTGCGCAACATACAAAGAAGTTGACATTTTTATTTCATTTCTGTAGTTTGTGGAGATCTTGCATTTTTGATTCGAATTTTAAATAACAATCTGAAATTAAATTTTCTGAAACCTGCATATCTCTGAATATGAATGGGATTAGTTGGAATACGTAAATTTACTGAATAATATGTCATTGGTATATTTGTGGCACAAGCATTTCTAATTGTGCTTGTCTAAGTCTTGATATGCAGTAACAACATTAGACATGTAAATATTGTTTGTGGTGTGAATCTCTATAAACTGTTAAAAAGTGCTGCTCGGTAGGCTTACAATGAACACTCAGAGATGTCCTGAGTCTATGTAATTTTATAGACAACCATTCCTGTGACTTACATGCAGCCAAAACATGTTTGTTTTTCCTGCATACATCATTCAGGGCGGAGTTTAGGCTGTTTGAGTTAGTGTTAACATGATGTTGGAATCTGACAGCAAGATTTAGCTTTTATTTAGTAATAAAAGTGTTACTGCACTTCCTTTAAAAATTCTATATTTTCTTTGAAGTTAACATTTTTAATAGTGAGATTGGGTGTGATCCTTAAAAGCAATAATTATTAAGGGAATGCAATCTAAAATTGTTAGTATTTTGAGGACAAAACACATACAGTACACTGTTGCATTAGGGCAAAATTAAGATTAATAACAAATAATACACATCATCGTTTGCTTCATTTAACCTCTTAAATATCGATGCATTTCCTCCCTGTAGGCTCTGATGCTGGAAAACCTGCAGAGGTCATCGTCTTCTCACAGTGGGCTGCAGCCTAACTCTCAGGTCGGAGATTATTTTCGAGCGGTTTTAGTTTGACAACATTCCATGTCCAGATCTTGCCATTTGACCTGTTGTTCTGTGTTGTAGATAGGAGAAGAGATGTGTCAGAACAGTTTCATTAAACAGTACCTGGCCCAGCAGCAAGAGCTCCTACGTCAGAGACTTGCGAGAGAGGCTAAAAAGGAAGAGGAGGCTGATGGTACAACACTTCTATAGATATTCAAGATAACCAAACAGCCATCCGGTACCAACTGCTAATTACTATAAACCCTGCCTTGTGTCCCGTCCCACAGAAAGCGCAACCGGACCAGAAGAGGATGAAGACCACTCGGAAGACAATGACAGCCCTTCCTTTGTCAGGAAGGTCAGTAACCTGAATAAAGAAATGAGAAAAACAAGGGATGTATATCGTTTAACTTGGATAAATGATACATTTATGGTGCTTTTATAATGTTCTTTTATTCCATCAGCTTAATTCATTAAGTGAAACACATTGCATAGATTAATTAAACAAAATTCAATTCAAATCAAATTCAGAAATACTTTTTAGATCCCAAAGGGAAATTAAATGTTGTAACTCATTTAACTGAGGAGTTATTGTGGCTGGTGATGGCTGTGGGCAAGAAAGATCTCCCGTAGCAGTCTGTATTGCAACAAATTTGATACAGCTTCTAACTAAAAACTGTTTTTTTTCTAATTTATTACATATGACTGTATTTCCCTTGAATATTTTTAAAATTTGTCAGCCTACAAACACTAACTCAAGTCAATCTCACTGAGATTTTATATGAAAGACCAAGACAAAGTAATGTCTTGGTCTGAAGTAAAACGGAAAATAATACAGGGGTTGCGTTTTTTTCATGACATGCTTTGGATTTACTTTACTCTGACACCTCAAGTAATGTGTAGGTCAACTAGTTGCCTTAAAAAGTTAGCTAACTATCAAGCTAATCTCAGTATAAGTTCAGCTGTTCAGTGAAGGCCTTAGATGTTTATTAGAGAACAAACAGCATCATGAAGACCAAAGAACGCAGCAGACAGTTCATGGAGAAAGATGTGTAGATAGTAAAAGTAGAGAGAAGCAATAAAACAACATCCCAAACTTTGACCTCTGTTGATTTTATTATTATAAAATGGAAAGCTGACTTAACAGGACATGACCGGCCACTGAAATGGACAAGCAAGTCAAGGAGAGCATTAACCAGAGAAGCAGCTGAGAGGACATCTACCTTCTGTTGGTCTGGCACATAAATTCTGAATGCAAGAGATGGAAGTTTGTGGATCTAATGCGACAAAATGTGAAAAAGTTCAAGATCCGCAAGATACAGCAGCAGACAAAGTAGTTTGGAGTTGTTTAAAGCAACAAATGTTTCTCTCTGCTTCATATTAAAAATACGGTTTCCTGGTTTTTGATCGGATCAGAACAGATGCGGATATTGATTACATGCAAAAAGTATATTTTTATAAAAACCTTCAAAGATAAAAAGAAAATTTCATCTTCTTTGTCCAATAGCATCCAGGCACCCTGGACCAGCCCTCGGCCCCTGAGGCCGGAGGAGAAAATTTGGTGATTGGTCACCGACCTGCCGCTGCGTCCCACCACCGAGAGTCCACCGAAGCTCCAAGAGCCAGGACGCAGCGGCCCTCCTTCCAGCAGGGACACAAGGAGCCAGCGGCCGCCTCCCCTCCTCGAGCCGTTGCCTCCTTCTCGCTGCGTGTCCTGGGACAACCGGACAGCCAGGGACACCCGGCCACGGCGCCCCCCGGCCAGGAGAAGGCCGCTACCTCCCTAAGCTCTCCCAGAATGGCCCAGCCTGCGCTCAATCTCAGCCGATCCGCCCGTGGTTCGGCTGACAACCACGTCCAGAACGACAGCGACGAAGACGACAACGACGATGACAGCGACGACGACGAGGACTGGGGTCCCAGTTCTGGAGGGGCTCGGAAGAGAAAGGCGGCGGTTCCCTCGAAGCAGCAGGTGGCTGCCAGTATGTCGTCATCAGCTGCGGCGAGATCCAAACGCAAGCTCCAGCCTCCTCAGCACATCCCACCTCCACAGGTCCACGACACTCCCATGCAGCTGCGCCACCCCACACCTCCTCCATCTCCACCCCCGAACCTGTTCCCCCTGCCCGACACTCCAAAGCAAAGCCCCCCCGACGATCAGGAACGAGACGGTGCACGTGACCCAGGAATGGCGTCCTTCCCACCTCCCGCCATGCAGAGGCAGGACTCCGACTCCAGCTCCGGCTCCAGCAGCCCCGAACCTCCGGCGAAGCGTCGCTCCGGCCCGCTGTCGCTGCTCATGCACAGGATGGAGTCAGAGGAAACAACCTCATCCCCCGGGTTCTCCGGAGAAACGGCACACTCGACTGCCACGTGTTCCAGCGAATCCCCCCTTCAATCAGCGGAAACCAAAATGCAACAGGAAACCAGAGAGATGGAGGATGAGAAACAGCTGAAGAAGGAGAAGGAGAGTCTTAAAGCACAAGAACGAGAAAGGGAGAAGAAACGCTTGGAGGAGGAGAGGGAGAAGGAGAGAAAACGGCTGGAAGAGGAGAAGAAGCAGCGGCTGAAAGAGGAACAGGAAAAGGAGAAAAGACACCAGGAAGAGGAAAACGAAAAGAAACGCAGGGAGGAGGAGAAGAGACGAGAGACGAAGCTGAAAGAGGAGGAAGAAGAGAAAAAAGTGAAGAACGACCGGAGAGCAGCAGCTGAGGAAAAAGATTCAGGTTCCTCCTCTGATTCCGACTCCAAATCAGAGTCCTCCTCACGCTCATCATCGTCATCATCCTCGTCTTCCTCCTCCAGGGATGAAATTCAACCTGCCAGTCAGCTGAAGGTTGGTGCTTAATTGGTTTCAGTGTTTTCATTCTCAAGGACTCAGAGAATGAGAACGTACAGAATAATCTCTTAAGGGTCTTGATCCCGATACTAAGGGTTAAATACACTAAGTGAGGGGAAATAAATGTTTTACTCAGAAATAGCCCATTAGAAATGTATTTATTTATAGAGAAAAATACTGACACTTTATAATTCATTTACCTATTCTGCTTACTGTTAATGTATCATATGCCTTTATGTTTAATCTTGAGAGGCTTGGCTGATGCAGCATCTATAGCTCAACAAAAACCGTAAAAAGACCGTTTCCTTCTTGGAAACATTGTATGTTCCTGGACAATTTTGTCTCGAAAATTAGAAAAGATGTAAATGGGATAAATCTCAGTGAAATGCAGCCCTGATAGTAACTATCAAAAAACAAATGATTTTGCAGATGCCACAGCTGGCACTGATATAACTGGAGCCTCTAATGAGATGCTATGTTTTACTAGTTTTTTTTTATCAAAATCACAGTTGCTGTATGTGCACCAATCTGAACATTTTTTTAGTTTAAATCTTATGGAGCAAAATAAACTTTAATTTATTCTTGATGTGCACTGTTTTGTTTGCATTTGCCTTTCATTTGTCCTTCTTTCATTCATCTCACAGAAAGCAGACCAAGAGCAAGAGCCTGAGGTTCATAAAAAGACCGAGTTCAGAAAAGACTCAGAGAAACCTAACCTTTCAAAAAGGTAAGTGATCATTTTAATTAACATATTAAGATTATCTAAATAAAATTATATCTATATTCAGTCAACAGATTTATTTCAAGCCATTCTTTGAAGAGTAAATCAATCGCTTTCAAGTTAAGAGATTTAGATATTTTTTCTACACTAACATGTTGACAATACAAAGTCCATGGGTTGTATAATGGACATACTGTACATCCAGTCTTTGGTGTGTTTCATAACAAACAATGAAAGTAGCAGATATCACAAGGTAAAATGTGGCTGTCTGCAGGTGGGATTTTGGACATTATTGGATTATCACTTTGTTGTTTATTGTGCTGTTAGATATGATGTAACACACGATTTCATAGATATTACTGTAAAATTCTCAAACCTTACGAATATGGTTTATTAATATGCCAGTACCTCTGTGATTAAATAAGTGCAGACATTAATTTAACAGACTAAGCAAAACCTCTGAATGCTATCGAATTTTTGAATCAGGGTTTGTGTATCTGCTGACTTTTTAAGCTTATTTAAAATGCAGGAAATGAGAGAAGTTCCTGATCATTTTTGATACAAGTAATATCCATATATTAGCTGATATCAAAGCAAACAAAAGCTCAAACATGAAGCGTCCTGATAATGTGAAGTGCGCATTGTTTTCAAGATTATGAATGAAGAAGCAGCCTTCTGGGTCATGAGATTATTAGAGATTGAGGTCATACGATTTTTAGACAGTTCTGAACTTGGAAAGTATTTGTACAGGAGGACAGGAGGGGTTAAGACGTCCTGCTTGACAAGCTCCTTTAATTCTGAATTTCTGGATCATTCACATAAAATGGCTCCTAAGCTTACAGGAAGAGCCATCTTATAAGTATGTCTCTACACACAACATAATTGGTTTCTTAAAAACAGCCTTTCACTTTGAAACAAACTGCAGGCATTTAGATCAAAGACACTTTCAAAGATTACAAGAATGTCCTTGGATATAAAGTATCAAGAAATCAAAGGTGGCGTAAAAGCAGCACAGCATGGCACATTAAAAGCATCCGTTTTTATTGAGCTGTTTATTGTGGTTTAAGCTGCTGGGAAATATGAAGTTGAAATCAATTCCCAACAAGTGTTTTTTACATTGCTGCATGGTCTTTATGTTATTGGTTTTGTGAAGACATAGTGCACAGTAGGTTTCATTAGACCAGCAAAAACCTGAGACTGGATCTGGGAGAAGAACGAGGCTTCGGTCGATTTGCACTCATGTGTTTTGTGACTGAGTATCACTGGTCAGATTTAGGTGGCAGAACAAACAAGAAATGAATTAATAAATTAAATAATTGATTTATAAAATAGCAGTTGTAAAAACGAACAAGCCTTTAGCATTAAAATAAAGCTTAACGATAATTTAAAAAAAATCTAAAGACAAAATTGGTGGTTTAAAACAAAGGAGTGTGCAATCTGAACGGGTAGATGTTAAGCTGATGGAGCAGCTTTAATTAGTGATGAAATATATTTAGAGCCTTACTTATCCTTGAATGCCTGGTGGCGTTGAAAATCTCTTGACTTCTATTTATTTTCTTTGAAAGGAACTAAAGGAACTGTTACTTTGTGCTTTTTTTAAAAACTGAATAAAGGACAGGAGAATTAACACAGATAAGAAGATAATCATACTTATAAGAAGGAATATTGTCACTTTTTCTTCCAGTTGTTGTCAGACAGCATGACCAGAAACTGATTCAGACAAATACTTACAAACATAACATATTTCATCAATCCAAAACTATGGGTTTTTTTTTAGTCCATTTCACACCTCCTACTAGCAATAAAAAAAACACATTTGAAAAGATTGTTGAGATTTTTGCTTAAGTCATATATCCAAAAACTAAGCCTGGGAAGATAACTGGTGCATGATAAATCATTTTAATATTTAATTACTTAAAAATAACGATGCTGTATTATGAAACAAACCCATGTCTGGGCTGTTCAGCATCATGATAACACCTCCGTCAAAACGGTGCCCTTGTTTTCTCCTTGGAATAATAATTATAGTCCTACCTAATAGTTTTCAGCCATTACTCGTATGTTAAAGACGTGCGCCACGTTAAAGCGTCATGCTAAGCTTTTATTTTGGAACTCCCAGACCGGAACTCGGTCCCGCATTCTGTAAGGCTTGCTCGTCCTTAGCCAACATGGCCATCGTGCATGCACCGCATCCCTGATACAAACGCAGTGTTCGGCTTTTGAGAAGCAGAAACGCTCGCGTCAGATTCTGCGTTTTATTCCTCCGACTCCGGCCCTCACCTGAGCGAAACAGCCACTAGCGCCGCAGTGTCGATTTTACCCCACGGGAGTTTTTCCTTTCGCGGCCGGTCATAATGCTGTCCGAAGGCAACAAAAACGGGTAAGGGTGAGCCAAAAGGCGACGGAAGGCTTCAGGTTGCAGCTTGTACTTTTCCATCGATAATGTGGAAATCGGAAAGGAGAAACGTCTGTCGTTTTTTTTTTTTTTCTCTCGCCGCATGCTGCTGATGTAGCCGGCAGCTAATGCCTGGCTATGAAATATCATGTCATCCATTCACATTGGCCTGGTTAGCGTGTTGCATGTTCGCCCATGTGAGGAAGACCGGGGGTGGGGGCGTTGGTGAAAGCCTTTTGTTGGGTGAAGGAGCATTGAAGATTTTGTTGGGGGAGGAGGAGGGTGAGGGTCCCCTTTTCTTTTGATCAATGCCTAAAATAACTGAACATTGAAGGAAACTAATGAATAACTAATGGCCTCAGATACCATGTGGAGAGGGGGGAAAAAAACACACTGATTTCTCTCCCTGCTATTCCACATCAACGCATTTCTAGTTCTTCAGGTCCATAATGTTCTTGCACAAAGACCTTTAATGAACATCATATTTATTTCTGGAATTTGTGTGGCTATGGCTGGTAATGATCTTTGCGTTGTCAAGGGAGATCATTAAAGCAGACATCTGCTGGCTGTACAGTGGTCCCTTATGGTGTGAGATAATTCTCCAGCTGGCACCAGCATTCATGATCTCCTGTGGGATTCCACTTTACCTCTCATTTAATAGGTAACAAATGTGTTGGGCCGATCTGTTCATTTTGTATTAGATCTTAATAATTTTGTTAAGCTGCTGTAAGTCGTTAACTAGCAGGGTTGTTGTTTTGTTCTTGAATAGCTTGACCATTTGAAAGTACTTTCACATTTTACAGCTTATGAAACAGCTCTTCAGGTGACAGTTGGACTTCATTCAGCTTCCTCATTCCTGCCTCGTCAGACGGATAGCAGCCTATTTTAAAAGAGCAGCAAGTGAATTGATTATTCACCTCTCTGCTGAGACCTTTTATTGCTTTAAGGCAGTAGAAGCAACACACACACACACACACACACTCCCCCCCTACATGTAACAATTTTACCCTCTTGCACTCTCCTGATCGTAAAGGTTGGAATCTTTAGTTACACCTGCGCAGGTGTGCCTCTGGCCTACGCTTTGAGAATTTGACATTCAATCCAGAGGAAAGTGAGGAGAAATTGTGTTCGGTGTCCCTGAGAGTAAAGAAAAGGGTGTCCTTTTGCTGAAACCTAGCCTGTGACTTAATCTTTAGAGTTGGAGGGTGAACAGGCTCTACTGGAGCTGGAGCTTATTACTACTTTCCAGGCCCTCCCCTGAAAGATACTTTGAAACGGTGCCAGCAGGGATGTTGCATATTACATTCAAAGAACTTAATGTTAATGAATGTCAATGTTAATTGTTAAAGCATGCTATGTAAAACTTAAGTAATTATTGTGTGCATTATTTATAGTATGTTACTTTTAGAAAGCTTTGACCCTACAATGCTGATTTTAATTGATTACACTTAACGGACTGAAATGTTAATTTTTTTTTCTTAACCTTTCTGCAGTGATTGGTTATTAATTATTTATTGGAGATAGATACAAAGTCTCAGTGTGTGAGCGCTGTTGTGAAAACAGGGCTGCACCAGTAAGAAAAAACTGGTGCAGCCAGTAATTACATTACATTACTCTGTAATGTAATTACAGAGTTTGTAAGCTGTTTTTGGTGTGTTGTATTAGCTGTTGGTGCAGTTAGCATTAGCAACAGCAAAGTTCCATCTTTGTATGGTGTGTGTAACCTTAGAGAATCTAAATACTTAGTTTAACTCTTAACATTTCCACAAAGCTCAAAACCTTATCGAAGTCCAGGATGGGGGCTTGACCAGTCGATTCCAGTCAACACAACATTGTATTTGTGTTATTTTCAGTCTTTTAAAGAGATGCATCTGTGTCTTTGTTTTTTTTTTTTTTTAGATCCACGACTAGAAGCACAGCATCAAAAGCTTTGGATCAGACATCAGTTGTTGAAGGGAAATCTGTTACAAGTCTTAATCTCTTCTTGGTAGTGCTAGCGCACTTCATTCAGATCAAATGTCGCATTATTATTTGTGGCAACAAAAAGGATACCCAGCAAGTGGGCTGTAGTTCCAGCTCGTTGTCTTTTTTTATTCAATTACAATGTGATTTCTTCTTTCTGCTGTGCAGACTAATCAGTTCGTAGTTTAGTAAAACATCTTCAGATTTGATCAATATTATTGGTACATTTGTATTGTTGTCTTGTGGTTCATTTAGCCTAATTTTGGAACAGAATAAGAGGGTGAACGTTTCAGCAAACTAAAGACAAATCATTCCCAATTATTCTGTTGCACATGCTTTGCATTTCTGAAACACGTTCTGTTGCATTTCATAGTTTCCGTTATATGCAAACTCCGGCGTACAGATTCAGGGAACTTCTGGCGGTGGAGGAAAAGGAGCAAACAGGTCAGAACGAAGGGTGCTGCAGGATGCGGTTCTCCCACCTACAGGATGCCGCTTCTGTCAAACCATGAAGGCAGAAGCCTCTGATGATGCTACCAGAGTGGGTTGATGGTTAGCTAAAAATAAAATTCTGTTTTTGTTTCATTTTTAGAAAAGCATAAAAACTTTGAAAGTGGCACCATTAGACGAACAGAGCCGTGTGAGGTCGCACTCATTGTAAGCACAATGGCTGTACAGCTGAGTGACCCCCGGATGGATCAGATGAAGGCCACCCACAGACTCATCCCTGAGTTTACGTCTGGAAGTATGAGTTAGTTTGTGACCCTGGGTGTCAGTTAGCTGGTGAGGTATTTATAGCACCAGTGACCCAGATCATCAGCCTCCGGCACCCTTCTTCTGACTCTTCCTGTTTCTCCTCTTGTCTTGACCGGACTCATTTTGTGTCCTGCTGCACAGACCCTCACATGGCTCCTTGTAAAACAGAGGGCAGCGGCCATATTGGTCACCTTTAGTTTAGATTTGTGTTCTTCAATAAGTGATTTAATAGGTAATTCTGCAATTATTAACCTCCAGGTTTACTTTTATAGTAAAGAGTTGTTGAAGTTGGGAAGATATTTATAGAACAGATTTTTTATTTTATTTATTTATTTATTTAGCCAGGGAGCAAATGGCGATCATTAAACAGATTAAATATTGACTCTACAAAATGGAGTGTTAATGACCAAACCATTTAAATGTTTTCCAGTAAAACTGGGATTTACTGACCACCACATAAAAAAAAGAAATTAAAATGGAGTCTTGGTTTTGGCTGAAAGTTGAGGTTGTCTGGATCAAGAATTTTTTGGAACATTTGAACATCAGCTGTGATATGATGCTCCAACAGACTTGGCTAAAAAGCAGCTATAATGTTCTGACACTTGAGTTGCTTTAGTTCATGTATTGCACCTGCAGTTTTTTTTCTTTCTTTTTGTTAAATGCAGAACGGCCTTCTTAACTTCAAAGCTAAACTTAGCAGGTATACTTTCTGTTGTGAAATGACTTAATGACTCATCTCATGGCATATTTCAGTCAGGTTCCAGTTAATTGTGTTCAGATATGACTTTTAGGAAAGAAACAGTCATGATACCTATCATTTCAAAAAGATGACTTCAGGTTTATGTGGAATTAGAGTGGAACTAGACATTGGGATAGACTTTTTCAATGCTCATCATTTTTTCATAGTCTATTTTCACTCATCAATTTTTAAAATGATAATGACATTTAAATGCATTTCACTTTCATTCTGTTTAGCATTCAACAAGCTGATTAGGTAGTCCACACCTTGTCATCATCGAGTTGAACCCATTTAACTTTTTCTCTGCAGTGGTGAAGTTTTGAAATCGGGTAACATTTCAAAACTGTGATATTCTCTGTGAGTAACGTTAAAACCTGTCAGATTTTTACGTCACCATTTAAAAGTAAAAATTAAAAAAAATGTGTCAAGTTAATGCGACCCCTGATTAAGACATCCCTAATAACAAACCCTCTGTAAAAACCTGCTAGCCTCATTTGCAATTTGTAAGTGTGTATTATTCTTAGTATGTTGCTATTGATTGAATACCAAACAACTTTGATTGTAAACTGATTCCTAAAATCCATTACTAAGTACTAAAGGTCTCTGAGAAAAAATTAACATTGTCCTTTTAAGAAAACATGGATCATTGTTCTGGTCTACATCGAACTAAACGTGCAAGGAGCTGCTAACCTCTCTCGGTGTAAGAATTTCAGTGGGATTGTGCTAATAACCAGTGACTTTAACCTCTCTTCTTGCAGGGAGGTGTCTGAACCGAGCACAGCCGCTGTTACGGAAGCAGAACCGGACTCTGAGAGCTCCATGGCCCAGCAGCCAGCTTCTGGGGCTGAGCCAGAGAGCAGCGAGAGCCGCATGGAGGAGGTAAGGTCACTGGGAGGGTGTGGGCGTTTGGGTCTTGGCTCTGTCTCCCACTAACCTGCATCCTCACTCACGTGAAAGCATGCTTCGTTAGCAGCGCTCGGGGAGGGTCACTCAAAACCAACATAGCCCTAAACATAAATTATTTGGGCACATATAGAACTTTTTACTCTTGCTACCTTTCACCGTAAAAGTAGTTGCAACCCTTATCACATTATTGAATTGGATAAAATCTAAAGCAACGGGCTGAGTTGGACTTGGGTTTTGGAGTTACTTGGGAATTAACTCATTCCTTCCATCTGCTTTTAACTCAACTTCCATTTCAAAGCAAGCTTAGTCATGTGGATGGTCTCGCACACGTCTGTTGACTGTCTGGGCCATGCAGCGGTAGGTTAAGTGCTGATGCTGCTTGAATGAGAGAGGAGAGATGTTTCTCGTGTTTTAACTCGGGCTTCCATCTTCTGAAGAGAGTGCATGCTTATTATATCACTCCTACTCACTTGTGAGTTAGTAAAGAGGAGAATGTGTGATTTTAAAAGTTCTCTCTCAGAGATGGCAACTATTGCTTAGCAATTTAATAATGTGGATGATTATTTCTGCGCCTTACTGACCTCCTACTGGCAGCTGTTTAAATGAATGACAGTAATAACATAATTATAGATGTAGTGAAAGTTTTGTTGTTGTATAACTTGTTTTAAATGGGGATGCACCAATCAGATATCAGAATACATAAGTTTTACCTCGATACACTCTGATTTGTAATCGGCGGCTTTTTCATTTTTTGTTGGTTTTTGCAATCAACTAACAGCACGTTCTGTAAAACTCACATGTTCTGTTGTGTTATGAACATATGCTTTTATGAATAAATAAGCATAATCTTGAAATTGGATAATCATCTGTTCACGCATTTTCTTTCTTACCTTTTATAAAATGAAGGATAACGGCAGATCAGACATCCAAGAAACAGATAGGAAAAGCCTGATTGGTGCATCTCTACTTAGCAGTTTCACCTCTGTTCATTCAGTCTAGATTCATTTGCTAACTCATGCATGTCAAACTTGTGCAGAGCTACTTTATCGTCCCGCTTCAATCAGGACGTGCCCTTGCAAATGGATTTAGCTTTTTTACATCAGAAATAAGATTATCCTAGAGCATTTTTCACTGCTAGACCTGAGCCAGTTGAACACAATCAGATGATCGGTTTGTTTTTATGTGGCCGTTTTCAGTGTGTGTCTCATTTTGGCTCTACCTGTCTTAGCTGTGTACGCCCTGTGGCTCTGCATGGTGAAGGCCGTTAACAGTGCGTGCGCATCGAGATGCATGACCAGAGCTTGCTTCTCCTGTTTCTTTCATGCTGTTCTCACTTTGTTTGGATTCCCACTCGTTTCCTCTCTCACTTTTGTACGCTCTTCCTGCTTACTCTCTCTCCTCCTCTCTATCCATTATTTGCCTCTGTGTCCCATCATGATTGCTTTTGTTTTTCTCTCTGTCTTTCTCTCTCTCACTATATATTGATGGTGTGATTGCTGTTTTAAAACCCCATTGATTGCTTTGTTATGAAGGTGCCCATGCCTCTTCCATTGTCCCTATTGGTACCTGCTGAGTACTACTACCACCAGCACCACCAACAGCACCTCTTCCACTCCTCCTACTCCTTCTACAACTCCCGCCCCGCTATGCCAAAGTACGTCGATGGTACCTGAGTTAGGCCCAGAGTCTGCAACCCCGCGGCACTGAGCAAAACCCGCCGGCTTGGCCCTTCAGTGGCGAGCTGAGCCAGCAGGAACCGGAGCTCGCATCAGAGCTGTGCCGAGCAGCAGCAGCCATGGTTACTGCAGTTGTCATAGCAACGTGGCTGCAGGGGTTGGAATCCTGCTGAGCTGACTAAAGCTGGACTGTACTGCACCATGTGGGGTTGATTCCCTAACACCATCTTGAGGAGAATCAAAGACTCAAGGTGTCATCCTGAGGCAGAGGAAAGAAAGTTTCAGCTCCAGCTCGGATTTGACTCTTATGGTCCCACACTGCCCTCTACTTGTGTGGTGGAGAATTGACTTTGGACTGAGAATTGATGCAGTACGTCATGATTTACAGAGGATTATTTCTGGGTAGAAACATTCAAACATCTCCAAGAAGAACTGCTGCTGAAAAATACTTCCAGCCACAAAGGGTTGGATTTTCTATTTATTAAATTTTTTTTTATGGATATTTTCTTGTGGATTTTACAATTGCGAGGCTCCCACTTTGAAAACATGTCGATGCCTGGACACATCACTGCAACAGAAACTGTTATCCGTCTTTCGACTGCGTGGGAAAAAAGTGCAAAAGACTTTTGACTCTGAAAGGACACACCGTGCGTCTCACCCGGCACTTTGATTTCCTGTAGACGCACAGAGAATCGGCTCCGTCAGAGTTCACCTGCAGAACTGAGCAAGTTGTGCCTCTTTAAACCAGATCCACACCACAAGTAAATCCAACATGGAGTTTGTGATGCTCTGCCGCTGAATTGCAACAGTTTTTGTCCAGCTATTGTTACTCCAACAAAGTGTCCTCATCCTCTACATGTGGTCTGCATTCAGCACTGGGACTACGACATGTTTTGTTTTGGGGTTTTTTACTACTTGCCTGGATTGTTGTTTTCTAAAGACTGCGTTATTTCACCTATCAGAGACTGAAAGACAGTAGCCTGCTGTGAAAAATCAACATTTAAGCTTCTGTTTAATCTGGGAGAAACAACTGGAGCGACTCAGTTGACAAATAAAAACATCATCATTTTGCTGCTGCTTCATCTCAAACCTCTTTGGGACAATTTCAAAGACTCTTGACTGTTTCCCCCCCCCTCCCCATCCATCAGAGGTACATCACACCTCAGAGACACTAACTCCACCCCCGCCCTGCCTCCATCACCATCTACCAGGCAGCACTATGAAACCTGAGGTTCCTAAAAGACTGAAACGTGACTGTGAGCAGCAGTAAACCCAGAGAAAGTCTTCCCCCGCCCCGTCCAAGTCCGATCCAGTGATCAGTTCCCGCCTGCTGGTTAATCTGCACACTGAAAGCGAGCCCTGCACTCACTGCTCTGCCTACTCTGATTGGATCCTTGTTTCCTAGACACAGTGCACACTGTGGTGCGGTTGGGCCCATAGTCAAGCCAGTAAGGAATCAGGTCTTAAATGGTACCAGGAAATGACTTGTCAGTATTCCTCTTATTTAAAAATGTCTACAAGTGATAGAGTCACTTTCTTCTTGATCTTAAATTTTTTCTGTAAGATCTGCGTTTTGGTGTAATGCAGTTAGCACTTTGAGAACCGCCAGTTTATTGAAAAGTTGTTCTAAATTTGGGAGTTCTCATTTTTAAACACACCGACTGTGAAGCTAAAGTGGTGCTTTGTTATTAAGAGGGGGGTTTATCTGCATTAATAATGTTTAAAAATATAAATACCTTTTGTTCAACACTTATTTAGTTACACCATCACTGTTAAATTCTGAACATAGAAATGGATTTACAGCAACTTTTACTGCATTTCTTGTAAATTTATATTTAAAAAATTACCAGATACTTTATTTATAACACATTTTGAAATGGAAACGTTTGCAATTTCTTTATTAGCATCAGTCTTCCACATACACATTGCAGCAATAGGTGGATGACTGATCTGTCAGTGTGGATCAGCGAGCCCTTAAAGTGGCACAGTTAAAGTCTGCAGGTCTCAGTTACTCTAACTCACCTTTCCCCACCCCTCCTCCACTTTTCCTTTTCACCTCCTCTGTGTTGTTACCCGTTTGGGTCTGGACTCTGGGTTCTCATCTCGCCCCACACCCCTGGGGTCTCTGTATGCTCTTTCTGTCTCCCTGTCTTTCCAGAGCACCACTCCTAAGGCTTTTGCTGCTCGCAAGATCTCCCTGTCCAGTAAGTATTGCTGTTACACCTTTATCATCTCCCACAGCACTGGTTACAGTGAAAAGAAATGCCAAGTGAGATATTTGTTGTCACTTTTTTTTTTTTGCAGTGGTGTTCTTTGTAGGAAGGCTGATTCTGTGGCTTGTTGTCCACTAGTTTGGGTTGCAACATTTGTGGAAACTTCAAATGTAGCTTAATGAATCGATTTGGATGATGTTCAAAACGAGTTCTTCATGTTTCTATTGTCGAAGCCACAGCTCTGTTCCTGAAAAACATCAGTTTTTGTGCAGAAACGGAGGAAAGAACTGCTTTGGTCAGGACCTAGAGGCGCGCTCTGGGGAACAGCGGCCCATTAAAACATTGTAGTGTCACGTTTAAAACTTCAGGGTTTAGTTTTTGAGTTGGTACCAGCCTTTCTGTTTTAGTCACAGTATTTTCCGGACTATAAGTGGCACTTTATTTCTAAGTCTGACCTCCCTGCGATGTGTAGTTCATAAAGGCTTTTCTGTTTCGTTTTTTCCTCTTTGTGACGCAATATTTGACTGATGCAACCTATTCTCTGGAGAGACATATAGTCCAGAAATACATTAGTTCTGATGAACAGTATCTAAAACAAGTAATTTTCATAATTAGGAAAGATTTCTCCATCTCCCTTGAGATTGTTAACACAGTCCAAAGTTAACACAGTCTGATTGACGTAAAATTGTAAACTTTGGCATTCAGATATTTTTTTATGTGTTAATTCACTCAATTTGAACCAATGAGACATTCAGTCAAAACAAAACACTTACAAGTCCCATACACACTCAAATGAGATCTTTAGTTAGTAGAAAGGTACGGTTTATTTCTTCTACAGGAGAAAATACCCCTGTGGAAATGACCCAAATTGTATTTAAAGCAACTGACAAAAAGGAGCCAATGAAAATCTTTGAAGTATGCCACTTAAAAAAAAAAACATTGTAGCAAAGCTGTATTCTTTGGAAAGCTACAAGGAAATGGTAAATGGCCTATGAGTTTTCTGAAACGGCATGGTGTCTGCTTTACAAGTTTTAAAAAAATCTTTTTTCTTTTTTACAAATTTGATCCAAATCAACCAGAGAAAGTATAAAAAGCTGCTGCTTTACACCTAAAGTAACATGCTGAATGCCTGTTTACAGGATATTATTTATAAATTGTAGCGTAGGAGAATTTAACGGTCCGAACTGTGCTGCTCGCTCTCCTGAGAATCAGCAGAGGCAAAGGGGAGGATGGAGAAAACTGACTCTGAAAGGAGTTTGCTGATGTACGTTCCTTAGTTTTTCAACGAGGCCTTTAACAAATGGCAACTATTTGTTACTTTCAGACAAATTTCTGAATGAAGCAATGTCAGAAAATGCCCAAAAGACAGTGATGTTGTGCATATTATGGTTTTTTTTTTATAAAAGTTGTTTTTCCAGCTTTAATTGAACTTCTTCATCCAGCTGTGGATTTTAAACTGGCATTCACAAACTCTTCAGATAGTCCAATGCTGAGATTAATTTCAATACTGGCTAATACATTTCAACTTTTGATACATTCTATTTGGATACTTTGCATTTATGTGGCATCGCACATTTTTCTATATGGGTCCACATTGGAAGTACAGCCAGTATTTCTACAATAAATATAAAGTTTTAAGTAACTGGTATACAGTTAATAAAATAACTTTTCCTAATTATTCATACTCATTTTTCACAAGTTGCTGCTAATCTTACCTGAACTATTTGGGTCAAAAGGAATCCCTTTGTCCTTTCAGGCTGTGGGCCTGCAGTAACGTGTCTGTTGGTTTCCATCCCCTGTAGAGTGAGCCACAGATGTTTCACGGCGATAAAGTGCATCTTTCTATCACCTGCAGGCAGCAAGGTGTCTCCGGCCAGCACAGATGGAGGAGCGGGAGAGTCCGAAACAGGAAGTGCAGCAGGGAGGAAGAGGCGGTGGGGCTCCAGCACAGCAGTCACGGTTAAGAAGCCATCGATCAGCATTACCACAGACTCCCTGAAGGTACGGACAGCTCACAGGGAGACAAGCTCACAGCAGAGTGGAAAATTAGCTAAAATATGTGAAACTCTGTTTAGTGAGTAGAGCATTTGAAACACAGTAAGCTGTCACACGTGCTGGAAATGAGTTTTTCTTTTGTGTTAAAATTTTTCTGGCTTCATGTTTAACCAGCTTTAACTTTGGGTTCATGAAAAAAAATCCATACACAGAATATCTGTATGCAAACTTGTTAGCTTATTTGCTTTTTACTTTATTTTAGTTATTAGATTGTATAGAAACAAATTTGAAATTATTGTAGAAAATATTGAACTTTTTTCAATATCTCTTCTCTTTTCCCTCCACCCTCCCCTGTCGTCTGGTTCTCTCCTCCAGTCTTTGATTCCAGACATCAAGGTGAACCAGGAAGCAGTGATGGACCTTCACCCCGAGGAGCTGCAGATGTCCGGAGACGAGGAGAACTCCGACGCCGGTCGGAGCGACCCAGACAAAGGTCTCAAGATTCGACGCACCGTCACGCAGGTCAGGCGGGGGAGGGCATCTTGATGCTGCCGTTTTTTTGTTTTATTGTTGTTGTTTTTTTTCCTCAAAAGGTCTTTCTGTCTCGATTCCAGTCTGATGACTCCTTTACTCCCTCTCAGGTTGTTCCCAGTGAAAGCCAGGAAAACGGCCAGGCTAACGTAGAAGAAGAAATGGAGAAATCAGAGGACGAAAAAAAACACAAGACTTCTAAAGACACAAAGAAGAGCAGTCTCTCTGATGAAACGTCCGAACCACAGATGTCTGTCAAACTAGAAGGAGAGCCAAAGAAAGGTGAAGTTGGACCACTTTTAGTTTTTTACCCGTTGGAACAATTAAATATTTTTACATTTCATAGTTTTTTTAAAATTCTGATTTGATTTAAAATGTACTTTTATTCTTCTTCTAGTTTAGGTTTTTGTTTCAGTAGCAATATGGTTCTTTCAGATTAATTATTCATCTACTTCCATCTTTTTAACATTTATTTGTTTATTTGTACATCCATCCATCTGTTTGTTCATCTTTCCATCTATGCACTCTGGTTTTTGTGGGTTTTAGATTTGAAGAATAATCTGCCACAAATTCCTTTTTAAACTGTTTGTATTTACAAAACATGGTTGAAAAAAATGACTGGGAGCTGTGGAAATTTGATTCTGGAAAACTCTGGGATTTTCACATGGGAAGAAATGAAGGATCTCTGCTGCAGTTTTCCATAACCACCATGAGAGATGCTCTGACCACGTCGAAGAATTAAATGCCTCCATCTTGAGAAAAGATTCAGTGAATAGACCGTTCCTGTGCAGCTCTAATCCACCTCCGTCTGCCTACCTGACGGTTTTACTTCTCCATCTCTCCTCCAGTGTCTCCCAGCGACAGTCTGGTGCGACGCTCCATCAGTCAGCAGAAGTCTGGCGTTTCCGTCACCATCGACGACCCCGTGCGCGCCACCAGGCAGCCGTCGCCGCCTCGGGGGAAAGTTTCTAACATCATCCATGTTGTAAACCTGGTGAGTCACTTGCTCTGGAGATAAACTACAGAAAGATTTCCTTATAACGCAGAAAAGAAGCTACAGTAAAAATTTGTTGCCTTTTTTTTTTTCTCCCCCAAATACTTTTAAATTTGCTCAGCTTGCTTCAGAGAAACCCTCCCCCACATTTTTCATGAATGAGGTGAATGAGGCTGCTGCCAGTGTTGGCACCGCATCATCGGCTAGAGCCGTAATTACAGTCAGGAACAATTACCCAGGTGTTCCAGCTGCAGTCAGGTGGAATCTCCAGCAGGGCATGTCTAACCAGACGATGACAAGACGAGACATTACACATTTAGTCATTACATTTTTTCAGCCTTGTGTCATAGCGGCACGACTTAAGGGCACACAACGGTAAAACTCTGTAGATTAGGCTGGCTAATTTCAGTGCAGATAGACTCGCTGCTCTGTTTATTATTATTTACCCTCGAGATACTAAATGGGAATTAAAGAGTATATCTTTATTTTGTTCTTGGCACTAATGGTGACTTTTCACCAGAGGGTGGCACTAAAACGGAATACATATCCTGCTGAGCAACAGGAACACATGAGAGAACAAGGGGAGAAATAAAGCAGAGGTGCTGAGATGATAAAACTCCAGTTGACAGTTTTGTATGTTAATTCTTGCAAAGATGTGTAGATTTCAGTTTGTATGCTTCTTTTCAAAGACAAAAGATGATAATAACCACCATGAGAGATGCTCATGGTAACCATGGTTCATTTTTGTAACCAAAAATGAAATGAAGCATCTGCAGTAGGTTGTATACATCACAAATTACATGATTTCAGTTCTTTGACTCTGTTGTGTTGGAGCAGGGATCATTTACCTGTCTGAGATTTGACGTCCACCATTTTGTTTTTGAATTGGCCAGCACACCTATCGGCTCATTAGAAATAAACAACTACTTTCTCCTGTACACGTTCCACCGTTTTGTGAGAGAACGACTCTCGTTCTGACCCGGCTTTTCATCGTAGGTCCGACCGTTCACTCTGCTCCAACTCAAAGAGCTGCTGAACCGAACGGGGAGCGTGGTGGAGGAAGGCTTCTGGATCGACAAGATCAAGTCTCACTGCTACGTCACGGTAAGGACAAGCTGCTCAGCGCTGGGCACTGGGAGTAGATTCACTACACCGAAAGTGAATCAAACCTGATTGCCTAAACTAGACTGTTATAAAATTATGATAATTTTATGGTTTTATTAGTTCAACTTAAAAAGTTGACATGTGCTGAAGCAGCAGATGTAGGTTTTTGACTGACACTTGCTGCGTCTCTTATCCATTTTTTTGTTTTTTAAAGAAAATTAATTCACAGACATGGGCTGATGTAAGATTTTCACTCTATGAGAACTTTGAGTAAAAATGCAAAAGATGCCACAAAATAAAAGTAAACTGAAACAGAAAGTTGTTGATGTCGGGTGAAATAATGGGACATGTTCAGAAAAGATGTTCATTTTTATTTACCATTTAATAAATAGCAGCTAGATTTCCATTAAGCACCTTTTAGACTAATTTAGCCTAAAAAGGTGGGCAGCTCAGCAAATAGAGGTTGTGATGTTTGTGCCTTTAGGCTGACTGGAGACCAGACGGGTCATGGTTATCTGGACTTTGATGGTTTTGTTTTTAAACTGTGTTAAAGATGATGGATCGGGCTTCCTTCAAAGTATGTCAGGACATCAACAGGTGGGGGAGGGGCAGCACTGTTACTCTTTGATAATTATGTTGTTTTGAATCGTTCATAAGTCTGTATGCCGTAACAGCATTGACCGACCCGTTACTACTAATAAGGCTAATGTCTCAATTGAAGCTTTTACTTTACTTTCCTACATTTACCTCTAATGTAACCAGCATTTTCACACGGGTGTCTCTTTCATCTTTTGATGTTGATTTATGTTTTTTGAGATGTGGTTAGACTTTCAAAGTAGCCAGGACAGCAGCCAATGATTACTCTCATCAGTTATTCTGACGGATTAATCAGATTAAAAAATTGGCACATTCTACAAATTTTTCATTTAGTCTCCTAAAGTTTTTTAATCGATTTCTAAATTAGTTGACGATCGTTTAGATAATTGATTAATCACGATCAATTTGATGAATTGCTTCAGCGCTCATCGCTTTTGTCCTGTTGTGTTCTGGCAGTACACGACGACAGAGGAAGCAGTCGCCACCAGGACGGCTCTTCATGGAGTCAAATGGCCGCCTAGCAACCCCAAGGTGCTGGGTGTGGACTTCTGTGAGCAAGATGAGGTGATGAACCAGTACCAGTTTACCTCTGGTTTCTGTTGGACCCTGGGTCTCTCTTGTCTAGATGTTTTGTTTGGAACTGTTTTTGTTCTTCAGGTTGTTCATGTCCATTTCGTATCGCCCCAACAGCTGGATTATCACAAAGGCATCCGGAAGCCGGAGAAAGACCAGGATCACGCTGCCCCGGCTGCCCCTCCTCAGCCCCGACTGCCCCCTCTGATGCCTGTGCGAGACAGGGACAAAGACCAGGACAGGGACAGAGACCGCGAGCGGGACAGGGAGCGGGACAGGGACAGAGGTGTGCGGGACCTGCTGGCAGAGCGACAGAGGGAGATGGAGCGGCGGGAGCGGGCGCGAGGAGAGCGGGAATGGGACCGGGACAAGGTGCGGGAATTTGCGAGACCCGGAGAGGAGGGCCGGCGATCGCGATCCAGAGAGAGGGAGCGCAGGAGGAGGGAGCGAGCCAAGAGTAAAGAAAAGAAGACCGACAAGAAGGGTAAGGAACTTCAGGGGATCAAATAAAGTGAAAAAACAGACGGGTGTGACAGCTCATTTGCTAATGTTTTACAAAGATGCAAAGCTTCGCAAAAGTATTCCTCCTCATTTATTATTGTTAGCCAAGAGGAAACACAGGGTGTCCAAGCAGCCTTAAAACGTCTTAAATTCATTCTTGTAAAATCGAGGCCTTAAAATGTCTTCCGTTGATTAGGGAAAAAGACTTGGCCTTAAATATGTTAATCACAGGTCTTAAATTTTGTTGTGGCAGCAGTATTTAATCTCATATTCTATGTAGCTTTATTTTATATAGTTGAGGCTACCATTAACCATCTGCTAATATACCCTTCCTAGCTAGCTAGCAAGGATACAGCTATCTCTCTCTCTTATTTACATCCTTAATGGTGAGTGCAAATGTGTCGCCAGGCTGCTGGACGATGATCCATGTCTGTTTTCTCTCTGACAGAAAAAGGAGATGAGCCTCCTGCTAAACTGCTAGATGACTTGTTCCTCAAGACCAAAGCAGCTCCCTGTATATACTGGCTCCCCCTCACTGAGGAGCAGGTTGGTCTCACTTTACTTTAACACGGTTTTTGTCTTCTGTTGTTTCATGCTGTATGGCTGACTGACTCAAACCGATGTGTAAACTCAGGCGAACCAGAGGGTTTCAGACCGCGTGGAACGGCAGAAGGAGCGCGAGCGAAAGCGCAAGGAGCTGGAGGAGGAGGACAAAAAACGTGACGAGGAGAAAAAAGAGAGGCTCAAGGGCCGGGAGAAGGAGGGCGGAGGCGGAGGAGGCGGCTGCGGGGCCGCAGCGAGCAGCGGGGTGCCTGGGAGAGGAGGCGATGCCGAGAAGGAGCGGGGCCGAGACAGAGAGGGGGACAAGAGGAGGGACAGCAACCACCGATCCAGGCGACCCTCGCCGGGGCCCGCCAGCGCCCGGCGTTCCCGTAGCCGCAGCAACCCCCGCGACAGGCGCCGCTGAGGCGCTGGACGCTGCGGGGAACGATAAAGAGAGGGCAGGGGAGGCAGAGGACGCAGCAGACGGGAAGTCCTGTGGTCCTCTGCCTCGCCACACTTTAGAAGGCTCAACATGACACTGGTATCTTCCACACACTCCTGTCGTTGCCCCCTCCTCTTTATCGTTCAATTACAGAAAACCATTTCTGATTTATAGGAAAGTGTCCGTTTGTCTTCGTCCCTCAAAGCGGTTTTCCTTCGACCAGTTCTTTTTTTTCCATTTTGTCGATCCTCCGTCACTGAAGAGATGTATAGCAGAGGGCGGTTGTTTTCATGCTTCCCGCTTCGTTTTGTCCCACTGAGGTTTTGGGGTGACTATTTTAGCTCTGTGGTCGCGCAGTTCCTTCCTCCTCAGAGCCCTGTAATAAAACCAGTCCAGAATAGATCCCCAAACGTGACCCGACATGTTTTCTAGCAGTCGTTTTACTGATCAGCACTAAAAGTCAAATATAACTATCTATGTAAATACCACAAAATTTACGAATGGCCCCTAGTCAAATTGAAGGTTATTTTATTTTTGAATGGTAATTATTTTCTCAGACGGTTGTCAAGTTGGAGCAGGTGAGACAGAAAGAACTGCTCTCAACACTGAAACAAGCGAGACAGGAAAACACGTTACACCGAGCCGACGTGAAGGAAACGGATCTGTAAAGCCGACCCGCCTCACCCCTCATACTTAGGAAAGCAAGAATACAAAGGTTCATCTTCTGATAGAGTAACATTTGCAGTTTTAATATTTTACATTTTTTTAGTTCCAGTTTGGTTTTTGTTTTTTTTCCCCCCTCCAAGTGCTGAATGTACCAAGAATTTAAGAAATGAATAAATTGGTTTACCACACCATCTGATGTTCGTTTTGTTGCATCATTGCGAACGTGTCGGCCATTTTAAATGCTGGACTATTTATTCCTTCCAATAGCATATTCTCACTCTGTTATCTTTGAAGATTTGAGTTACTTTACGCTCCAACATAACTGAGAGTCCTCATCTGTCCTCTTTTTAGTTACTCATGCGAGAAGTTTCTAGAATATCTGATCAACCCAACAATGCTCTCAAGGACTTTTCAGAACAGGCCCACAGCATCACAGATCCTCCCCCATACTTACCAGTTATCTTTTATTTTCCCATTGTCATCCAGCTTGGGATTTTTGTACAAACCCAGCTAGTTTTTGTTGAAAGACATAATCTTTGGTGTCCTCTGATCAAAGCAGTTTACTAAACTCCACTAATTTGTTTGTGGTGGAAGATCAGAAAAAGGTTTTTCCCTGGCAAGCCTCCAAGGCAACTTTTAATGGTTGGATTAAGAGGATTTTTTTCTCCCTTCTTTCTTCATCCTCCTGGCACGATAAATACAGGCTCTCAAATCTAGCAGCTGAGAAATATCAAATTCCTAGAAACCTAATTTATTGTCTTTTTTTTTTTTTACACCTCTCTGAAAGGGGCCACATTTACATGTGTAGGGTTGCTGCAGGTCAGAGGGATATTCCCTGTAAATCTGTTAACATTTGCTTTTATTGAAATTGTGACCAATATCTGCAAGTACACAATCTGAGCACAAATGGAAAAATACTTAACACACAGAAATGACAACATGGTTTCTCTTCAGCTTGCACAGATTCATGTAACGTACAGTAAAGTCAAAATTTAAGTGCAAAAGTTTGCTAGTCATAATGTATATACACAACATAATTCAGTAAAATCCCTTTTGTTCTTCTACAGCAAACAGTAGCAACACTGGGGTTAAAGAGCAGTAGTTTGTTCCCTTTGTTTTTTTTTTAACTATAGTACAGTAATGGTACAAAAAGTACAGCAGGCAGCACATGTGACGGACCAATCAGAGGACATGAAATGTGACTAAATGAAACGTCTCGACGTCAGCAGTTTCGTTTTAAAAAGATGCACAAGAAAGACTGAGAACGCGTCGATCGATTCTTTAAGAAAAGGAAATCCACAGCTGCCCGACGTGATCAGTGTGTCTTGTGTGGGGGAACGCTGTGTGTGCCACACACTCTGCTCATGTGACAGGAGTGGCAGAGGAGATGAGAGTCCAGAGGGAAGCACTGCGAGCCGGGCTTATCGGAGAGCTGCTTGCCACACTCCTGGGAGAGGGGAAGAAAAAAGAAAAAATGCTCAGATAAGGACAGGAATGTACACAGAGGGGAAGGCAGCTCAGCCGTTTGACGATTACATAACAAAATTCCTGGAAAGGAGACCGTCAGGAGGAAACCTTTGTTGGAGGATATAACTCACCTCGCAGTGGTAGCACTCAAAGTGGTAGTCCTTGTTCATAGACACGACCCTGAGGATCTCCTCGCTGCCCTGGGAAACAAAACAAAGAGCTCCAATAATGTCTGGAACGTCTGCATTCACTTCAGGGAAATCCTTCATGCATTTCATGTAGCCTGAATACTGATAACCTGCATGAACTTAGGAAATTTTGAGCTTTATGTTCTGAAGATTCAATTGATTCTGTTATGTTAGTCTTTCAAAAATGTAAAAACAAAAAAAAAAAATTAGCGTTGAATCATCAGTAGAGAAAGAAATGTAATGAAAAATGCATTGTTCTCCTGTTAAAAAAAAAAAACAAAACTTTCCAACAGGAATGGGATGGGTGTCGTTTGTGAGCATAAAGTTTTTCAGGTAAAATGGTGTTCCATCCATTTGAGAAGAAGGATGATTTAGACATGTTTTTGTTTGGATCCCTTTTGATGCAACAATTGGTAATTCACCACTAGGGCGACTTGTAGGCTCGACACAGAGAGCTTTTAAGTGCGTGGGCACTGTGCCGGTATATTGGGTGACTAAGCTGCTACCTTGTAACTCACAATTTCATGCCAAATATTCCCCTTATGATTCATATTCCAGGTGGAGAGTTTACTACAGCTGCTTTCTTAAATGCCCAAGTCTTCACTAAGCAAGCACAAGCACATCTGCTTTGTGCTTGGTTCATTTATTTCATGCTTTTTCGCCCCCCGTCCTCCACATATTTCTCAACTTGACACATAAAAATGACCATAACTACTGTGGGCTACAATCCTAAACACAACGGAGAAAACAAAAGCTGCAAAAATGATGCCCTTTACAACGATATCCAGGTCAAAGCAGATAAAGGATTACTCATTAAAACAGATAAGAGGCTACTCACTTCAGTCGGTAAGATGGGTTGCAAACAGGCAGCGCACTTTGGAGCAAAAGTCCTGCAGATGTGACCGGAGAAAGTTTATTTGCTGTGGAAACGTCTGCCAAACATTAAACTCAACATATACATCTCTCCTGTGAAAAAACTATAAAAATATACAGTATGGAAATGCAATAAACTCAACGGTCAACATATAGCACAACTCAAAGGTTTCGCTCTCTCAATTTTTCCAAATCCGAAAGGAGAAAGTAGCTCAGTAATCCGTGGATCCTCACTTGTTGTAGTCTGCCACGCAGTAGATGTTGCTGTGCTGGTCCACAGTGAAGGGGACCCCGTCCAGAGCCTTGGAGCACACCACGCAGCGGAAACAGCCGGGATGGTAGGAGTTCCCGACAGCCTGCAGGATCTTGACACAAACATTAAGTAACATTTAGATTTTACATTTATAGTCTACGCTATAAATGTACCCCGCCTCTCGCCCGAAGCGTTAGCTGGAGATAGGCACCAGTACCCCTCCCCACCCCATTAGGGACGAGGGTGTAAGAACATGGATGGATGGATGTAGTCTACGCAAAGCTGTAGAACAGAGCGATCTTTTATTATCCCTCAGTGGGAAAACTGCAGAAGAAGAATATTTGTCCAGTTATCTCTTCTTTTTTTTTGACCTCTTCGTATTGCGTTTAGATCCGTTTCGCTGATAATTCTCTTATCAGCCTTTATTAGAATACCAGCACAGCCTAGAAGCACAAGAACAAAACACGCCAACGGCTCCCTACTGCGCAAGACGACAATGTACAAATTCTTGCAGGGTTATTGAGCTGCAACTCTGGAAAAGGTCACGTTGGGCTGATGCATCCAAGGAGGGTCAGCTTTAAAACAGACAGACATTTATCTTTCAAACTCTTGAATTCCTGAAGATTTTTAATGCTAAACATCTAGCTAGCAAGATATCTAGTTGGATAAAAAAAATAGGATGGCAAAAAGGATCTATGGAAAGAATAAAAGAAGGAAGTATAGATAAAGTCAGCGCATAAGAGACAAAGAATGTAAAGAAATTCTTTTTTTTTATTTTCCAGACTGTAAGCCAAAATGTCCAGACTGAGGAAAGTTGCTCTCTAGATAAACTTCTCCAGCTCTCCTCACACTTTGCCCCTCAAACTCCTCATGTGAAGTTCGGTTCCCGTGGCTCACAAGTCGCGCTTCTATTAATAAGCACGACTTGGTTCATATAAGGTTAAAAAAAAAAAAAAAAGTCTGCAGATAATCACTGACAAGCCTTAAGTCTTTATTTACCGAAAAGCCAAGGCAAACATTCCAGGCCAAATCTTATCGTGGGAAGCCAAAGAAGTGGCAACAGAGAGACGTCAGCGCATTTCTCCGTCCCCAGGAGAATGGCTTCAAAGGGAATTGTGGGAAACGAGGGGATGTGTAAAGTCATCGTAGGGAAAAAAAAAGAAAAAAGAAAAAAAGTTACCCAACGCAAGATTGGTGGAGCTTGGGTGGGATTTTCTTTAAATCTGACATAATCGTCCCTGGGTGTGAGCGTGGAAATGTCTCACCTGCTCCAGAATGAGGTGACCACACACGCTACACTTCTCAGCAGCCGCCTGGAATCCCGAAAACTGTAATTAAAAAAAGCAACAAGAGATTAGAGTTCATCCCGACTCCAAAGGTGTCAAAACACATCTCGACCTCAGCTCTCACCATGTAATCCTCTTTACAGTACACAGAGCCGTTGACATTGTAGAAGTCCTTGTTTCTCAGGGTGCGACCTGCAGAGGGGTCACATTTTTTCATTTAGAAAAAAAGAGAGGGAGGAGGGGGATCTATTAACGAAGGGCGTGGCGCCGACTCTGCAGGAGACGAGACTCACCGCAGGAGACGCAGGTGAAGCAGCGAGTGTGATAGAGGTGATCCAGAGCCTGGCAGGCGTTATCAGCCCCGTACACACCTTTCCCACACTTCACACAGGTACCTACGGTGGGTTCAGGGGAGAAAACACACACACACACACACAGTGGTCACAAACAGGCGTTTAGTGGCAGCTCCTGTTTACGACAGCATTCCAGGAGGATGTGTCCTGAAATCCAGCTCCACACACACACACACACACACTGTCAACACTTGTAAATCCTCTCGTTCGCACCACCTAGGGGATTTTCACGCAGCTGAAGCCCGGCTCCCCATGCCAGGCTGTTTGCTCATCCACTCGTGTGTCTGTTATTAAAGGGGAAACTCCGCCGGATCCCGCTCTCAGAATAGAGCGCTCTTTCTTCCAGGAGTTTGGAGCTTAAGACCGACCCTTTGAGTTTTATTCATACCCTCACATTTAGAGCAATTTGGGATGTTTATAATGACAGGGCTTCTTCAATTCGCTCCAGGAGCCAGAAAGTGACTAGAACTTGTTCATTTTTCATGAATCCAGATCAAATTTTCTCTCCCCCCCCCAAGTGTAGCGGAGGCTTGCTCATCTCGCCAATCGGACCTTCAGCTGCGGCCGATGCCCCGTTAGACGACGGGGAAAATTATGCGAGAACCAGATTCACCGTCTACAGGGAGGCCGGCGTTACGTTAACCTGTACAGTGATGTTACCAAGCAACAAACGAAGCCCCTTTTCTAAAGTTTGACCCTTGAACTGGGCTCAAATGAGAAAGGTTTTATACCCACATGAGACGAGGATTGTTCTCTCAGTCTACACTGCAAAAACCCAAAATCTTACCAAGTATTTTTGGTCTAGTCTCTTGCTCAAATATCTTAGCGCACTTGAAATAAGACAAAACTAACTTAAAAGTAACTTTTCAGCAAGATGTAGGAGCTCAAGTCAATAAATTCTTAATACTGATGGAAAAAGTACCAGCTTTAAGTAGAATAATCTGCGTGTGGAACTAGTACATTTAAACAAAACATGAATATTAAGTCAAAATTAACTATAGACTTAGAACGAGCTTCTACATCTTGCTGAAAAGTCACTTTCAAGTTAGTTAGTCTTATTTCAAGTGTACTAAGATATTTGAACCAGAAACCAAAAATACTTCAGATTTTGTTTTTACAGTGTACAATGACGAGACGGCAGTGGCACTATGATGCTGGGGGCTTGTTTCACTGCCGCTGGTGAAGAGGAATAAAAACCATCTGTGAATTCTTGAACCTACTCTAGATTATGGGCTGAAATGTGGACAAAACTGGAGTCTAAAAGTACTGGTACCCAACACGCCAGAACCGTTTCTGTAACTGATTAAACTGAAAGCCTTCGGCAATTATCCACGCAGCAAAAACTCTAAATAAATAAATATCGACTTTTCTCGGTCAAGATGACCCAAAAGTCGGTTTCCTCCTGTCGGAAGAGGCGCCGCGTCTTACGGCAGCGTGTAAAACGTGAAGCAGAGGCCGCCGGTGGTCCGACAGTCACTCCTTCCTGTGATCTATTTACGGGCGGCACTGAGCGCTTTTCCCTCCTGCTTCTCATGTGGTTGAGGGAGTGCCACACAAATCAGGAATTCCTCCTCACTGCTGCTGCTTTGGGCTTCACACCGCCTCTTTGATGTCTTAGAGGAAACTCGAGGCTGTGCCAAAGCCAAAAAAAAAAAAAAAAAAAACCCCAAAAGGTGGTAGCTGAAACTTTAAATATGCCCCAAATGGCTACACGCAACAGTGAGACGAAAAAGAAGCGCATGAGGTGCAGCGGTTGGGAAAGGTATTTATACTCCATTTTGTCACGTTTAATGTTTTTTAAAAAGTAGAGAATAACTGTATATAGGGATGAAAAATTATACCTTATTTTAAAAAAAAGCTAAGAAGTGGGGAGGTAAATTATGTTTTTAAGTCTTTTTTATTTTAATTCAACACAGCAAACGTTTGAAAGCAGAAACTCTGGTCCGATTACCAGCAAAAAAAAAAAAAAAAAAATCACATTTTTGGCCCAAATGTAAGATTTCATATGAGGGGGAAGTCTGGCATTCTGAACACGGTAGTGGCAGCATCATGCTCTGGGGATAATCTGATGAAAACCAGCCAGAGTTTGCAAAAGACTCGAGACCCTAAACTTACAGCCAGAAAGCTACATTAGAGCATTCAAGCGTTAGAGCGGCCTAGTCAAAGTCCGAAGAAGAGCAGTCCAAAAAAAAAATTTCTAGCTGGTAGAGACTTTTAGCTGCAATCACAACAAAATGTGCTTCTGTAGAGTTTGAGCTCAAGTGGGGCAGAGTAAAAATGCACACCACACTTTTCAGATGTTATTGACAAAAATAAATAAATCTTTTTGCGCGGCGCTACTTTTTGTTGATCGATCGCAGAATCGAAAATTAAAACGTGGTTGTGACGTGGCGGACTGAAAATGCTCAGGGGGGGGGAGTGAATCAAACTGGACGCTTAAATTAGTTCTGCCTTTTTTCTATTTCCACTTTCTGTTTCAGCTGAAGAGGGGAGTTTTCCCGCAGGTGTGTGTGTGTGTGTGTGTGTGTGTGAGAGAGCGTCTGTCTTCAGTGGCCCGGCGCAGCACAGTGTTGGATGTCCCCTCTGGGCACACATACCTGAGCAGAAAAACAGGCTGCAGCACCCCGCCCCTGCACACGCCAAGGCTGCGTTAAACACACACACACAAACTCTAACTGCATTGCTGTGGCCTAAAGTCACTCGAGGTGGGCGAAACACACCCTGCCACAGGAAAAAAAAAACCACACAGACAGAGGAAGGCTGAGTCTTAATCTTGTGTGACTCAGTAATGGCCAGAGCTGTCTTTATATGGAAGCATGTAATTTGTGTTACAGAGGAATGTTTTGTCACATAAAAGCTGTGAGGATTCGGCGCAGTGGAAACGCAGACGCCGCGGTGAATTTGCTACACCTGCCTCATCTTTAAAGTCACACAAAAGCTTGAAAAATCACTCATGTGCTACTTTGACTTTGTTTTTGTGTTTCATTTCCTCCCCCTATTTTTTTTTTTACATATTTGACTTCATCTCCATTTGTCTGGAGTCGTTTTCTGAAGCCCGATCGCTTCTTTTCTTTCCTTGCGCTCGATGCGCTCTGACCCTGCAAGTCTCTGCAGGTTTCTGCGGCACCATCCAGCGAGCCAATATGCTGATTCAGCTATTAATCTGTCCATCTCTCCATGCAACCCCTTCATTTAGAGGGAAACCTGTGATCCGACACCAGACGGCAGTAATAACACGGCAAAGGCAGACGCTGGATGACCCAACACACGATTCTGGGAACAGTGGCTAAAACTGGGGCTGTGGTTTGACTAGAGTTGCACCGATCTGAGATTTCCTGGCCAATGCAGACCGCCAATTTTTTCTTTCAGGCCTGAGATCCCAACTTTCACTTTTTTTCTGAAGGAAGATTTTTTTTTCTGGTGTTTTGAATGCACCAGGAAAAAAAACACAAACAAAAAAAAGATACCGATACCGATGTTAGTGCCGATATATCGTGCATCTCCAGTTAACAACACTGAAATATCGTCATGTCTCATCCTACTAAGTACCTCAAAACTTGAGCTGAAAAATATGCTCACCAAAGAACTCCTGCCGGTTCTCCGCCGTCTCTCTTCCAGCTGCACCGGAGTCTTCCTGAGGTCGGACCGGCCCGGTGGCTGATGCCGTCCCCAGTGAGGGTAGAGGCTGATCCTTCAGCCTCAGGCCTTCCAGCAGCCCTCCTCCTTCTCGGGCAGCATCCCTCAGGAGAAGCCGGGTCAGCTCCTCCTGGTAGCGGGTTCCGGGCAGGTCCGAGTACCGGGCCGCCTCTTTCCCTCTCGCCCCCTGCTTGTCCTCCCACCAATCGTGGCCTCCCTGGTAGCAGGCCGCCGCCGGGCTTCCCACCGCAGGTGGGTAGGAGTGGCGGCTGTCGTATGGCCCAGGGCGGCCCCCTCCCTCCAGGTACTGAGTCCAGGCCTCTGCGGCGGTGACCCCGGCTCTGCCTGGAGCCCCGTACCCCGCCGCAAAACCTCCAGCCTGCATGGGCTGCTGCTGGACGGAAACAGAGTAGCGGGTGTCGTAGCCCAAGCTGATGCCGCTGGTTCTGTTGCTGCTGCAGCGGCTCCCTATGGGGCTGCCCCCGCCCCCGCCGCTGGCCGTGCTGGAGGCGAAGCTGGACCTGGGGCTGACCAGCACCGACTCCTGCAGGCTGAACGACGAACACGGGCTCAGGGTGGGACCGGGCGGGTAAAACAAACCCATGTTCCCCCCTCCAGGTATATCAGAGGGGCGATGGGGCGGATGGGACAGGGAAGCGGGTCTGGGGTTGTCCAACACTTCACCCCCGGTGCTGAGGCGCTTGTACAGCAGGGCCTCTTGCAGGGAGAAGCGCTTGTGCCTCTCGGGTTCAGAGTTGTAGCCCTGCTCGGCCGACCCCCCTCTGGGAGCGGACCCATATCCTTGAGCAGCAGGGTACAGCAGCGGGACGGAGTGGGGCGGCGGCTGGGACAGGAGCTGCTGCCGCCTGACCAGCTGCTGGAGCTCCAGCGAGTAGCGCCGCTGGTTGAGAGAGGCCTTGGAGCCCAGCGCCCCCACGGGGTCAGCATCAGGGCTCAGGCCCAGGTGGGCCTCCACTCTGTCCGTCAGGTAGCAGGAGGCTCGCTGCTGGGAGGAGGGCCGCCTCAGTTGTGCCAAGGTGGAGGGATGCAGCGGCTGCTCCCCATCGGCGCCCAGCGTGGAGGAAGACGGTGTCGCCGGGACTCCCGCGTCGCTGGTGGTGGAGAACTGGGCGGGCCTGGAGGGCGAGGCGGCCGCGGAGCTGGGAGCAGACGCTCCAGAGATGTTGGTGTTGCTGTTGTTGTTGGCGGAGTCGTGTTTCTTCTTGGAGCTATTGAACTTCACGCTGCCCGCGTCGGTGAGCTTCAGCTTCCCCAGCAGCTTGCTTATAGGCCGGTCCATGATGGGAGCCTCCAGAGTTACAGTGTCTTCCTTTATGCTACAGAGCAATAACTCAGATACAGTGTGAGGGAGATGTACAGCAGAACAAAAGATGCCCTAATAGGGCTACACTTGAAATGATTTGAATCAAACTCTAAAAAGATGGGTTTAAAAAAAAAAAAAAAAAAGAAATATTCTTGAAATCACAAGGACAACTTCAATACACGAAATAAATATAAAGCTGATAAATAAAAAAAAATTAATAATTTCTTAAGACATTTCAAGAGTTTAACATGATTTAAGTCCACGTGTGGAAAACCCACAGACACAGGTAGGCTCCGTGGACATGAAACACAAAGAATTCAAGCCAGTCCAGCCAGGAAATAAGACAAACATGGACACTTCGTTGTGACCTATGGAGGGCTTCCTTTGTCGACCCTCCACATCTGTAAGACTTCCGACTCTCTGAAATCCACTCCAGCAAAGTCTTCCCAGTGTCCACCTTCTTTCTCTTCTCTTTGAAAACACAAAGCGGGGAGGTTCAGCAGGATGCGGACCGTCGCCTCTTCATGTGGGTCCAGTGTAGACGAGAAAATAAACCCGTTTGTGCTCAGATAGTCGACTCGGCCGACGTCTGCCGTTCATCTCATGTGCTCACAGTAACATTACATTGGCTTTAAAGAGAGGGGAACAGAAAAGATACACACGGGACGCTGGCTGGACTCCGTCCGTACGTCCGTCCATCCGCTCGGCTCGGCTCCGATTCGGCTGGTTTAATCATTCCCGATTCAAAGGGAGAGAAGAAGAAGAAGAAAAGGGATCCAGTTCGGGACTCGGTGTTGGTAGCAGAGAAGTTTGGGCAGAGAAACAGGAACGATTTGAACCGGCGCTCCGTTACTCCCAGCCTCGCAGCAGACCGGTGCTGAGCTAAAACGAGTCGGTCCAGATAAATAAAATCCCTCCCCGTGAGCACCGCGTAGTCCAACAACTTTGTCTCTTTCTTTCCCCTCAAATAATAACTTACCTCCCCCTCCTTTTTGCACTTAGTTTTTGCTAGCCGCAACACAGAGAGGTATTTCCGGTTACAGCTTTTCAAAGTAAACACCCTTTGAACGGCATTTAGCTTGAAACACTTGAAAGCGCGGGGAAACGAGTTAAACTCCATTTAACTTTGCATGTAAAATAGTGTCAAATCATTATTACGCCAAAAATACAGACAATATCTCAGGTCCTATGTTTTTGTTTCAACTTTCCCCCAGCGTGATTGATTTTATTGTGAAGCAATGATCTCAAAATGCCGTTATGTTGTTTCGTGCAAATTGACGCGCATTGTTCTTTTATCAGCGGCGGCTCGTTCTCCCCCCCAGCACGCCGGAACACCTTTTTACGGAGCCCAACAAGTGCCGGGATGAAATAAAAACACAGAGAAGAAAGAAATATGGCAAGTCACTTCAAATTGTGAACAGGAAGTAAAAAAAAAAAAAAAAACTCGCTCCAATGGCTCTCATTGTTTTAATAATATTCCCCATGTCAGTAAATATTTAAGTGTTTTACCACAATGATGAGCTGAGATTTGTTTTCAATTTTAAAGCAGGTCATTTAAGAGTTATAGAGGATTTTTGTTTTACACATGGTGTTGTGATATCTTCTATTTTATCATTGCCATACCACCATAGCTATTACACATCTATGTGTTGAGTTTACAGAAGTAATGGGCCGCCCCGAGATAATTTGTTTCTCTTTCTTTGCACAGTGACACTTATTAGGCTCCGCATACTCAAAACTTTACATCTGTGCTTCTTCAATCACTCCCAAAACTTTCTAGAGAATGTGAATAGGTGAAGCTGATTGAGTTATTAATTGTTTAGCATATAAAACAAGGTACTTTCTCTAGTCTGTGCCATTTTAAATGAGCTTCAATGGCCCATGTCTCTCCCCTGATAGAGGTCTAGAGAAGGTGGAAGTAATGAGACACTGCGCCTCTCATTACTTCCAAACTAATCTTTAAAGTCAATATGATGAGTTGTTCATTTGTTGAAATTATATATAAACTGTCTCTTACTTATACTTGGTGTAGCTGAGCTACAAACTTGTGGCTGGAATAGAGAGAAAAGGGAAAATCTGTGCTAAAAATAAAGGAATCACCGTTAGCTAAAAGTGGAAAGAAAAAAGAAACCATTGTATTTTTCAAACTGTCCTTTAATTTGATAGAAAATTCTCTTTTTTTTAACTGATTCATCTTTGTAAATAACTTGAGAAGAGGTATCCTAGTAGGTTTACTGGTTGTATGTTCATCTTTGTTTATCTTGGCTTTGCATTTGGAAAACAAGCAGCCATCCGAGAGCTCATTGCTTCACGGCTAATGCTATGATTGTGATTCATCTCAGGATATGTGGCCTATTGACTCATTTCAAAGTACAAAATAACTGCCAAGCCAGACCACCATAAAAAAACATTGGGGCTTTGTTTACCTCATGGAACTATTTTCTGCTGTCTTGGTTATGGGTTCAGCGATTAACTGTAATATAAGAAACTTATGTTTTAAACAATTAGATCCCTTGCTTTGACATTCGTTGGTTTTCTCTAAACAACTCTACTTGAAGGAAAAAGCTTTTCCATCCACTGATGCAGACATTTTCTTAAATTTAACATTTATTGATTGTTAACAGGGCTGCACAGTGGTGCAGTTGGTAGCACTGTTGCCTGTTGCCTTGGAGCAATAAGGTCCTGGGTTCGATTCCCGGCCTGGGATCAGCCCTCCCAACCCCTCTAAGGGACAAGGGTGTACAGAAAATGGATGGATGGGTGGATGGATGGATGTTAATGTTAAAAGGAACCTTAAGGTACTTTTTGATAAAGGTCTCCAAACAGAATGAAGGTCACATATAGCCTTCTGGGAACCTCTAAGCAGCAACAGTTCCCAGAAGGTCAAATTTGGAGGAAATGTACAAACTATCTTCTTTTAGGGAACATCTAAGGAAGTTTTTCCTCAAGGTTATCTAAAGGTTCCTTTTGGGAAGTTGCAAAGCATTGAGATGGTTGCCTTGTCAATGCTAAACCTAAATTTCAAGGAGACTTTGAGAAAAAGTTATTTGAAGGTCCTTACATTTTGAAAGTTGCAAACAACCTTCTGAAGACATTCAATCGCCATTGTACTAAGCTAACGTCCAAAGAAGTTTCAGAAAATATTCCCGACATGTTCCTCTAAGGTTGCAATATTAGAGTTGTAGTAAACATTGAAGGGATCTTTGGAAAAATTATCTGTCAGTATTGAAAATAAGCTTTGGAGAACTCCAAGGGAATATCCTATGAAGGTTTTCTAAAAGTTAGAAAAAGTTCTATATTTTAGATATCATACAGGAAATATTCTCTAATTGTTAACCCTCCATTGGAAGTTCCCTGAGAGTTATACACTTTGCAATCTTTATGTTTTTTTTTTAAATAAAGATTGGGGCTGGTGGATTGAACTGTTTGTGGATGTTCCCTGAATGTTCCGGTAAAGTTTCTTGTTGAGAAGTTACTTATTTACATTTCACTTAATTTCTTAAATTGTTGTTAAACATGGCACACTGTCACTTTACACTACATTGTTGTGAGTATTTCCAATTCTTCATCTAATAAACAAAATACACAATATATTTATTCTAAGTTGTTTATTATACAAGTCATGTGGGTTTTTACTTCAAGTTTAGAGCAACCATGGTAGACATTTCAATTGAAATAGTCTTAAACCTGTAATAAATGTAAAAAACAAAAAAACAAACTAAATAAAAAACACAGGTTCAAAATGTAACTCTTCCTGTTTAGCTTATTAATTTAAAAAGACACGCGATTTGAATGTGATTCCCCAGAGACATGGCGTTGTTTAGGCAACGGGACTACTTTATAAGACCAGGCTGTGGAATGCGCGCAGGGACACAGCGGGGCGTGATGGGGCTGGTGGATTTTTGCGGCGTGTCTGAGTTCTCCAAGGACGATTCAGAGTAAACATCCCGCCACTGTGTGAGGGCCACCCGGCATTAGTCAGGCCCGATTCCGGCCGTTTGGTGGCAGTTAGCGGACACACCATAACTCAGCGAGGGCCGATAAAGTGAAACCGTGTCCGGCCTGGCGTGTTTGAATAGACCCGTTGGCTCCCCGTGTCCCCGGAGCCCCCCTCCAGAACGGGCCTGCGGTTCACCGGGGAGGCAGCGGCAGCCTCTGCCGGCTTAGGCGTTCCTCCCCGGGCTGCGAGTGGGAACTTGTCTGAAAAGCTAACAGAGAAATTCTTCAGGGCTTAGTCCCGGAGCTGCTCATTCAAAAACAGCGCTTTGAAGAGCTTCGGGAGCGACAGACCTCTGTCAGTTATTGTCCCAGCACAATTCACTCAGGAACGTAATATTTGCAGATGAAGTACAGCTTCTTCCACCTGCCAGTAGTTCTCTAATTATCTTCAAAGGGTGGTTATGCACGCACAATTTAACCACACACCCTTTCATAATCAAAGTTACCAGTAGGAATGTTGGGGGTTTTGAACGAGGCATTCATATTGCAGATTGTCAATCAAAAAGAAAACTTGCCATTTTAATAACTTCCACATGCATTTAAACTCCAAACAAAGTACCAAAAGAACCACAGCCTCTTTAAATCAGACTAAACTTTTAATGTTTTAGCTCAGTCAGGACTGCCTAAATTATTTCTATTTGTCTTGAACCTTTCTATGGGACATAGTTTCTGAGGCCACTCCAAAATATTAGGCTTTCAATCCCAAGCCAAATGGGAGTTAATTTTGCAGTATGTTTAGGGTTATTGTCCATTTAAAAAAAAAACATTTCGGACTCAGCTTTCACTTCTCGACTGATGTTTCAATATGTTCACAAGTATAAATGTCAATGACATCCATAAGGTCAGCAAACGTACTGCAATAACATGCAAGGAACAGATATCAGATTTTTCCCCCAGTAATTTCTCCAACTTTTGTCTAAGAAAATGCAGCGTGTGTTTAATGTTAACGGCTGTAGTAAAATAGGTGGATTTGCTTGTTAAACGCAGGTACATTCATAGCTGATTTACTGATAAGAAAATAACCATAGACGTGGCACACACCATGTTCAGAGTTACTGGTTCTACATTGTATTAATGAGACGACTGACATGTTTGAGGCAGATGCCAGATCTGGTTTAACTGTGATTGTCAGATTGTGACCACAGACAGTGTTGAATCATATAGGTCTACATATATGATTCATATATATATGAATCATCTACATAGGTCTACATGTGATAAAAAACACACAGTTGTTGTGTTTTCTGTTATTAAAAAAAACACCCAGGCGTCAGAATAGCAGCGTTTTCTTCGTGTGTCTTTAAGTTCAGTCTTCTCAGAAGAACATTTGATCTACATTTGAAAAAAGTAGGACGTTCATCTAAGGTTGTGGACAAAAGTTTGAATGTTCACTTCATCAACACGAACACGACATCGAGTTTGGCCATTTGGTGATGTATTGGAGCTGTTATTTTCGTCTTTCAGTGGGATGAATATACAACCTATGGCTTGAAGGAATTTGTATTTGAGTATGTTTGAATTTAATTTATTGTTTTTATGTAAATTTCCCTTAGTGAGAAGCAGAGAAACCATGCAGAATTGGCTTTGAAACAGATAAAACAGACTACTATTATTCTTATTCAATATTCTCAATGCACAGTTTGAATTTGTGTGCAGATGCAAACTTTTGCACACAATTCTAGTTTTTAAAAACAATCGTTGAAGTTCCTTGTTGTGTAAAAAAATGGTTCAAATGCTAAATTGTGGGCCAATAATTATTAAAGAAATCCATGCCCAGGATGAGTGTACGTGAACCTCTGTTTCTCAACATAGGTATATGAAAGATGTAATTATATTTACAGGGTACGATTTTGGAATGAGACCAAATATTGTAGATACTAAAAGAATGCAAAGAGTAAAAACAATAAATCAGTAAAGAAAAACAACAAGAATGAGATTATTTTGGGGTAAAATTATGTCATGAAATTGTTTGATTTGACTGAAAATGTGTTCAAACTAAGAACATAAGTCAGGCAGGAACCGAAGACAAATTATGTAAACAGTAACAAAAGGACAATACAGATATTGATACAACCGATTTATTTTTCTCCGTTTTGATGACGTGAAATTGACAAATAGGACAAGAGCGAGTCTTTAGCAACCTCTGCTGGTCGGTACTGAGTAGTACAGGCAACATGGCGGCGCCCATCAGGACTTTGTGCTGTTCAGGTGAGACAGAGGTTGAACTTTAAGTCTCTCGTATCCACTGTCAGCCCAATATTGAAAGAAGAGTTTTGTAACCGTAAACAGTTTTGCTTATCGCTCGTTTCTTTTTCTACTATTATCTACCAACAGTGCTGGTTAACTGCAAATGCTAACGTCGGTGCTAACCGTTTGACAGCAAGCTTCTGCTGATTTGTGTTTTAAAAAAAAAACAGTTTGTAAATGGTTTTAATTTGGTGATTCTGGTTTCTTCTTGTTCTTTTCGAAGCCCTGAAACTTTCAGGAAGACACTTCAGCTCCACATGTGGAGTACAAGCTGGACAAAAATGGAGGCTAGAGTAAGTTGTGCAGCCTCTGCCAAACTTCATTGAAATTTCCCTCATTTTTAAAGAGGACATGTTCAGATCTTCACCAACATTTAACAATGTCTTTCTTTACCCAGTTCACTACATTTACCGACAGGTTTAACAAAATTCGGCCACAAAACTGCTTTGTAATATCGTTTTGAAACTCGTTTAAAACACCACTTGATAGGTACACAAAATATCTAGATTAGGTACGAATTTTTCTGTGCTGGCTTTAGTCTGAAAACCTAATGTTAGTCTGTTGACACCTGTGGATTCAGTCTCATCACCAATTTAGTTTCTTTGCAATAATATTTAAGACATTTTCTGTACCTAGGATTAGTTGTGTTTAGTTATTTGTGTGCTTGTGCTTGCAGACACGGTCTGGCCAGAAGTGGGACAGAATACGGACCCATGACAGATCTGCCTGACTGGTCTTTTGAAGGTACTTTATTATCACTGTTTTGTTGTGCTAAACGGAGCTGAACGCATCACTGTGTGTCAAATGAAAGCTGCTTCCTTTGCTACTGTGCACATCTGCAATTTTGGGCTCTGAACCAAAATTACACTTTTGTGGGATCGAGAAAGAACTGGAACGAAGAACAAGCGGTGATTTATGTATATTGGAAGTCAGCAATTTCAATACACATAAATCATTGTTTAGTGTTTTAAAATGAATTAATATTAATTTTACTGTAAGCTAATGTTGTTATTAAACATTTCAAGTAGCAGTCACTCAGCCACAGCTATGCAAGTAAAGGGAATTATTGGATTTCCAAAGCCTTGGAAAAGTGTTCATGCTTTTGTCCTGTTACAATTGCAAACTTCAATATTCAGCTCTGGAAAAAAATGAAGAGCCCACTGCACTGAACTCCATTGAAAACCTCCTGATTATTCCACCTCATATTGATCTCTGAACTCTTCCTGAGTTAAAACTTTAGTTTTGTTGTTTCTAAATGAATATCAACTTGTTTTCTTTGCATTATTTGAGGTCTGAAAGCACTGCATGTTTTTCGTTGTTTTGACCATTTCTCATTTTCTGCAAATAAATACAAAATCTTTGCTTGTAATATCAGAAACATGCTGTCAATAGTTCATAGAATAAAAGAACAACATTTATTTTACTCAAACATAAACCTATAAAGAGTAAAATCAGAGAAACTGATCCTTTAAAGTGGTCTTTTAATTTTTTTTCCAGAGCTGTATCTTATTGGAGTTTTATGCAGCAGAGCAGAAGTTAGGTCTTATTTAATTTTTTTCCGGATACAATCTGTGAACTGTTTTCGTGTTCACTTCCCTGAGTCAGTACTTTTATAGAACTGCTTTCTGCTGCAGTTATGGCTGCCAGGCTTTTCTCTACCAGCTTGTATGTCTAGAGTCTGACTTTTTAGAGCAATTTCTCCACGCAAAAAAAAAAAAAGCTTTGCCTCAGTCAGGACAGACTGAGAACATCGGTAAACATCAATTTCTCAGCTCAGATATTATCACATATTCTCAATTCCATTTCAACACATAAAGAGTTTTTTACAAACCAATTCATTCTAGTTCTGACCGTATCAGGACATTGTGAGGTGAGCCTAAGTACCAGTCTAAAGTTTTTTTTCCCAATCTCCTAAAGGTTTTGTCTTGATTTAGTTCTATTCGACTTCTAATTAACTCTGACCAGCTTCACTGTCCCTCCTGAAGAAAAGCATCCGTCCTGCATGATGCTTCGCCGTGAACGGATGACGTGCCGTTCTAGTTTCTGCCCCTTTTCCAATATGTTCTTCTTGTATCTCCTTCTTGACTGACGTGTGACAAGCCGGCTTCACTTTGGTCTGTTTCCCATTTGTGCTCAACTTGATCATTCTGCTGACAGACGGACGTCCGGCACCTCCTCTGAAAGGCCAGATTAGGAGAAGACAAGAGAAAGAAACATTAGCTGTGAGCATCACTATTAAAGTTTCTCTTACTTGCTGCTGTTTAATTTGACCTTCGCACTCATCGGTTCTGCGCCGTCTCTCCTCAGAGGCGCATCGTGATGCTGAACTCGGAGGTGGATCATGGAGTAGAAGCCTGGAACAAGAAGCAGGAGGAGGCCAGACGAACGGAGGAGCACAGAAAGTCTCTTTTACTCAAACCCAAAGGAAAGCTGTTGATGAAGAAATCCAAGAGTTAGAAGCCGATTGTTCAATATTCTTTAAATAAATGCTGTCTGTTTTGTAACAAGTGGCCGTGTACATTTTTTGTTTTTGTTGTTTATGGGGAGAAACAGAAACGATTGCAACATTTATTAAATATTTGAAATATACTCCGTATCCACCAGATGGCAGCATTCCTCCTTCCTACACCAGATTAAAACTATTTGGCTCCAGAGGAGTTTTTGTTTTTTGCTGGAAAACGAACTGATGGACATAAAGAGTCTGATTCACTTTCCAGCTCAGTGCATCACATGATATCTTCTGGACGAGATTGTGACTTACAAATTCCTATTTGTTTAAATTTGTGTTTTCTTTGAGGTTTTAACAAAAAAAAAAAAAAAAAAACACAAAACCAAAGCAGCAGAACGGAGCATTTCTTCTGACTGATGTCTGCAAAGACGCTTAACTGCTGCTGGCAGGAAGTTCAATCTGACATTTTCTGGCGTCAATGCGACTCTTTCCGTGAATAAACCCTGAGTGAAGCTGGTAAAATGCATTCTAAGAAACCAACCGTATGAAGGTGGTGTATAATGGGATCGGATCATACTTTGTGCCCTTTAAGAGTTTTCTCTAATCGTAAAATGTTCTGTATTTCTGCATAACGCCTAAATGTCTGCGTTTCACGTAAGTCCCGACAAGATGAAACAAACTAAATGGGCTTTTAAAAGCAGATCGGACCCAGCCATGTTGAGCTAAAGAGAGTGTGATCTTTGCAGCGTGTTTTTATCGTTCCCTCGAGCAAAATGAACTTCCAAGAATCGTAGAAGAGTCCCAAAAACTGTTGGAGGTAATTGGTTCAAAGTTTTTCCTCCGCCAATGTGCAGTCAGAGAGATGGAGCACAAGTGGAGCAAACTTCGGTTGACTCACGTTTTTCCTGGGACTAAATCAAAAAGCTTCAATCCAGGAGCATGTTGTGTAACAGCTTGAGGTCGGAGAGGAACCCTGGTAAACCTCGAAATAAAGCCGTCCCTCACACCAAATAGTGTCATCATTATCAACTATTGGCAACCAGAAATATGCTGCAGAGCTGCAGTCTACAGTCTACAGAAACCAAAACTATAAGGGTTTTGGTTTCAGAATGCCAACCCTTTTCCAGCTCTGAAAGCACGGTGGTGGTTGTATTATGACACGAACTGTTCAAAAGACGGTTCATGAACCAAATCTCAGCAGAGCCAGACCTTTCTGAGTCCATCTGTCGCACACAGGGTTTCTAAAACGGCACGGATCATATTGGCATGTTTTTGCTCCAGTCAGTGAATAGTTTTAGGATAATGTCTCTACTGCAATATCGAAATCTGGGTTCAGTCTGATGGAAATTCCCTGAGGTTGTGGCTCCCAACATTTTCCACCTACTGATTCCCGACAGTGGAGGAAACAAGTGGCTGAGACGATTAGCTGTTTCTTTCTTTTATGTGTCGTTTGGTTTGTTTTGTGCTGGTTTCCAAGCACTTTCCCCCCCTAAATTCTCTTAGCAACTGAATTTCCCCACTGTCATTGTTATTGTTAGATCAATAACGTCTCATCTTTGTCAAAGAACAGTTCGAGACGCCACCATTAATGATCCACAAGCCAAATGGAGGCAAAAATAAATCCTCCAACATTTGCTGCTTTTCTGATCAGGAAATGGGATTTAATCTTTGCAAGCCAATTAATACATGGAAATTATGTGCTGTCAGTTGTTTTCTCCTTTTTTTTTGGTTTCTCTCAATTGTTTCAGACGATAAAGCAGTTTTAGAGTTTGGCAAAACTAACCTGACTAAGTGTTTGTTATTGTGAATAAGAAAATAATTCTGCAAAGAAGAATGGATCAAAGTTCCTTAAGGGTCGGTTAGTTTTCCACAATGAATCAGGTCTTTTCTCATTTTCCTCTAAAACCTGCTTTTAAAGGAAAGCAGGTTTTAATTTGTAATAATATTTGATCTTAAAATTAGTGTGATGACCTAAAGCAGGGGAGTCAAACTCAGTTTTATTTTGGGCCAAATCAAAAATCTGAATCTTCTTAAAGGGCCGGTTGTGCCAGAACGCATTGATGAAACACATTAAACTGTTAAAATAACAATAAATAGATGTTGGTTTCAGCATTCAGTAAGTGTTTGTTGAAATTAAATAATATTGAACATCTTCTCACACTGATCAGTCCATCCAGGATTTTGTGATTGTTCTTGTGTGTTATTTTATTTTATTTTTTTGCAATCAAAATCGCAGATTTTGTGTCGCTGATTTAGGAATATTTGTAAGGAATTTTTATGATATTTGCACTAATGTATGATGTTAAAAGTTACTTTTTATTAATCGTCGTATTGACTACCATCGGACTATAACTTCACATCAAGTAAGGCTGAGGCAGCAATCACTTTAACCCAATGTTTTTGGCCAATTTTGTGTAAAATGCGCAGTAAAAATGAGAAGAAAATGTGGGAATGTGTAGATTTTGAGTGAGTTTTGCAGATTTATTGAAAAACTGGAGGGACGTATTGTTATAATTTGGAGTGTAGAGGGCCACATAAAAAGCTACACCAGAGCCACATTTGGCCCCCGGGCCTTGAGTTTGACACATGTGACCTACAACATGAAGGTGCGAAACAGAAGAGATCAGTGGGAGGTAGAACCTCTGCACAGCTTTGAATTTTTAAAGTTCAGCAGAGAACTTGGGGAGACGTAAAATCAGACGATTTCCTCAATAAATCAATGACCGAGTCGAGAATTTGTAATCCATTTCTCAGGGTTTCCTTTGACCCTCGTTCAGGGTTCCTGTAAAACTCCTGTAAAAGAGGATGGTTCCTCGTCATGTTATTGGCCTCCAGCAGGGTATAAGCAGCACAGTCAAGTTTGTTGGATGTTTTCCTGCAGTCAGCATTAAATCGGTGTGACTTCAACTCATAAACCGACTGTTTACAATCTAAACTAGCCCTCTCCCCCCCTCTGTCCAAAGACTCTGCTCACCCTGGCTTTCAGGTTCCTTCTCCGTTCCTCGCGGTTTTCTCCCTCTTTGCCCTGACTTTTTGTTGCAGACTTCAGCAAAGCCTCACTGTAATTAGGGCCGCTGCAGCCGCTGAGTTGCAGATTCTTTCCTGTGGATATGGGAGTGTTCTTCCCGCCTCCCCTCTCCCCTTGTTTCAGTTTTTTCTTTCTTTTTGCTTATAGAGTTGACCTAAAAGAGCTTGAGTGTCGCTTTGCAGAAATGGAGACAATGATCCAACATGGGGGGAGAAAATATGTCGCCTTCAAAGCCAGACGTGCAACTCCTCTTTCTCTTTTTTTCCACTCAACTCCTCACATGAGAAGGAAAATCTTCTCATGTGAGGCGACCCCCTCCCCACCCCCCGCTTCCCACCCCTCTTTCTTTTTCCTCCGCTCCTCGTGTTGTTTTGGTTTTTTGGGGAAATGAGAAGCAGATGTTGCTTATTGTGCAGAAGTCAGCGCTGAAGGGAGGCGTAAGGGCAGGGGGAGTTAGGTGAGGCCGTTCTTTCCCAGGATGAAGTGTGTGGGGGGGGGGGTTGAAGGACGACGGTGCAGATGTGGTTGCATCTGCGGATCCAGGCGCAGGGCGGCTTTCCTGGCAGATCTGAGGCTGTGTTGTGCCGGCGGTGAAACGTTGTGTGGGGGGGAAGAGGGGGCTCTGATTCAGCAGCTTGGTCATAAAGGCCTCTTCCTGACCTGGGTGTTCCTAGAATAACCATGGGGTAGCCTTTGTAGCTCGTCTGATGAACTGCAGAGTCTGGACACTTTGAACTCTACGTGACTTTTGAGAACTGGCTCTGCGGCCTGTAATTATCCCCGTTTGCTGCTTTTTATACAAAAGCGCCGCGTCAAAAATCCTTATTTTGAGCCACACAGAGACGAGAGTTTCTTCTAAATCGTCTAGCAACATCACCAACCCGTCCAGTCTGTAACTGAAAAGACTGCGGCTCCGACAATAAGAGTCAAACTGAAGCTAAGGATGCTAATGAAGCAACAGTGGAAAAGCTTGTGGTGCCAGAATGTAGGTCACCCAGTCAGAGACCCAGGTTGAATTGCAAGCAGCCCATCCCGGCCACTTCCTGCCCGGCGTGGAGGAGGCGCTGTGGTTCCTGCACCGCCCAGCCACGCCGTACGGGCTCCGAGGTAAAATGGCCGACAGTGACAGAAAAGCAGAGGATGGAGAGGGGTGGGGGGGAAATAAGAAAAAAAAAATTTGGATTGCAAGTTTGCTACCAAATGTCTCACTTGTGAGACAAAAAGCAGAGCGGATCAGTTCGGGAGGATGAATACGGTTCCAGATGAAAACAGACGGAGTGAAGAGAAAACGTGAAGCTGGACAGCGTCAGAGGAGTTTTTCTGTAGCTCATCTTTCATTGCTGTGATATAATAAGACATCACCTCGTATTCAACTGCTGCTCTTTAGATGTAAAGGGCTAATTTGGAGCTAATTTGGTAAACATGGAGATCAGCTTTGAGGAAGGAAAGTATCTGATTACATGGAACTTTCGGCATCATGCAGACCTACAATTTAACCCCCATTAAAGCCCATAAAGTACTCATAATGCCATCTATGGAACATCTTCACTGTCTGACCTCTTTCTGTCATTGTTTAGGTCGACTGTCAGATGCTCTGGGACGTTGATGTAATCGACTACACACACCCCCATCACAGGTGGGCCTGTAGATCACAGCCAAGCTGAACCAAATCCTCCCTAATGGTTTCTCTTCATTTCCCACTGAGCGTAAAAACTGATTGACACAGAGTCCATCTTCAAAAGTTTGTTGTTTGGGTGGATTTCCTCCACTAACATTCACAGCAGCTGAAACAAACATAGATAACATGATAACATGCTGTAGTTCTCATTCATACATTTCTTATTCACATGTGTTCACTGAAACCAGAGCATAAAAACCCCACTGCGACAAACCTTAGGTCTCATTAATGTTGATTATCCCAACTTATATGGGTTTGGCTCCTGATTTCCATCACATTTCAGTGCTTTATTGTTACTTGACAAATGGCTGATAGACAAATTAGCAACACAAACAGAAACTTTTATTGTTATATACGTATAATTATCCATATGAATGATATTTGTTCATTTCTATTTGATGTAGAGTTGTTTGAATTGTGTTCTGGGAACAATGGGGCGTCTTTCCTGTGTTCGAGAACCACTGTACAGTTAATTTAGAATAGATTTATTAAACATTAACCAATTATAAATGGTTTTTATATTACCAATTGTAACTATACTCTTACAGTATCCTGCAGTGACTTTGAATTGCTCGAGTTTTATACAGTATTACTCAGAAATGTCCCATGGGAGACATTCAGTGAAACGAATGGAAACTCCAGGTGACAGAGAGACAGAAAGAGGGCAGGAAAGAAATAAACCAGATGCTGAGAGAGAGAGAGGGAGAAAGGAAATGTACTAAATGTGGATTAAAGTCTAAACCTTCACAGACACTGAAGAAAATCATGATTTCACTCAGATGTGTTGCACTAACAAAGCAGTCCAGTTAGTTTTGAATCTGCTCGGTTTGGCATGTGGAGCTCAACTCGCCTATTTAATGGTTTCAATGAGAAGAAAGCGGCGTGCACTGAATTTAGCTGCATAAATGGGCAAGATACAGTAAATCTATTGTTGTCACAATCCGTCCTTCACTGCTTTCACACGTAACCTTTTGTAGGTTTCAGCACCAAAGCCCACCGCTTCTTTTCTGAGGAAGTAACAAAGTAGTTTCAGGTGGTCTGACCGTCAACAGGAACACGTCCTTATTTGTGTCTGTCTCATCTGCGTCGGAAAATGGAGGAAGTTGAGTCAGCCTGAGCTCAGCCAATGGGAGGACGGACTCAGTTATATGGACTCAGCTAAAAAGAGCTTTGTGAAGAAAAGCAAAAAAAACCCCACACATTTTGGAGAAAAGGAAAAACTATTACAATACTTTGACTGGAATTTTTATGTCTTCTTCATAATTGGAAGAGGAAGCGGTCATCATGAAGCTGCGTTTGAGCCATTCTCAGGAATAAACCAGAAGTGATCAAAAGTTGGTCAGATTCATGGAAAACACCAAAAAAATGAAAGTATTTGTATTTATTGGACCACAAATTCCTGTGAATTTTTATATTACACACACACACACCCATAGTTGTTAAATGAAACAAAAATAATAAATGGGTTTAAATTTCTTCTTTCCAATTAAAAAAGACGTGTTTGAAACCCTGTAAAGACAACCCATGTTGCCTCCAAAAGTTATATATCTATTAACGTCCACATTAGAAAAACAGGATTTTTCAGAATGAATTAATACAGATGAGGCTTTAAGTGTGGGATCAGGACGGTCATCAGAGAGCAAGAAACACCCAAGATTTATTTCTGGACACACCAAACAATATGCCAGTGAAATTAAATGTGACGCCGAGCCACAACCACATACTTTCCTCTTCTGTTTGTGACTCTTTACTTGGAGTTTGTGGTTGTTTACTGCGTAGCCGCCAGCACATCAGGAGTTAAAGCGGAAAGGAATGAAGGGATGGAGAAAACAGAGAGCAAAACCAGACAAGACATAGTTGCGGATGGAAGGAGTGGTTTGAGGCCGAGGCTTATAAAGGGAATCGTTTCGCAGAGGATGAGGAAATATCGGAGGGAGGGAAAGCGATCCGCAAAAAGCCTTTGCTTCGCCTGTCATCATCTGATTCTGCAATATCTTTTCACAATCGGTTTCGCTTGATGTTTTTTAACCATAAATTTTAAGCCACCACACACACACACACACACACACACACACACACACACACACACACGCACACCCCCACACGCACACACACACCCCCACACACACACACACACACACACACACACACACACACACACACACACACACACACACACACACACACACACACACACACACACACACACACACACTGTCTATACAAACACAAGCTGCAGCAGGCCCAGCTGAGGGGGAAAGATGTTTCTAAAATACCAGATGCTTGGCCGGAGCACATCTTTCTGGATGCTGTTAGCGTTCCATCACTTTTTCCAGCTCGGCTCCTCCGACACATGACTGCTGGCTCGGAGCGGCCTGCGGGGTAGACCGTGTCCAGTCCGCTCTGCTGTGGGTCAGCGTCATGTGAGCGCCGCAGGAAGAACAGCTGGAGTCAAGCTGCTGCTCCTCGTTTTGTTCACGCCACTCGGTCAAGATACTGTGATTGCATCTGAACACAAAGTATATTTTTCTTTTCTGTGTCTTGATTTTGAGATGTAACGCACCAGCACAGGCTGTGAGAGGAGCTCTGAAGAATTACTTTTATGCATGTGCTCAGTGTTTTTACTGAAGTTAGATGTGATGTGACTACAGGCAGCCGCTACTGAACCGTTCACCTTTTGACCTTTGCAATTTTTCCCCAGATTGATCTCTACCTGGAGGATGTGAACTGCTTTTTTCCCTCCTTGACTTCTAAGTTTAAGTATTGTAAATAATGTTAAACCTGCATCAGAAGTCATTTAAAATTGAATCAACCAGCCAACATAGTTACATCAGCAGAGGCATTTTATTGTTTTTAAATAAATGAGTTAATTAATGGAAAAGTAAAGGGACAGATTAAAAACAGTCAAGATGATTTAAGTGATTGGATCTAATGTCTCTCTTTTTATTTTCTATAAACATATTTCTATTTAAACAAAATAAACATGTACCATGGTTATTCTTTTAAACCATGTAGGAATAAATGATAAACTTTCTGGGAAGATTTTTCTAGGGTATTTACAGCTCTGGAAAATGTTCAGTTTCTCTGATTTTACTCTTTATAGGTTTATGTTTGAGTAAAATGATCATTGCTCCTTTATTCTGTGAACTACTGACAACATGTCTCCGAAATTCCAACCAATGATTTAGTATTTATTAGCAGAAAATGAGAAATGGTCGAAATAACAAAAAAGATGCAGTGCTTTCAGACCTCAAATGATGCAAAGAAAACAAGGTAATGTTCATTTATAAACAACAATACTAATGTTTTAACTCAGGAAGTGTTCAGAGATCAATGTTGGGAAGGAAACAAGGTTTCAGTGGGGTTCAGTGCAGTGGGCTCTTCATTGTTAAGTGGATAAAGTCACATTGAAAGTGAAATCTGCTGGTTTTCTGGAAATCTGCTCTTTTATTTCTCAGTCCTTTCATTGGCTTCATTTCCTTGGAATTAAAAAAAAGGAAGCTGGATAAAAATAAAATTGACCTTTTCTATGCAGCTTCCCGTTCTTTAAGCTGTTCATTATTTCTCTGACCGCAGCAGTCTGAAGCAGATAAATGATCCGGGCGCAGCGTGAAACGTCCCCCAGCTGGGAAAGAAGCTCAGAAAAACAGCAGATGTTGATCTCACACCGAGGAGGGAAGCGAATCAGGGATGATGTCATTCCCCAAACTTTGCTTTTTATTTGTTTTGTGCTTTTAAAAAGTAGCTTATTTTTATCTAACAAAAAAAAAACACAGACAAACCAGGGATGATGTCATTCTCCAAAGTTTGTTTATTTTGATCAGTTTTGTGCTATAAAAAGTAGTTTATTTTTGTCTAACAAAAAAGCAAAAACAGACAAATGAAAAATCTCATCCCGTTTTATTTAAAAGATCATCACAAATATCATTACCATAATCATTGTCATTGATCACTGATCACCATCGGCGTGGAAGTTCGTAACCAGGATGTTGGATCGTCTCTGAAATCTGCCTGAACTCACATTTCTCTGATCTGATTGGAAGCTGGGCTTCGTTTCCCTCATTGTCATGGTAACGCCTCTGTCCAGCAGGACTCCTAATGACAACACATAAAACCAAAACAAAAACCGGACTTTCCCAACACAACAACAACAACAACAACAATAATCATATTTATAATGACAATTTAAAATGAACAAAATAAAAAATAAAAATTGCACTGTATTGTGGAAACCATTATTAGCTCATGTTTAAGAATAAAGCACTGGATTTTCAAGTTAAAGCATCACATTTGAAAATCTATTTTCCATCCGACTGCTTGCACTGAGTTTGTTTTAATGCACATTTTAATGCCTGAAGTTTGAAATAAATGTCACAATTTACAGAAGTAAAGAAGGATTCCTGAACTGTTTTATTTTTATTTTTTTAAGGCATTTTGTTTTCTGGATTAGTTTCATTTTCTCCAGCATCTCATATGAAGTCTGACCGACTGATTACCAAAGTTCAAGTCTGCATAAGTTAATACCAATAAGTGATAAGCTGCTACACACAACTCCATCAAACCCATCAATCTTTACAAATAATATTTATCACAATGATAATAATAAATGAGCATTTTTATTCAGTAAAAAGAGAACAGAGTAATAAAAAAAAACACATCAGTACCAAAAAGCTAAAAAAAAAAAAAATTTAGTACCTTCTTTTTTTTCTAGTAAAGCTTCTTCTTTAAAACATTAATTGTTGGAAAACTTACACTTAAATTTTGCATCAGATACTTACAGTTGAAGCCAGATATTTATAACAGCCTTGAAAACGTTTAATTTTTATTGCCTGAAATAAAAACGTTCCTGTCTTAAGTCAGTTGAAATAAGCACTAATATTTATACTAAGTAGATAATAGAATAAAAAGAGATCTTGGTCGTCCACTCAGTGATGAAGAAGAAATATCTTTAGACGTCGGCCAGGAATTTAAACTTTGATGAAAGTTTTTGACTTCAAGTCTTAGCGCTAAGCTAGCTTCAAAGTGGCTTTAAGGAAAGTAAAGTCAGTGTTTTGAAATGTGATCAACCCGATTCTGCTGGACCGGGTCAGTCAAGAGGAATGGGACAAAGTTCCTGCAAACTATTGTGAGAAACTTGAGCAAGTCATTCATTTCGAATAACAATCCTACCAAATCCTAAGAAAATGCATTTAATCTTCTGAAATGTAACAAGTTAACAACAAAAAGCCATAAAGAAACAAAAAATTTCCCACTTTTGGTTTATATAGAGTATGTAAATATCTGGTTTCAGCTGTATTTCTGAATCTAATTGTATGAAGAATACTTGCTAACTAGCGTATTTTTTGTGCTAACTGTCTCATTTTAAGTCGTTTAGTATTAACTTTAAAGCAACAGTGTGAAGATAAAATGTTTTGTTGCAGAACCTAAAGGAAAACAATGTCAAGACGTTTAATCTCTGAGGAAAGTTGAACAGAAACAAAAGTAAATTGAAAGTTAGAAGAATCAGGCAGCAGTTCAGCTGGAGTCGTCGAGATAAAAATGAAGGAATGGGTCTTTGATCGTTTCACTTATTCATGCAGGTCTGAATTTTTCAACACAAACAGAACATGTAAATAGTTAAAATACAAATATACTTTTTCCTGATTTCAGTTTCATGGGCGTTTTTTTTTCTCCGTTTTTTTTTTTTTTTTTTGTGGCACTTACAAACCTCCCAACATGCCGTCTCCCTTCGATGCCCCCCGTCGGTCATTCTTTCCCCACAGTTGCATCGCTCTCCTCCTCGATCTTCGCTGCGCTCTCGGTTCCTTCAGACTCCTCCCGTTCTTTCGCTCTGTCCCTCTTTGTGCAGTCTGTCTGTCTGTCAGGCCCCCCGCCGCGCCGCGCCGCCTACACCTTGTCCAGCAGCGATCTCTTACAGTAGAGGAGGCGTCGGGGCGTGCCGTACTTCCTGAAGAACAAAAGCGCTCCCAGCGTGAGCAGCACCAGCACCAGCAGGAGGAGGGGGATGACCACGCCCGCCACCCAGGAGCCGCCCTCCGTCTCCTCGATGATGATCACCGTCCGGCCCTTCTTGGGCTCCTCGCTGTCGCAGCCCATCCAGTCGCGCAGCACCGACTTGGGGTAGCCGGACTCCACCTTCATGTGCTGGTTGTTGAACTTCCAGTACTTGTTGGCCTTGTAGAAGTAAGTGTAAGCTGAAGGAACAGATGATGCAGAAGAGGACAAATCTTAGTTTCCATACATTACTCAGTTGTGAAAAGAAGGAAATTGGTCAAATGAATTACAGTATCTTCACATTTGAAGGATATTTAGCTTATGCATTGACAGTAAAATGTCTGCACTCACATCCATCTTCACTCATGAATGTAGCTTTAATGTTATCTGGGGCTCCGCTCCACTTGCTGATGGGCTTTGGATAGTCGCTGTGCACTTTGTGAGTCTGTTCGTTGAACCGGTAGTACCTACATGTGATGGAAACAACATGCGATCAGTGTAAACAGAAACAGCCGCGACGATGTAAAGACATAACACATTGAAGAAACAACAGTTGTTTTTTTAAGGTTATATGAGTTTTAAAGGATTAATGGGACATCTAGTGGCAAAAATGTATATTGCAATCAACTAAATATCATCCCGAAGGTTAACTTTGTGTCTGGTGAGCTATTTTGGTCTGGATTTAGCCATGTGTTTTTGATCTTTATCATGCTAAATGACCAACACATTTTAATGGAGAGCCAGGTGATTTCTTTTTTAAATTTCTTTTAGAAAATATCTTTGTGTTTCAAAAGGTTTGTGATGAGTTTTGCCCTGATTGGGTCTTTGGGAAGGAAACAGACCCACAGCTTTTTGAATCCACCATGAAAAGCTCAAAAAGCCAAGTTTTTATTACATTAGGAATTAGTCATTTATGTTTGTGATGGTAGTAAATCTGATGGCTAGTATGAATACTTGCTAACTCCAACATGCCTTTCATTGCTGCGGTTTTCTAATAACCATTTTATTACTAAATCTGACCTGAAATATGGAATACCAATTCAATGCTCCTACCTAAAGAAAGGTCAAAATTATTTAGCTACAGTTAATTTTAAAGGGATTGTTAGGTGTGTCAATAATGTGTAGAGGGATTTTGTTGAAAAATTACATTTCAGGCTTTTGTCAGCGATTAAGCAGCTGTAAAAAAAAAGATCAATTCATCAACAACTTTATTAGGGAGGGCGATACATCTGTACCAATGTACAAAAAATATGTTGGAAAAGTGGAAATGAGGGATCCTGAGTTTAGTGAAACTTCATCTTAAGTTCAGCAGAAGCAAAACTCACTGAGTTCCCTTGAAGAAGTACGTCTGTCCTGTTGGTGTGTAGAAGAGAGCGGCGTCGATCTTGTCTTTGGGGAGACCGGTGCCCAGGTCTTTAATGCTCTTCGGATAACCCCTCTCCAAGCTGGACTCGCTGTAAACCCAGTATCTCTCACCTGGACACAAATATAATGACAACACAATTAATTAACCTACAATGAAAGCAGTAGAGGTAAACTTGTTCCGATCCCAGGAGGAACGTACCCTTGAAGAAGACAAACTTCCCATCACTCCTCTCGTACGCGGCGTTGATGTTTGAAGGAAGGCCCTTCCAGAACTGACCGGCTGGCCTGGGATAGCCAGGTAAGACCTTGTCATTACGCAGACGCCAAAACCACTTGTCCTGCAAACAAAGACACGAAGGTTCATTTCTCCCCTCTTCTAACCTCAAACATGATGCTACAGTTGTTTCAATGCCGATTAAAGTCTAAAAATACAACAGAGTAAATGAGCTGATGCAGGCAATGACTTCACTTCCTGTACCTTGAAGACAAACTTTTCCCCTCTGAGAATGGCGATGGTGTCAAAGTGTCCCTCGCATATGTCGGGGCCTTCGTCGGGTTTGTCAGGCTTGGACGGCTTTGTGGGACGAGGAGGAGGAGGGGGAACTCCAGATTTGGAGCCTGAAGGGAGATTTAGAAAGAAATGAGAAATAGTTAGTTTGACGGCAAGATATTTATACACAAAGCTGGTTTTATGTGAAACATGGCCGACAGGAAGAACTTAAGGAATGAAGTGAAGTAAGAAAGGAGACATGGAAGGAGTAAAGGAAGGAAAAATAAGGAAACAGAAAGAAAGGACAGTGACAGAAGGTTGGATCAATTTAAGGAGAGAATCACACTAGGAATGAAGGAAGAAATGTCAAGGAGGACACAGGGAACAAAGGACACAAGATAGGACCCAAGCAGATTGTTTACAGATTGTTAATAACACGAGGGAAGATGAAAACAAGGAAAGCAGAAGTTCAATAAATAACGAACAAATTAGAAAATGAGGAAGAATGGAAGTTAGAAAATTGTCTTTGTGATACAGTCTGCAAATACAAATATTTTCCATTCTCCCCTCCACCCCCCTTTTTCTCCAGACCAGGAAAATACTGAAATCAAACTCCAGACTGAACCCGGAAAGTGTTTTATTTCAATGCTTAATTTTTATATCCTCATCATCAACTCATCAGCAGATCATCCTGGAAGTAAACCACCAACCATAAATAGCCTGGATGCCGCGGCGGTCATCGTCCGGCAGCTGGAAGTTTTCTGTTTCGAACCACTGGTAGAAGGGGGCCATGATGGCTGAAGGCTCGTCGGAGTGCTCCAGACCCAGAGCGTGGCCCAGTTCATGGACCGCCACCAGGAAAACATCATTTCCTGCAGAAAGACAGAGAGACAAAAGGTGAGAAATGCATGGGTAGATTTAGCTTTTACAGCAGCAGATCATCGTTTTCCTCTTACCTCCCTGATCCACGGTGCCGGTGGTCCACGGTTCGGCCAGGTCAAAGTGCGTGTCCCCCCCGATGCCGTTACCAGGGAAGTAAGCGTGTGCCAGGAAGCCGCCCTCTCCGTCGAACGGGGTGCTGTCGCCGTGAAAGCCGTCGGCGAAGGACAGCATGATGTCGGCGTACTTGTCGACCTTCCCTCTGATCTGGCTGAAGGGAATCTCCCTGAAGGTGAGCGGGATGGCGCTCTCCCAAACCTTAAAGGCCTTTCGGATGGCGTCATACGTGGCTCTCTCGCCCACTTTGGGGGTGTAGTTCTCTATGCTGCCGGGGAGAACGGAGGAAAGACCGTTTGAGAACAAACCAGGCACAACTAACAGATCACAGACCTGAAAATGTTTAACTTGGTATTTTGTTGGGGCAAAAGCTGTTAAATCGTCTTCATTTGCACCAAAGGCAGTTAATAAAGGAGAAGGAAATGAGTGGGAATCCTGACCTGAAGGTGACCTCAGACTTGTCCCACTTCAGACCTTGCCTCGCGTATCTCTTCCTCCTCAGGTTGGTTTTCAGCTCTGGACCGAACTTGTCCGGGACGCCACACCGCGGCCGACTCATTGCTCTGGAAGCAGCGTAAATAAATGTTATATCTAGGTTTAAAAACAGGAGTAATATCTCTTTAACTATAAAGAAGAATAAAAACCTCTATAGTTAAATTTCTTGCTATTTGGAATGCAGAAAATAACTATTTATCATTTTTAGAAGAAAAGCAAAAAGCCCTAAAGTATAAAGAACTTAAAAAAAAAACAAACAAACTCAACATGTCTCTGAATGACTAAATGATCAGAGTCAGAACTCACTCTAGTGTGTTGGTGTCTATGGTTCCAGTGACGGTCAGTCCGTAAAACTTCTGCATGGCTGAGATCGCCGTCTCAATCGACTGCGGTGAGCGGATGGCCTGGGCTCTGACGTCACCCGGCGGCAGGTAGCCATACTTCTGCAGCCACGCCTAAGAAAGTGAGACATCAACAAAGAAGAGCAAAAGAAAGAGAAAGACTGATTAGACAAAATCTTGTGCACCTCCTCAGATTACAAATGTAAACTTATTTTATTGATCTCAGTGGGGAAATTCACTTGTTATGGCAGCGTACACCAAAGCAGGAACTGCAAGTGAATGACACACATGGGCAGAAAATAAATTGCCTTTCCTGTTTTCGTTGGCTGAACATAAATACCTCAACTTGTGCTTGAGTCCCTTGTTAAATCATGAATTAAATGTTTTTATTTTATTTTTTTAATTAAATCTTACTAGCCACACCCAGAATTAAGAAACCATCCATCCATCCGAAGCAGCTGCCTGTCTCCAGTGATCACTGGCAGGGTGAAAGGTCACCAGTCCGTCACAGAGACACACCGGACATGACTCAAGAAAGCACTTAAATAAAATCTGTCTGACAAAACGAAGGAGACAAAAAAGCCTCAAAAGGCAACACATTATATTTGACCTATAAATAATCAAGACAAGACATCGGTCTGTCTATCGGCGGTTATTATGTCATTTCTACAGCTTTGTGACGCAAAGCAGACAGATATACAGATGGAAACTTATCATACGTTAATATGAGCGACCAGCCTAACAGGAAAAACTCAATGCGCGTCCAGAAGGTTGAAAAAGCACCAAGAACAACATCTGAAGCGCTGCAGGCCCCACCAGCCTCAGTTACAGTCAGTGTTCATGTTTCACCAATAAGAAAGAGAGACGGAGCCAAAATGGCACACATGGGAGATTTCTGAGGCCAAAACCCCTGCTGACCAAAACAAACATAAAGGACATGTGGATCTTTTTGAAAAGTTTGTTTCTTCTCACGTCTCAAGTAAAAGTGACAGAGTTTCATGATAGTGAACGTGAAACAGAGCAGAAGTAGTGTGATGGTCTGTACTCTGTTTGCTGCTTCAGGATCTGAATGACTTTCTGCAACTAATGAAAGAACAAATTCTGCTTTTTGTCGGAGAATCCTGAAGGATAATATACTATAATCGGTTTGTGACCTTAAACTCAGTTTCTGTTTGGTTATGGAGAAGATTATCCAAAGCAAACCAACGAGTCTGCTTTAGAAAAGTCCCAGACAAAGAGCAACTTTTAATAGTGACCTAGTCAAAGTCTGGACTTAAATCTGATTGAGATGGTGTGGCATGACATTGAAAGGGCTGTTCACACTTAAATGAGGCTGAGGTTTACGATCTGAAACATTTCAGTGCGACATTAATGAAGAAAAATGGGAGAAAAAACTTAAGTTTGCACATTTATTTAAAGGCAACTCTTTATTCAATCTATGAAATTTTTATGTAGGTGTGAAAATGTTTCACAGATCACCTCTAGTAGGGATTTATACAATTAAATATGAAAACATCTTAAAGTGATAATAACACAGTACCTTTTACTGAAATGACATATTTAGGATCCAACTTAACATGACCTCTTTTACAAAATGTTGATATTCCCAACTTGAAGAAGTCTTTGCCTGTTTCATCTTAACATTGGGTATTTAACATGATAAATGGCTAATGTTGCCATACATATAGCGACGGCGTGATTGAATATTATGAGTCATGATTTTTAACTTTAAACAACTTCAAAACACAGATAATGGCAGAGAAAGCAGGAATGCCCCAGTCCTTTAAACATAGCAGAATCTGCAGAGTTTTAATTATTTCAAACTGTAAAAGCAAAACGTACGCTGGCGTGTGTCACTATAAATGTTCACATAAAACAAACACAATATAACATTTGGAAACTGAAGTCAAAAAGTGCTCCAAATAAGTTGATAACATCGATACAAACACAACACCAAGCAATAGTGTTTTTGAAATGCTTTGTTTGACTTTTTTTTGTGTCATATTTTGATTAATCGTCTTTTAAATGAAAACTCCTGAAACTCACAGAGCAATTATGTGATTTTGCTGAAAACAGAAAGGCTGGGCCTCATAAGGGAGAAGTGTGGGCCTTTGTCTGATCTCCCTCGGTTCTCAGAGTTTGTCTGGACCTGCTTCTCTCGGCTCAGACGAACAAAGTGTTTGTGTCTCTGTGTTGAAATAACTGGTTAACCAACGGCAGCATATTAACTATGCTAAATTCACAGTCTTTCTCCTTTCTTGTGATTCATTGCCCCGTTTACAAACTCTTTAAAGCGAAACCAGGTCCTAAAATGTCCCTGTGATGGAGGCTGAACTCGTTGAGGGAAACTTTATTGTGGGTTAGAACGAGACAGAAGAACTAGAGTCAAATTAGACACACACTCTGTAAACACTGATGTCATTTTAGTCGCGATGACCCAGAAATCTGTCTAGACAATCGTTGCCAAAGACAACTGGCCGCTCCGTCGATGGAAAAAGTAACATTTCAGCAACATTTGAGTTCTTCAAAGCTTGACCTGCAGCTCTACCAGCTACCATCTTGTCTGCTGTCCTCTGTCGACGTGTCAGCCAAAACCACAACTATGTGTGTTAGCACATTAAATGGTTAGCCCTCTCTTTCCATCGTTTACAGCTGGTGGTCTACCAACACACTGTCAAAGAAGAAGAGAGTTTAAGATTCAAAGACATGTAATTATCAAACTTCTGGATCAGTCAAGACACAGTTAGCTTAGCATGAGGGCAGGTCATGGGCAGCTAGGCTAATTCCCTTCCTTTTATCAAATGTTAAAGTCTCAGAGTGATATATTATATCCAACTTTCTCCTAAAAGTAAAACAAAGGGTTTAATGAGGGTTTTTTGAGAAAAAAGATTTCAGTAGGACATATTTAGCTAGGCTAAAGATGCTAACGACAATACAAGCTCTTTCAACATCCACAAGCTACAAACAGCAGACTTAGAAACTTACACTTTATTATCATCGCACAAAGACACGGCAGTGAATTTGACAACAAAATGTAGCTGCTTTGCTAACAGTTTAGCCATTCAGAAAAATACTGAAAAACTACAAGTGGCTACATACACACACGTTACTGGTGCAGGGAAAGAAAATGTCTGTCTGTGTGTCGATAGAAGATCTATATTCTAATATCTATGTAAGTATAGATATATACATATAGATGTAGAACTACCTTTTGCTCTAGTTACAGCTGCAAGTCTGTTGGGATAACTATCGGTTTTGAACGTCTAGAGAGAGAAATGCTTTGCTCGTTCTTTTTTGAAAAATATTACAATCTCAGTCAGATTGGATGGAGAATGTCTGTAAGGCATAAGTTTTAAAGTCTTGCCACAGATTATCAATACTTTGATTTTGACTAGGCCACTCTTCCAATATAGGCAGATTTTTCCGAGGAGTTAACGCACATTTGCGTCTCTCTACCACAAATTATCTAGTGCTATTCCAACGGATTCCTTCTTTAGCATCCTCTAAACCTCAGCTATCTCTCTTTTTCCACCATATGTGCTGCTTTTCTCTTCGGGCCCAGAAAACAAGGAAGGCGAAGCAGAAGGATGGAAATGTAGAAACCGACTCGGACTACCAGGCCATAGAGTACACAACCTGTGCACACACAGCCACTGTTAGTCATGTGGTGAACCAGAGAACAAGGTTCATTTATGACAGGCTGCAGAGGGGCACCTAATCCCCCTTCTCTCCATCTCTCCTCACTCAGTCTAACAAGTTCTCCGGGATTTCACAGGATTATTTAAGCACCTAGTAAATTTATTTCATCCACTGATTCGCACAAGTTTACTTTCTCTGTCTCCAGGCTGACTGCACCTAGTGTGCCCTGTGGCTCCAGTCTGATGACGTGTCTGCTTCTATAAAAACACCCTTCCCACAAACCATCAAGACCTCCACTTCTCTCCACTGCTCCCAAACTGCTCTGCACACCGCCGCCACCTCCGGCTGGCCTTCCAGGTATCCCAGCATGCCCCCTTTCCCCTGCTCTGGAACTCCCAGCAGCCTCCATCAAAGCTCCTATTTATCCAAGCTTCTACATGGCTGCCATTGTTGGCCAGATAGCTTACTACACAACCATGTGTGGTCAAAGGGCTGGCTGCTAGTTTGGTAAACACAACGCCGGGTCTTACTCTGACGTGTGGTCTAGATATATATAATGCACCAGCAGCGAAAGAAGACCAATCTGATGAGCTAGAAGTCAAACAGCTATGTTATGTATAGATCCTGTAGCGCCGCCATAATTCTAGGAAGAATAATTCAGAATCATCCTTTTCTTGTCGCTGAGCCAGAAAATCTGAATCACGGCTGCAACAATGCACAAAAAAATTAATCGTACAAAATAGACAATAGGAAAGAATTAATGGAAAGGTAGAGAATGTAATTTGGATTAAAATGTTAAGGAATGTGTGCATATTGTCTTGTAAGACAGAACATAAAAAACAAGCTGTAAGGTGTAAGAAAGTAAAATCTGGTGCCTTTTACAGGTTGTTTTTAATAAAAAGTCTATTTTTGATTTGTTTCATGCAAAACATGTTATGTTTGCTTCCTTACGCTTTTGCGAGATGAGTAATTCTTGGGTGTGGACCGACAACAGCAAAACTGTTAGTCTATTTTAGAAAGTGGTGTCCAGTACCAGTCCATCATGTTGGTGTCCCGTCTGTTTTATATGTTTATTTGGTGTAGCAGAACTAAATCAATCCAGTGGTTTATTACCAGGCAAGTTGAAGAACTTGTTGATGTGGTAAGGAGGTAGTTCAGTTGTGTGAACCAGCTGGATTGGAGCAGAATCATTTCTAAAACCTTCGAGAACTCGATTCAGAAACCCAACACTTAGGGTGTAGGTCAAACAATATACTTATATTTACACAAAAATCTGTCTCAGTTATAAATTCAATACAGGTGCTTTATTATTTAAATCACCGTTTTTTTTTTCTTTCATTTGCCTAAATATATCACAAGCAACCATAAACAGGTATTGGCCGGTTTCCACTATCGCTCCAAGGTTTTATAAAGTTCAGGTTTCAGAGCAAATGATGATGCAGAAAGAGAAGTCGCTCCTCCTTGCTGCCTCTCCCACCTGTCCATGCACACTGCCCAACAGTTGGTTAATGAAAGGTTTTTAGCTTGTTTCCCACAAAAGGTAGAATTTGTTTGGTTGAAAATATTTCTGGACTCAGATATAACGATCAGTCATTGCTTGGAAACTAAAGGAGAGCAAAGCATCACTCTAACCAAGGTAATATAGTTTTTAATCTACAGTTGGCAACCTAAGAAAGTTACTAAGCAGGGAAATATTAATTTGTTATTCTTCCAGAACTACTGCATATAAAATATGTCAAAGATTTCATTCAATAGCCACTTAAAGATTAATACTAAATTTAGGAGTTTGGTATCAGGGTTTGTTACAAAGTTAGTGAAAGCTTGCAGGAAACTATTGATTGTCACCACATGCTGATCAATCTAAAAGTAGATTGTTTTATAAAACTAGATTGTTTTATAAACAACCAGAGCTGTCAGCTCTGGAATCTAAGAATTGGACTTTTTCTGTGTGATTGATCTGAATTAAATATTTCTGTACATAAATTAGATGTTTTGTTAACTTTTGTTTTGTATAGTACCTTTACACATTTGTTGTGAGTATTTTAAAAATGTATCACACTTAAATAAAATGTGTTTGAATGGTTTTGCTTTAGTCTAAGTAACAAATGATACCATGGAAAGCATTATTAAAAACATAACAATCAATGTAAACAGAGAACAACTGTTGCTTTTCTGTTCTATATAATCATGTTACAGACTTTATATTATTTATATATCATTGTAATTCTGTTACTCAAAGTAATAAATCAATGGAAATCTGACACCGACTAGTGTTTCATTATTTTGGTTGTGATGCTACGTTTAGACGCTAACAGGCTAACTTCACTGCAAGTTCTCTATTGATCTATTATTAATTTATTCAGAGTACTTCAGCAACATTTTATGACAGAAAAAAATCAGAAGAGTTTTTGTCACAAAAGTAACAACAACAAATTTGCCCCCTGTGAAGCATTTTATCAGTGCAACAAACCAACGTCGGCACAAACAAGCTGGATGTTTCCAACAGGTCTACAATTAAAAAAATAAAAAAGTAAAAAATAACATCAACCCTGAACCACCAAATTGGTATTGTGACCATGATGTCGTGCATGACGAATGTTATTCCCCTGTTGGCTGTCAGCCATCACAGGACCTGTAGGCGGGTGCTATGCTGTTCTACGAAATTACTCGCATTCTTATGAGAACGGTTTGTTTTCCTGAATCAAAATAAAACGGAGTCGACCACAAGTTCCTGCAGGCTCTACGGACGTGATGAATCAAAAAAAATCCCAAGCACTTTTATAGGTATTGCTGAAAAAGGCGACACGTGGGAGGTCGCCGTTTGTGCAACAGGAACCATAAGAATACGACTGGAGATGAGATAGAGATTAGGTAAAGGCTTTTAAGGTTGCTTTTTTTTTTTTTTTTAATGTCGTTGAGAAAACATGCACAGATGAGGAGAAGCTGATCCAAAAAACAGATTAAAAGTGGAAAGAAGCAGAAGTAAAAGTATTTTAAGGAAGAGAGTGGACAGAGACAGAGGAGTCGGGATTAGTGTTTAAACTGAGTCAGTTGTTCCTCTCTCTCCATGCCAGTGGAAAAAAACCACAGAATTCAGCTCATGAGTGCCCGACTTTTATATTACCCTCGTTTCTTGGCACCGTTCGGCTAGTTAGCACTCACATCAACACTATCCAACATGGTTTCCAGTTTAAATATGTATATATATATCCTGTTCAAGTTGGTCAAACAGTTCAGTCCGTTTGATGACTCGTTCCACATAATGTGCAACTGGAAATATTAAAAATACCACAAGAAGTCAGTTTAATGAGCTGCATCCAGAAAACGGTTTCTGACCTTTACATGAAGAGATTTACCCTTTAATTCACTTTATGGAATACTTTTTTAAAAGAAATACAATTACTGATCTTTAATTTACTCTTTTATTTTTATATATAAAGCTATGATTAATGGAGTTTGCATGTTCTCCCTGTGCATGCCTGGGTTCTCTCTGGGTACTCTGGTTTCCACCAACAAAGACTGTAATTGTTACTCTCAGGTTTGTGTGCATGTTTATGTGTCTCTGTGTTGCCATGTGATGGAAAACCAATAATCAATATTACATCTATCAACAGTTATCACCGTTTGGAAACTTTCACTTAAACTACATTTAGAGTTTGTTGCAAGTCTCGTCTTTCTTTTGAGGCACAGAAAAGATTTCTGTCTGCAACTATTACGTCTTTATTCGATTATGATGATGTAGCTTTTCATAATGTCAAAGGTTTGGGATTCATCACAAGCCTAAAATGTCAATATTTTGTGTTCTAGCATTGGATGGTCTGCTTTGTTGGTGCCAATAATTGGCACATCCTCCTTTCTAAAGCGATCCTTCACGTCTTACATCTAATATCCAACATTCTTCAGTTTCACCATAAAAAAACTCTTCCTACTGACAAATATTCAAGAATATTCCAAAATCAGCAGCATTTAAAGTAGATTCAAAGTGATTCAATTTAAACAAATAGTCTTAGATTTGACCGCTAATTAATTAATTGCTCTGTTAACAAATTTCTGTACTTTTAAAGTTTTGCTTATAGTTTTAAACCATTTAACGATGTGTAACTTTACTCTTGTTTGTTGTGTTTCAATGTCGTTTTGAGCGGTTCTTTTTTTGATCGTGATTCCCTTGTAAATTTGATTTTACATTTCTCTCGGTCTTTCCTGGTTAAATCAAATTTTAAAAAAGACATACTAGGGAGAAATAAAAACAAGATGTCAGCTGTTAGGAGTTTCCCCTCAGTGTGATTCACCTCTACGGTGCTTTATGGCATTTCATCATCACAGAATAACTACAAATAACTAATATTGCATTATTACTGATACTGACAGCTAGAATGTTGCATATGTGTAATAAGCTTTTCGCTAATAAATTGCTGCCAATATGTATTTAAACACATGGAAGTGAGTATTTACAGTACATATTAGTATTGGTTTCATAAAACCTCATTTGAAATGATCAATGTTTGATTTCTAGGCTGTTTTTTTATGTTGTCGTATGAAAAATGCCAAAAATAGCACTTTCTATGATACCTCAGTGATTTCTTTTGGTCAGTAAAATCTTAATAAAGGACCAGAAAGAAGAAGTGAAAATATGACATAAATGTGTTCAGTTGACTTGATTGTTATTTAGCAAAGGGAAACCCTTCCTAACAAAAACCTTCCAATCTGCTTCTACAAGCTGTGATTTAAAGTCATTTTCTATAATTTACTCATGGTCTACTGCAAGTAAACACTGTTATATTTCTGCAATAAACAATATTTAACAGTATACGTTTGCTCAGAGTTATTTTAATTGGGTCAGGAGCAAACACACAATGAGTTCAGGACCACAATCTGTGGAAAGAGGAGGCAATATAAAGACTTTGGAAATTGATATATTGCTATTTAAATGTCTATGATTATTGAGAAATACATTTAAAAGCCGTGTTAACAAACGTTTATCGTTAAACCAGAGCACTCACTTTTTGACATGTTATTTATCTCTCTGTCCTTGTCAAACAGTGTGTTATTCTAGAAACCAAAGCAACTGATGGATCATTTTTATTTTCCAATTAGGACTCACTTACACTTAATTTGCTTTGCTTTCAGTTTTGCGCATTAAATTTTATCTGTGTGCATTTAGGCCAGATTCTGCGTCAGCACATCTGGACAACTGACGCAAACCTAACCAGCTGAAAACCTGAACCAGCTTTTGATCAAAAATCATCCAGGAATGAACTTCTAGAAATTTCTTTCATGTATCCTGTAACACCATGCTGGACCTTTTTTCACCCCCGCTAGCAGCTCAAAGATAGACGTCTCTTCCTTGAAGTGCATCGGTTTCCAATTAGACCAGCTCCAGATGATTATTTTCACAAAGTGACAGCAGCTGCCTGTCAAATCAGCAGGCATCAGGCCCTGAGCAAAGCTTTCCTTTCATGCTACATCACCAGTTGTGATAAAAGCAATCCAGTCCAGATGTGGTTTAAACAAATCTCTGATCCCAAGCTGGGGTCGTAACACGTGTCTCCAAATGCTAATAAGAAATCTCAAAACCTCTTTTTTTTTTAGCCAGAAAGTAAAGTTCCTGCCGTATAAGACGTGTTGTTTTCACGACTGACCACTTCCTTTGCTCACCAGCTCCAACTAAGCATTTTATTTAAGTCGAGAAAGCTTACAAAGGCAAAAGGGGTGAATGAAAACAGATGCTGGAGAAGCCTTTTTTTATTTTCTAAGAATCTTAAAAGTCTGCTCTCTCTCTCTCTCTTGGTGGGGCTCCTCCTTTCACTCGGCATGGATTAAGTGTGTCTGCTCGTCATAATGGAGTCAGAGAGGGAACGTCTGATGTTGAGAAACACGGATAAATCACGCATCTTTTCTGCCACTTCAGCTTTTTTCCCCCTTAAGTCTAAATTAAGAAATGTGTTCTTTCAAAAAACAGTTAAAAAAAAAAAAGAAGAGAGAGAGCATCACTTCCCCTCAGCTGAACATTTATTTTAGCTGAATTGTTATGTCGTTGTCGTTTGGTCCAACCCAAACAGGAACGCATCTAACTTTTGATTACAGGTTTTGTGCAATGATGTAATCCTAAAGCCATAATTATTCAAGCTTGTCTTCGTTCTGCATCAACGCTGAGCGAAGCAGCATCTGCAAACAACAAACTCCGTTTTTATCTGATACGTGCTTGAAAAAGAAAAAAAAAAAAAAACACATTCCCTGAAGCGTTATCGTTCCTCAGAGGAGCTGTGTTGGTGCAGGGCAGGCTCCAGGTGCCATCCTGCAGCCCTGAGCCCCGCTGTGTTTACAGATATTCATCAGTGTGTCAGTGTGCGTGCTGCAGGCCTTGTAAACCGGCTGACTTATCCACCTCGTCTGGCTTGACTCACACGCCAGCCGCTTGCGGTCAGTGACTAAAGTCTCTGTTGGCTTTTTCATGCATCCTGTGTCCAGTGGGAACTGCAAAACATCCTCTTGTAAACACGTCCAGTAACGCTGATTGTTTAATTTTTTTTTTTGGGGGGGAGGGGGGAGAGGAATTGGGGGATATCCAGCAAATTAAGTGTTTGGTTTGTGAGATAAATTGTTGTGACATGTTATTTCTACTTTGTGCTGAATGCTGCATATTTTAGCAGAAACAGCTGCCAAACAGTCCTCCACTGATGCTGACCCACTTTCACGTTTCCCCATCCATCCATCCATCCATCCATCCATCCATCCATCCATCCGTTTTGTGTTTAAAGCCTGTAGGCTGCATATTTACATTGAACTTTTGTATTTATGCATTAAAAAGGTAACACTTTCATGATGGTTATGACTGCTGTCATGAAGTGTCATTTGATAAATACTGACACTTTTTTTCCTTCCCTCCAGGGGGTTTTTTGTGGGCTCTAACGTCCCTTATATGAAAGTAGGCTGACAAGAAAGGGGGGAAGACATGCGGCAAATATCGCCAGGTCCAGGAATCGAACCCGCGATGGCCGCGTCGAGGACTCAAGGCCTCCAAATGTGGGTCGCGCTATCCCCTACGCCACCACAGCACGCCCAATACTGACACTTTTAATGCAAAGTTGTACTAAAAGTTGCATAAAAAGTCCATTAAAATGGCCAACTTTGCATTATTTTGTAAATAATGACACTTTCACTGCAAAGTTGACTTTTTAATTGAACGCCAATGCATGTTTTAGTACAACTTTGCATTAAAAGTGTCAGTATTTATCAAATGACACTTCATGACAGCAGTCATAACCATTCATGAAGACTCCTTCATGTCTTATGCACACCCCTTCAAATACAGTGTTAACAAAAAAAAAACCCAACTAATTGAAAAATCTGGATGTTTGAGTGGAAAAATACATATAATCACAACAACGTTAACATATTTTTGACTTTATTTCTACTTGTTGACGTTATGAACCTGGAATGGCAAAACAGAGACCCTGACGTTCGGGATGCCCATGGTCAGTCATTTGCAACATTGCACAAAAGATTGCAGATTAAAGATGTATTAAAGTAAATGTAATGTATTAAAGAGGAACCAAACTGTAGCCTATAGAGTCTCAATCCTGAATCCATATATTTTGACTGTTATCTTGTTGCGTTGTTGTGAATTCAGAGCAACTTCCAGGCCTCCAGTTTATACAGTCTGGCAGATGAAACCCATTACACCCCTCTCCTCACACACACACACACACACACACACACACACACGCACACACACACTTTTTCCCCCAGAACAAAGCAGCTCAGCAGAGACTTCCTAAGAGACATTCAAAACCATGAAACTCACTGAGTGCAAGATCCCAAAGTAAAACTCAGTACCTGTAAATATAACAATTCACAGTTTAAAGAGAATATATCACATCTTTCCCGCTTCGCTTACCTCAGCTTTCAGTACATTTGCGTTGACAGAGTGCAAGCAGAAGAGACAGCAGGCCAGGCTGAGCAGCTGCGGCAGCATTCTGAAGTCTGCAAACTACCTCCCAGAGATTCAAAGTTCTGGAAAGTGACGCCGAACTCCCCTCAAAACACAGCGACGGTAGTTGAAAAAGAAGATAAAATTAGGGGCGGAATAAAAGGACCGATGTTGCTTCAAAACGTGGCAGGAAACTTTTGTCGACTCCGGATGGACACTTGAAGCAACACCGCACAGCTTCCCTGCGCCAAAAGCCGCTCCGCTGGAGTCAAAAGCAGGAAAAAACGACCCACGGAGCGCGCTAAAAGCGTAAAGTAAGATGCTGGAAGTGCCGTGTGAACTGAAGCTTCGCAGTTTGGCCTCAGTTCTGCTCTCTACGGCTGCCCGCAGCATGTGTGGACGTCGTCCGTCCACAGAGAGAAGACGGACAGATGAGTTTTCCCTGAAGGTCCTCCTCCAGATGTGCGCACAACGTTTGCGCATTGCACGTTTTTATGGAATATTTCTGTTTTTCTTCATAACAACACCCAGCAATGAAATGCTGAGTACAACATGGCTTTTTTTAAAATATACATACGTGAGCAAATGTATTCATTATTAATAGCCCGAGTGACGTGTTTTCACTCTTATACTTTAATCAGTGGTGTTTAATTAGGTCAGCTGTGAAAAGACAAAATACTTTTGCTTTTATTTAGCAGTTTTAAAAAAAAATCAATTTTCTCATTGATTTATTAGCAATGATGAAGTAGTACAGGAAATAATGTAACATAATGTACATTATTTGCACATCATGTTTAAATAATGTTTTAATTTCACACTTTCTCAAAGTCATTATGTGTCTTTATCCATCAATAAATATTTATTTAGTTTATTAGACCTGGAAGAGCCGGTTGTGCTCAGCCTTTAACTGCTTGCCTGATGTCTTCACATGTTGCTTTATTATTTCCTCATGATATCATTTATTTTGTGAAGAGCACCTCACAGTTTGAATGCTGTTTTAAAACTTGCCAACTTCTCCCACATTTCCACTAAATAAGCTATTCGTCATTCTGGTTTCACACTTCAAATTTAGTTTGATCACATCACAGCACACATCTGCAAAGATTGAGGTGTTTTTTTTTTCTTTCAGTGCGTTTGCAGACTGTAATCTGGCTTTTTATGCTGATTTTGGAGTAATGGCCTCTTCCTCTCTGAGTGGTGTTTCAGCTCATATATGTACAGAACTTGTTTCACTTTGGATATTGAAGCTTTCTCACCCGCTTCAGACTGTAACGTTGCAAGGTCTCGGACTGATAGACACATTTTGCACCAAAACACTGGGGATTCTTGCTTCCTGAACAGCACAGTGGTTTGATTTCTTCTTGTTTTTTATGCTTGTGTGGACTTGTTTGAACAGGTAAACATGGCACATTCAGGCACCTTCAGGTATGAGGTTATCATTTCAAAGGATGAAGGAGATTCGTGGAGGTCCACAGATCTCTTTCTGACATCTTGATAGATTTCATTTATCAACCAGAATACAGTGCTTAACATTTTCTGCATGTTTTATTCAGTATAAATATCTACATAAAGTTGTATATAATATTTTGATGAGTAATAACGGTGTGAGATGGATGTGACCAATCAGGACGTCCCTCTATAATACATGAACAGTGACATCATGAGGGTATCAAAACATGGGAAAACTAACCAAGGTTTTGTTTCTCTTTGACGGTTTTATGTTACTGTTAGCTTAAAGCTAAAAAGAAGAAGATGAAACAACAACAACAAATTCCAATTTCTGTTTTGACCACAAAACAGCTTGTATTTCAATTTAATATCCTGCATTTCAAAAAGAAAAACCAAATAACTCCTGATTTTGTTTGTTTTGTTGTCACTACTGGTTTCTGATGGGAAAGAACGATTACCAAAACATGCCCAAACATTACTCACACATATACCTTTTCAACTGTTCTCTACACAGAATCTACCTGAAGATTTCTATTTCTGTGACACATAATAGAATAAGCCAAAAGGTCGTTAAAAAGCATAACAAAGAGTGAATATTTCTTTTAGCTGTAAGAAAACTAAAGTAAAGATGGATGTACTTCGAAAACCATATGAATTAATAGGGAAGTAAAATACTACTACAATACTTTGCTCATTGAAGTAGTATTTGTATTAAATTGTTTACAATTATTTCTATGAATGAAAAATGACAAGGCGTTTATCCGAGCTGACACTGACACCTGGTGGTGAAAATTCAACATTTCACCGTTCACATCCAATTTAACCAGTCAGTACCGTCCCATTAAATTAACGGATGAACTATAAGTGGTTGCAAATATGTAAAAATGAAGAACTAGCATTTAACTCTCATGAAAATGAGCCACATGCTTATTTTTTATGAATGAAAAGAGAGCCAGCTTGTGTGCGTCACAAGCCCCGCCCACCCTGTCGCGAGCCGCATCACACGGAAGTAGCTCAGAACTTGACAACAAGAGAGGCCCGCAGCACGGTAACGCTTTCGTTCTTTGTTTTTGATGCTTTTACTTCGTCCCTGCCGCTTGTAACCTACATTTTGTGGTTTCTGCGGGTACCAGAACGTTTCGTGTCGCGTTTTAAAGACCTGTCTTGTTGTTTTGTGTTTCATTAACGCGACAGAAAGGGCTGTAAAAATAAAAGCAGAGGATGTAAGCAGCTAGAAGCTAGCTCGCTGTTAATCCTTGAATCCGAAACTGTTTTGTTAATCTGGCCTCACGGGACAGAGTCTTATCAAATAACTCACAAATGTCTGTGGGAAATGACTCAAACGAGACTGAAATTAGTTATATTTTAGAATTAGCCATGTTGAATGTTTGTTACGGGAGGATTTGTTCACGGAAATTGTAGCGTTTGTCTTTTTTTTTTTTTTTTTTTTACCGACGTTGTTGAGTGGATTATGGGAAGGAAGTCTCTGTTTCTGGCGTGATAACCAGACAAAAATAACCTGTTCGTGTCGTGGGCGTGAAGAAAATATCGTCCTATTTTCATTTATTGCCTAAAGCTGTTAAATCACCCATCAAGAACAGCATTAGCTGAAGATTTGACATCTATTTATATTTATTTATGTATTATTAAAAGCGGGATGTTTACTATGTAAGAAACGCTGCTTATAAGATGTACTTCTGAAAAACTAATCTAGATGTATTACTATAACTAAATAATCAGCCGTTTTGAATTTTTATGAAGCAAAAAAAAAAAAGTCTTTTCCCCATAAAACCCAGTTCTGGAAAACAACATTTCAGTTTTCATTGGAAGAAACTTTGTGTCATGGCCCAGCAGGTGATATAGATAATCCTTATAATAATCCAAATATTCAGGGAGACCATTGGTGAATTTGTTATGATGAAAATGGTAGATTATTAAGGATATGGTGGGTTAGTTGACATTGTTGCAATATTTAACAAACTTTGTTTTTTCCTCTTTGCAGGTGAAGTCTTCCTGAACAGTGTGACCCCCACCCTCTAAAATGGAACTTCTCTGACATTTTTTTTTACACTTACTTTTAAACCTTCCAAGTTTTCACAGTTTTAATTAATTTTAAACACAGAGAGCAGATCTGCAGCGATGACAGTCAGTAACACGTTATCTGCGCTCGTTATAATTTCCATAACAGGTGAGTGACGTTATAAAAGTTATTTATATGCTTCTTCAAACTTCCTCATTTGATGCTCTGGTGTGTGTTTCCCATGTGTTTGTTTGACTGGTTCTGTTTTTGCTTCTTCCCCTCTCAGCATGCAGCCATTTTGAGCCTGCTTCCTGCTTTAGTAAGTACATGAACTACCTACAAGAAATTCATGGTTTTGGCTAAACTTTTAAAAATGTTTTTAGTGATTTTTTGTTGTTGATTGAACTAAATCTGTATTTTTAACGTAAGCGAGAACTTCAATTAAGCATAAAATGTTTTCTATTATTTTAATGGTATGAGAAAGCCATGTTTGTAAAGCTTCATAGCTGAGCAAGTAAAAAAATGAGTTAAAAATGGAAAAACATGGCAGTGATTCTTAGTAAATCCTGCCCCATTTCGCTCCTCCTATATACAGAATATTAGTGTGTTTTCATGGGTTACTATCCTTAACATAAATATAACTGTAAATCTCACTTACATTTCATTCTGGTAATGTTGCTGTCTGAAAATTGATGAGTGCATTAATTTAATATTCTGTTTTCCTGTTTGGCAGCCCAGTGCGGGCGCGGCTCTCAGGTCATCGACAGTAAGGTGGGAGAGATCCGGAGTTCTGCGTACCACAGCTGGTCCTACCACTTTGGAGTCATCTATGACTGCTGGATCATCAAGGGCTTGGAGGATGAGCCCATCGTTCTCAGGTACTGATGCTGACCAGGCTCAGTTTTCTTTCCGTTAATAAAAAACTTCAGCAGAGCTCAAAATTTCTACCTTATATACGGCTGCTTTATTAAGGCAAAAACAAAACGAAAATCATTGTTATTGATATTGGGATTATTTTAAAAAATGTTTTCTCATGACACAAGAAAATAAGAGTATATTTGTTAAAGAAAAGCAAGACACAGTCTTATAGGTTGCTTTTTTTTGTTGATTGTAATTTTTTTAATTTTGAATTTTAATTGAAATGTAGATTTGACGAACTGGACATCCCCGGTTTATTTTGGATGGAGGACAAGCCAGTATGAATATCTGAGTTTACTTGAAAAGTAAATAAGTAAATTAGATTATCGTTGACGTGTTTAAATATTTCAGTAAACTAATTCTAAACGTGAAGTGAAGAGTGATGCATTTCAAGTCTCTGTTTCTCTTTAATTTGATGATTATTTTACAGCGAATGCAAACCTCAAATTCAGATTCCCAGAACATTTGAACGTTACATAAGATCAATAAAAATTATTAATTTAATTAAAGCAGCGGCTATCTGTGTTTCTTGTGCAACTTTTTCCCACACCGCCTTTTCCTTCCACTAGACTTTCTTAGAATATACTCGGAAGCAGCACCTGAACAGCCAGGTCTTGTGGAGCTTCTCAATAATCATGCAGGCCACAACATGACATTTCTGTATCAAAAATATGGTTTTTGTTGGTCTTATGTATTATTAAAAATTTCAGAGAAACTGAACTAAGGATTCTCATTGGGTGTAAGACTCAAAATAATCAAAAACCAACTCTTTAAATATATCATCCTCTGTGTGATGAATATATTTAACGTTCACATTTTAAATTTCACCTGTAGGACTCGTTGAAATGTTTCTAATCTGTTTCAGTCACGTTTGTGAGCACCCCAAATAAAACCATATTTCCTGTTGCGTTTTGTTTATAAAATGTTTCTGTCCTGCCGGTTCAACGAGTTGAGCCGACAGATCAAGCTTTGTGTTTGGGTTTTTGCTAATTTGCTGTTTCCACATTCTCCCTCAGCTTTACTCAGTTCTCTGCTCAGTGTGAGAAAGAACGGCTGTCCATCAGATCCTCGTCCGGAGGAGAGCCGCATGTCCTCTGTGGCGACAAGCTGCCGCAGCCGATGGAGTTCCCGGGAGGAAATATTACCCTGATGCACCAGTTTTATCCCCACTCCTACCCCGTGTCGTCATTTATGCTAAACTTCGCCAGAGGTATGAAAGCGGGGCATTTAGGTTTTTTTTTTCTTGCTGAAATCTGTTGTTTTGTCTGAAATTCCTGTTTGCTTCTGTCCAGATTCGGGTTACTGTCCGTTGGAGACGTCGTTCCGATGTCCCGGCGGCCGCTGCCTGCCTCTCTCCTGGCGCTGCAACGGGCAGGTGGAGTGTCTCGATGACGACCTCCATTCAGATGAGGAGGACTGCGACGATTACGTCGACTACGCAGAGCCAAGACCTTTGACCTACACTGACAGGAACAAGGACCGGGACGCCGAGAAAAGCAGGACCGTCGACAAAAGCTGGGGGAAGTCGACGGAGCAGTACATCTTCCCCGACGACTGGTCGCTGCAGAGGGATCCGGGCCGGGCCAGTCCGGAGCAGCCCACCCAGAAGGAGCTTGTCGTCACTCCCACCCCCATTGAGTGGCCCTGTGGGGGGCTGCTTCAGACCTTTTATGGCACCTTTTCCTCTCCGTCGTCTGAGGGCGGCAGGATGTTGTGCATCTGGACACTGGACCCGCAGGACTCGCGGCCGCTCAGGCTGGACCTGCAGCAGATTGTGCTGGGCCCCTGGGACAGACTCACCGTCTACAACCGAGAGGGGGGCAAAGGAGACATCATCAAAAACGTGAGTTTACGTCACGGAAAAACTGCAACCAGATATTTCTAGTAACCCACACTATGTTTCTTTTTAATATCTTTGTTTATTCGTTAGGTTTCTTTGCTAGGGACTAGAGCTGTCGCAATAAATCAATGAATCAATTAATTGCAGAATAACTTAAAACAAAGCCAATCATTTCCATCTGCATATTTTAGTGTTTTTCTCCTTTCTCTCTCTATTTCTACCAAACATTAGATGATAAAAGTCGTCAGTCCGGTGCTTTGGTCTCAACTTTTATAAAGGACAATCTTGTTTACAGAGACTTCATAATTCATTTTATTTGTTGTTTTTGTTGTTTTAATTTATTTGGGATATTTAAAATGTCTTCCAGTGTTAAATGCTCATTATACTTTAAAGTTTATTGGTCTTTCAGAAAGTGTTAAATTATCATTATATGACTTGAAAATGGTCTCAATCTAACGTTCAGCAAAATTTGTTATTGTGAGCCTAATAGGGACAGACACACAATAACAGGCAAACTGAATAAATCAGCAGTCCCATGCCTGTATCATGGTGCGCATGGAGTTAGTTAATTTGCAGCAGAAGTAGTAATAACGTAAAATAATAAAACATATTGGCAACATATGCAAAAATCCTACATATTTTGATGTGTTTCTGCATTCGAACAGATCACCAGTGCGTTTAATTACAAATCTCTCAAAGTGGAGTCCCACACCGGCCTCATGTCGCTGGTGTTCGAGAAGGCGGCCAGCTCCGTGGGGACCGGCTTCAAAGCCACGTTCCACGTGGGCAGCTACTGCCCGCCGTGGGAGAGCCGGTGTGGCGGCGCGGCGGGCGGCTGCTTCACCAAGGAGCAGCGCTGCGACGGGAAATGGGACTGCCCCGAGACCGGCAAGGACGAACAGGGCTGCAGGGGCTGCAGCGAGAACCAGTTCGCCTGCGGCCTGGCGGGGCAGAGAGCGCTGCCGCCCAGCCGCTACCCGGGAACGCCGGTGTGCTACCCGGTGACAGAGAGGTGCAACTACCAGCTGTACTGCACCGACGGCAGCGACGAGAAAGACTGCAGCGTCTGTCAACCCGGGACCTTTCATTGTGACAGCAACAGGTCAGAGTTCACACTGGACACAGTGATCTTTATAAACACATCTGACATGTTATGACAAGGTCATTTATAGTATCGTTTATCATTTATCGCTATAAATTCATTATAAAAATTTGGATTTATTGTCTCTTTAAATCCCAATTAATGATGCTTAAAATCCCTTAAAGCTGTACTTTTTGTCAAGATTTTCTCTTCACTCTTTGAATTAAAGTTTTAAACTGGCTGTTCACATCAGTCATATAATTACAGCCTCTAACGTAGTGTGTTGAAATCGTTCGCTCAGCATCTCTTCATCGTTTCCTGTTGAGTCTTGCAGCGAACAAGTCGGTGGATGAATTTTTCTTCGATAACACTCGGCCCTTTGTTCCCCCTGCAGGTGTGTGTTTGAGAGCTGGCGCTGCGACGGCCAGGTGGACTGTAAGGACGGCACGGACGAGCTCAACTGCACCGTCATGCTGCCCCGGAAGGTCATCACCGCGGCAACGGTGGGCAGCCTCATCTGCGGACTTCTGCTGGTCATCGCCATGGGCTGCACGTGCAAACTGTACTCGCTCCGGACCAGAGAGTACAGGTAACCCCTGTGATCCACTTTCATCCCAAAATTGGTTCAGCTTTCGGAATTTGATTTTTTTGTTTCAAGTGTGGAAATTTTTTTTTAAAAGTTTCCAGATTTCTTTCTTATTCCATAAATGTTTTGTCATTTCTTTGTGTTCTTCTTATCATTTTTCATTCCTTCTTTGTGTCTGTTCTGCCTCCGTTCTGTTTATGTTTCGTGCCCTTCCTTCCTTTCTTCTATCCTGACTGTTTTACCTCCTTCCTTCTTGGTATTCTTCCTTTGTTTTCTTACTTCCTTCTATTGTTTTTCCCATTTCGATTTATGCTTATTTTTCTTTCATTATTTCTTTCCTTGCTTTTTTATTGGAAGAATTTCTAAACTCTTGAAGACTCCAGTTAGCATGTTTACAGGCCTTAATCCTGAATTCAAATAGAGTTTTATATTATATTATTGTAGAATTATACTAAGATTTCTAAAAATGCCAATGATGACTAATGAAGAGTTCCAGAAAAAATGTCAGAAAAGAATAACTCACTCATTCAGCACAACTTGTATGCAGTCGCTACACAAGACTCCACTGCTGAAGAAAAGCCCATTTTTAAGTTTTCTGACTAACATTTAAACAAATTCTGATGACTGAAAAATCTGGAAAAACACAGAAACATTTAATTAAAATATGACAGTCTTGTTTGATTGATTTTGTTAGTTTGAATCAGACATTTAGGATGTTTCTTACTAGACCTGAAACTGCAGTTCCTGAACTACTTTATGATTGGGTTGCTAGTTTGAATCAGCAGATGTAGATTTAGTTTCCCATTAGACCTGCAGATTAATCCTCACAGTTGGTTCACTCTGCAGTCAATCACCTGAGGAAAACAAGAGAAGTTTGTCATGTTCTGGCTCGTCTCGGACCCATGAGTCACGATGAGTGTGCTCATAAAAATGTGCAGCACTTTTTACCAAATCATTAGGGCTTATGAAACCCTCTAGATTACAAAACAAGGTTAACTCACACTAAGATTTTGTGATTTCTTGAATTTCAATTTCCTGTAAAACACAGATAAATTAAAGATGTGTGCTGACATTTCCTGACATTGTGCGAATGCCTCTTAAAACGTCTGTGTTTTGTGGCAGCATGTTTGCTCCAATAAGCCGCTTGGAAGCAGAGATGATCCAGCAGCAGGCTCCTCCGTCCTACGGCCAGCTGATTGCCCAGGGCATCATCCCCCCGGTGGAGGACTTCCCCACAGAGAGCCCTAATGAGGTCAGAGGGCAAGACATGACATCAGCTTTACATCTGATAAAGACTCTCAAATCAAATTTAGCTGGTATTTAATTTTATGGTGTGCTAAAACACACATCGTAGTGAAAACGCAGGTGGTGCTTGCTGAATAGAGGAAATGCGGTCAGGCGATGATGTCATTTTTGACCACTGTTCTTGTCTCCGTTTGCTCCTCCTTCAGACCTCGTCTCTGTCTTTGAGGGGAATCCTGCAGCTCCTCCGTCAGGACGCCTCCAACTCGCCGCGCCGCAGGCGCCGGCCGCGCTTCGTCCGCCGCGTCGTTCGCCGCATGAGGAGGTGGGGCCTCATCCCCAGGACTCCCAGCAGACAGAACCAGACCTCCGGCTCCAACCAGCAGGAGGCGAACTCTGCTGCCCCCGGCCAGGAAGCGAGCCAGTCCGCCCTGGCGCGGTCGTCGCTGGCCGTAGAGGCCGTCAACCAACCGGTGCCTCAGAAACTCGGCCTGCTGGCTCAGACTGAGCAGCAGCAGCAGCTTCGGGAGGAAGAGGCGTCTGCTCCTCTACTTCCTCTCCCCTCTCCGCCCGTCTTCTCCACCCCTCCCCCGCCGTACGCCCCTCCGGCTCCCCCGCAGACCCCTCCGGTCACCGTCCCTCCCAGCAGCCCCTCCCTGGCCTCCATCTTCCAAACAATAGGCCTCAGTATTTCCCTCTTCAGAGCCTCACCCCCTTCCTCCTCCTCCACCAACTCCATGCCTCTTTCGGCCTCCCCTTCCTTCTCCTCTTCCTCCTCCTCCTCTTCCTCAGACGACGAGGTGTTGCTCATCCCGCTGTCCGAGGACAACACCTCAGAGGACGACGTTCCCATGCTCACCTAAAATGACTTCCTCGCGCCTCGTCTTTTTCTCCTCTTAACTACAACCCAGTCTTTCCACTTCTGTTTGACTCTGAGCACAGGAGCGCCCCCTAGCGAGACTCTTCCTCCCTGTGCACGTCCGGTGCCTTTTTAAATTGTTCCGACTTGTTGACACTTTAAATCCAATATCAGACCTCCCTTAAAAATGAAAAATGAAAACGACGGCCATAGCTTGCGTACGTGGAGACGAGTCAGTTTTGGATGCGCACTCAGTTAAATAAAGCTTGGCTGCAAAGAGAAGGGAGACTTTTGCACAGAAGGATTTCCCCGTATCCAGCTACTGAGGCAGGCTACTGTCAGACTGAATGATGGCGTCTGTGTGACTGCAGCTGCGTGAATGAGGTTGCATTTTAGTCTTGCGATAGGCGGTGTGACTGCGTGATCTTCTGCCACTTGCATCCAGTCTGTTAGCTGAGAAATATTAGTAGAAAACAGTCGTTTCCCCTCCGTCTAAGTGCCTTTTAAGGAGTTTCCTGTAGACAGCTGAAGTACATCAAGACGTCCTGGATTTTCACACCGCACACAGAAACACACGCAGGCTCGTATTTGCTTCACGTGGATGCACGTTATCGACACTTTAGCGGCTTTATTATAACTTAGAGAAGAAGAAAAAAAAAATTGCATGTGTACTACTCTGCAAGCTGGCAATAACTTTTCAAAACGTTGTTTCAGTGCAAACCCGTCGACGTGAACCCTTCCCACGTGGATGAATGTAACCAACAAAAAGTAAACGTTTTCAGCGACAATCTCTTCGGTGCCTGACGTAGTGGCAGGTGTGTGTAAGTGTGCGTGACGAAGAGGGCCCCAAATCCTCTACATGACCTCAGCGTCTTACGGGACTCGATTGCTTTCTGACACAGGAGACTTGTGGCGTGCCATCCATGTTCTTATCGTACATTTTAAGGTGTTTTAATTTCAGAAAGCTCTAGATCTTAGTTTTTTTTTTTTTTCCTGCCCTCCTCCTTTAAGTTGTCATTGTGTTTTAATCTTAATTTTGTTGAATGTATTAGGGTCGATGTGGGGTAGCCAGAAGTTTTCAAATTTGCTATGTATTGAGGTAAATAAAAGAGAAAGTGGTTTTATGATTTAATAAGGTCAACTTCACTGTATATAAGTAAAAATGTGGCTGAGATTAAACAATTTGCACTTTTATGTGTCGTGTAATGTTTGTTTTTTTTAAGCGGGGGGTTTTGTTCTCATGCTGCATTGTGCTTTGTATTCGGGAATCCTGCGAAAACAAACGCATACTGATGAGTTAACTCTGTCTGCAAACGTTGGAAGGAAGACAGAAGCTTTTCAGGACAGATGGAGTCGCATCTGTTTTCCAGCTGAGTAATGGAAACATCTGGAGCTGCAGATGTAAGAATCCAGGTAAGTGATCTCTGTCTGTCTCCTTTAAAGCATGTGGGTGCTAACAGGTCGATTGTATTTGAACCTAAAGATTTAAGGCTGCCTTCATTTAGCTGATGAAACAGGAAGTGTAATCCGCTTGCAGCAACTTCTGAGCTGATGTGAAGGAAAGCTTTCGTAAAAATGTTTCAGTTTTTGAAGTTGGACCTGTTTTAACTCCAGTATTGTGCACAAAGGCTCTTGCAAGTAAAATATTCTAATTTGTTCACAGGAAAATAAGTTGATAGCCCGGATGATTTGCCACATTTTTAATATGGATTTCAAAGTCTAGTTTACGTTTCATTTTTGCAGAACTAAATATTGCAGGTTCTATTGTATTTTTTAGTTTTATATATTTTTTTAAGGTTTACTTGCAGCGTGCCATCATGATACGATGCACTATGTTCTCTCAGATCTTTACGAATTATCATGTTTTTTTGTAGCTGTAACACATTTTCTTCCAGTATTTCCCTGTATTTTACTGCATCTGTTTTCCCAGCTTTATCATCCATGTGAAGAAAAACATTCCCACAGGATTCTGCTGCCGCTGTTGTGTTTTACTGTTCAGTGTGGTGTTCATTAATTTCCATCATCATTCATACACTGAACACTTCAAAGTGCTTTACAGAAAGAAATATAGATTAAACACGTTAAAAACTTAAACATCACCAAAAGGGGGAGCATAACAATTTAATTAAAGCAAATAAAATGCTAAGAAATCATAAAAATGATAAATCAATCTTTGACTAAATGTAAAATTAATTCAAGAAACAAAGTTCAGAAGGTAAATGTAAATATGTAACATTCAGATTGTAGTGAACTGAATTTTATTTATACATTTTTATTGATTGGATGTTTAGTTTGTCACTGTTGACAGGTATTCAGCTGCATCCTGATCAAAGCTAAAAATCAAAGTCAAGCTAGCATCTTTAGCCTCATCTTTTTCTCCATCTCAGAGGATCTGGGCATGGACGCTGCTGCTGGTAGCCGTGTCGGACGCTGCAGCCAAACAGAGCCGTGTTTCTGATGAAGCTCAGGTCAGCGTGACTAGAGCTGCATCCATGGAGCCAAGAACCCAGCCAAGCTCTGGACACCAAACCAGACATTCGAGACCTGAAGTCAAGCAGAGGACGTTTCTGGAAAACATAACCCATCCACCTCCCTCCAGCATTTTGCAGCCGATCAGGATAAAAACCTGGAGGGCCAGAGAAAGCTGCAAACTGTCTGAACCTGAGAGCGAGAGGCTGGAGGAGGCTCTGGAAGAGGCTGTGAGGGTGGTGTCGTCTTTACTGTCAGGTAAAAACACAACAAACACACTAACGCATACATGAAGGAAACTAACTCAGTCTATCTGATAGTGAACAGAACTGTGGGAACCTTGATGCTGAGCAGAAACGTCAACAAATACTGCAAGTTTGTCTGGAGGAATTCAAGCCTGCTGAACTACAACAGGTTAGTGTGTTTATATGCAAAGTCACTGGGATTTAAAATTCACTAAGAAATGCTCCAAAGATGCACAAATCCAGGGGACAAATATCATTACTCCACCTTTTTGTATTGAATTTACCAATGACGGGTTTCTGATTCCAGGTGTGGAAGAGCAAACAAAAACTACAGAACTGAAACGTGTCTGGACGTCACAGTAAGCAGCCAGTCCAGTAACTCTGCCGTTTCCCTTCAGATGTTGTCAAACTAAATATCCAGGGCGTTTCCACCTTCCCCCTGCGTGAACAGATCCCAGAAGACCATCTGTCTGGATGCTACGTTTACCCAGAGGCCGACTCTCCTCGCCAGATCGTCATCAGACCAGAAGGAGCCGGACTTCCCGACACCGACTTCCTGATTTACATCCATGTACAGGCCACTGACAAATGTAGAGCAGAGGTAAACATCCAAGTTGGTCAAAGTTTGAGTTTGATTCTGTCTCAGAAATGTTCTTCTTTGTATGTTTTTGTTGTCTCTTCAAAAGAAGTTGACACCACTGTAAATCAGAACATTTATATTTTCCAACGCTGCAGAATAGATCAGATTACAGATTACAGTATCTCAACTGCAAAGGATAGCTTGGATGTAATATCTGGCAGGATTTTATATTTCCAGCTACACCCAGTCAAACTCTTATTATCAATAATATACTTATTTAACCAGATAAATAGACTATAAATACCCTCACCTGGTCTATATTTGTAGTGTGTGACCTGCTGAAGCTCTCTAGTCAAACGTTTGGTAAATTCAGTGTTTTCCTGCTCACTCAGCCTGGCGTCCTCGCCTACGCCGTCCACTGCCAGACGGACGCTGGGGGACGTCCTGTGGCCGGCGTGGTGGTCCTCTGCAGCGACAGGCTGAGCGGCGCTTCCTACAGCCACCAGGCTACAGTTCAGGTTTAAACACAATTATGTATAATTTCAGTTAATCTCCAGAAACGACGTGTCTGAGTCGGTAAAGCAGAGATCAGGTAACTGTGGTTGTGGTTTTCTGCTTCCCAGACTCTGATCCATGAGATGTTTCATACACTCGGCTTCTCCAAAGATCTCTTCAGCTCCTGGCAAGACTGTTCATCAGATCAAGGTTTTTAGAAAACATCTGTTTCTCTCCTTGTGTCTTTTATTTTCTTGGAGGCTTGAAAAGCACAATTTATTTTAAAGGGGCAGTATTATTTAAAGTTCACTCTTTTTAGCTTTACATCAAGTTATAAAGTTATTTTTCATCAAAAAACATGTTGGCTAGATTCTTTAACGCATGTTTGAGAAATCCTTTAATCTCCATGGCAACCATTCAGTTGTGTAAAACGCCTTCGAGGTGCAAGCGTCTCAGCTCCTTCAGACTAGCCAGCAGCAATTAGCAAACCTGGTGAAACTGCACACAAGCTGAGCTCATTATGCAAACAGTGCAATGCTGGTAAAAATGTAGCAAAAATATTAATAGCGGAGCAATGAGGTGATGGCTTCCTATAGGTGGCGTTTACGAGTGGAGGAGTTTCTTAAAGCGACAGAGGCCCAATTTCAAGGTGTTAAATTACAAAGTCACGTTTCTTTTAAGTCATACTTGATACACAAAGTATACAACATTTTTATAACAGCTGACGTTAACACAGTCACTTGATTGAGCAATAAAATGATTCTATGTGGCTGGAAAACTCATAATACTGCCTCTTTAAAACTAGCTGCTTCAATTTAATTTTAGATAAAATTAAATCCACTTCTGTTTCTTTTCTCATGTAGGAGCTTCATGTTCTCCTCGAAATAAAGTGATTCACTCAGACGGATCAGGACAGACGAGGATTTACACTCCAGCCATCGTCTCAGCCCTGCAGAGACACCTGATGTCCTCTGACCCCGAGCTGGGCGGGCCGCTGGAGAACCTGGTGCTGAGAAGGTCAAAGGTCGACAACTCATTTTAACACCTGCCTGACTTTAACCTTTGTTCCTCAGGACGAATCCGCGGGCAAAGTTTCCTCCCACTGGGAGTCCCGGGTCCTGCAGGGATCCATCATGGCGGCGGCGCTGGGAGACCCGACCACAGTCCGGATCGACCCAGTCACGTTAGCGGCGCTGCGGGACACGGGCTGGTACTCTGTGAACTTGAGCCGGGCTCAGAGTCTGGTCTGGGGAGACGGTAAGAATCGACATCCAGCATGAACAGACTAACCCTGCAGGCGGATTCAGGTTGAATTTTATTTTATCAGGTCAAGGAGCCAAATTTGGTTCTCTGTCCATCTGCAAGGACAATTCCTCAACCTTCTTCTGCTCCGGAAGGTAACGCTGTAGCTTAGCATCTGTTCTTAGCAGGAACATCAGTTCTCATCATGTATGTTTTTCCTGATTGCTCTTAGTGGAGTTGGATGTCACTTCCTTCACCTCCACAAAGGGAAATGTCAGACGGATCCGTACCTGGAAGGTTGTCGGGTCTATAAGCCGCTGGAGAATGGAGTAAGTTGTCATCTTTAGCAAAAAGGAAATCATTTTTTTATCTCCCTTCTGTTTACTTTTATTATATTTTCCTTTTTCCTTATGTCCACATATGTGTTTTTAAGTTGCTGAACTGTCACGGTGGGTCCTGTTACATCTGTTAAAGTTTTTTTGTTTTTGTTTTGTATCATTTTCCTCTTCTTCAGAGTGAATGCTGGAAGAAAGAAAACACAAGATGGTCTCCCGCAGAAAACTGGAGCGGAGAGATTTTTGGCTTTGACAGCCGCTGCTTCTTCTCCAGCCTCATCAGACGGGTGTGTGAGGGTTTCTGCTAAAAGATATTAAAGCCTTACAGGATGATGATGTCAGAGGAAGATCAAAATGCAATTCCCAGAAGGTTTTAGGTTTAAGCTTAATTAGATATTTTTATTATATCCTCTATTAGATCTTCATTCAAGCTATAGTCTATGAGATGGAAGATATGTAAAAAGAAGAGTGAAACTAAAATATAAAACAGACATGAGATCTGTATTCACACCCACAACAAATCTAATGGCATTTTGTTAATTGAAAAGTATCAGCTTGTCGTCAGTTTATGTTTTTGTGCATATAAAGGAATAAATCTGGTAGTATTTTAAATATTGTTCCAAATACACTGACTGTATTTTTTGTTTGACATCATTTCCTCTTCCTGTCTTTCATCTGTGCCAGGGAGGCGACGTTTGGACCAGCAGCTCTGCTGAGGGTCGCTGCTACAGACACAGATGTTCTGGACCCAACAGGTACCAGATCCAGGTGTCTGGCTCTGAATGGGTGGACTGCCCAGCAGGGGGCGCCGTTCAGGTAAGATGCCATGTTACCTGAACACGAGGGCTTCCGTAGATATTTCTAAAAAAGATTCTTTTGGAAAATAAATGAATCAACAATAAAACAAACATCATCTCTTCAAATAAAGACAGTTTTGTTTGTCTCTACAGAGTTAAACTTATACATTAGCATTTTATGAAATTTTATTTGCAATTTAAAATTTGTGCAAGCATTGTACATGTGCGATCAAATAGTTTAACACTGACAGGTGTGTTTTACAAACGTAGGTGCATCAATTTTTCCTCTTTTTTGTTTGAAATATAACATTTAATGTTTTTTTTGTTTTTAACATTTGTGAACAGAGTAGCCAGATTTATGTTAATGTTATTAGCTGAAATGTCTTATCAGTCCAAAACCAGCCTGCTGAAAGACAGACAGATGTGCTTAGAAAACATTGTCTTATTTTACCAATAAAATCTAAAAAAAAACAAAACAAAGAACAAAACATGCAAATGCCATTTTTGTTCTGAGATAAACTCACATGCAGTAAAATTCTGCTTTACCTCGGATGATAACAATGTTTTTGTCGAAGCCTGAAGATGAGAGGTTTTATTTTCAGTAAAAAGCTTTAAGACTCAGTTCGGGTCTTGGTGGTTCTGTTAGATGCTTTGCCTCACTGCAGAGCTTTGCTCTGTACCGGCATCAACTGGGGGTGAGTGATATTCATATAAATGCCATACATGTGCAAATAAAACTTTCATAATGTATTAAATGTTTTTATTAGTCTTTAGTTCATTATGGAAACATAAGAAATGTGTGAGACTTTTAACTATAACTCCACATATAAACATAAACAGGATTATGTTCCTCTCAGGTTAAAGGATACAGAGGCGAAGTGTTTTGTCCTGACAGACGGTTGTGTCTCTACCCTGATGTTTCTCCTCCTATAGACAGAAACTCATCCTCTGGTTTCACCACATGGTGAGTATGACTTCAACCAGAGACTGGTCTGCTCTGCAGCATGATGCTGCATCCACTAAATGAATATTTCTGGTTTCTGTTCAACAGCGACCCTGATGGGAAAATCGTTTCACCCCAGGATGTGACCTGGTCTCCTCTCAGGTCAACTTCACAGGCCATGTGGTTCTGCTCCAGTGCTGCTGTGTGCGTGTTGGTCGCTCTGCTGGTTTCATACTGGAAACGTAGGACCTGTATGTTCAGGAGCAGCTCTGTGGCTCCAGAGGACCACAGCCACCTGTAGAAAACCGACTTAAAAAAACAAAACAGAACCGTGACGCTGAAATCTGAGATGGTTTATAAAAATGACAGGATGATTTTAATAGGTTGTTTATTTCTCATTTCAGTGGCAGTTAGTGATAGTTCAATGAAAACACTGTGAACCTGACAGGGCAGCGATAAATGATAATATTTAAACAACATCTTGAGGAAAGAAAAGACTTATGTATATCTCTTTTTTTTTTTTTACAAAATAGCAATAACTCACAGATGAAGATGGAATCACTGTTGGTATCATCTGTCTTGATATATGTGTCTATCTTGGTTGTTCCTCTACAAAATGCTACTTTTTTCATAAGGTGCTAAATAAAAGAATCACAGAAGCATGACTGCAACATTCTCAGCAAAAAACTATTAATATGTATGTGAATTTGAGCCTTGAATGTTAGAAATGTGATTAAAAACAAAATCAACACAATGTATAACTAAATATATTTTACATGTAGCCAGAAAGAATTAGAAAGAATGTTAGTATCCTATCAAATAAGAAATCTCCCTTTAATGCTCAAAAAGTTTTCAACAATTCACTATGTAAACTTTCAAATGTGACTTACGTACTGTAAACGTTTTATAACTAAAGTTTTAAAGCTGGAATATTCACGAATGACGCAAACATTTTCTGTACATGAAATAATTCTTAAGATATCCTAAACTTCAGAACTCCTCCTCTATGTTTCTGGTGAAACTGTCCACCAGACAAACCGTCCTCCATCACTTCTTCCACACGGGGATGTGGCTCTGCCTCGGCGCCACGCCGCCGGGACAGATCCTGTACGGTGAGCTGCTCTGGCAGCACTCGCTCTTCGGTTTCAGGCAAACGAAGCAGAACGTCAAGCGACAGCGAGGACACGTCACGTTTTTACAGTACATCCGGTTGTGCTCCACCTTCATGCCGCAGACGGGACAGGCCCGGACCGAGGGGCAGCTGGTGACGCCCTCCACTTCGGGCAGGCTGATGTCCTTGCAGGTCTGCAGGAGCTGCAGGTCCCTGTTGATGCAGCCGTCGTTGCTGCAGCGATCCGACCGAGGCCCCGAGCCTTTCCACTCCTTCTGACACTGCCAGCAGAACTGGTAGGTCTTCTTCTGGTCAGCGGTGCAAATGACACACTGGACACACAGGTTGGACAGATCCTTCCTCTCCACGGTGGTTTTACATTTTGGACACTGATGCAAGGAGAAAGGTTCAGCCGCCAAGTTCCAGTGTTTTATTTAGTTTAAAAAAAAAATATGTGGATCATTTGACGACTCACCGACTGAACCTCGCAGTACTCTGAGACGGACAGGGAGGCCATCTTCTGCTCGAAATACTCCATTTCATCAACGCTCAGGTCAGCCAGTCTGCGCACCTCCTGGTACGACCACAGCTTGTTGCACAGCTGGGTTCCCTCCACCACCGCAGGACATCTGAATTTATGGTTACCCTTAAAGAAATAAAACACGGTTAATTCGGAACAAAAGGACAAAACTTTTATTAAAAACCAGACGCAGTAATATCCCTGATCGGAGGTGAAACACAGGTTTGGGGCTGACAATAATTTTGTTGCTTCTCAATCTTTATTTAACTGAACTCTGACTGTGACTGATTGACTTACAGCATCATTTTAGGTATTAAATATTACAAACTTGACCTGCAGGTGTGGGTGGAAATAAAACACATGAACTAAAAGCAACAAATTTAAAGACTAAAATGTTTTACTTGAAAAATGTATAGAAGAGGGAGTTAAGAGAAACTATCAAATATTTTTTAGTCTTTAGATGTTGAGTATCTGTAAACTGTGTATCTACTGCAGCTACTCAATAGTTTCTACATTCTCACAATGTTTTCAGACGTCTTTTAAACTTGTTCTTACTACAACAGCTGATGTAACTTTTCTCATTTATGTGAACTAAACTTTCGGTTCCAGATACCTGCAGGTCAACGCTTCTGTTTAAAATGAGAGGTTTCAGCAAAACAAAGTCAGATTTATGATGCTTATAACTGCTTTATATAACAGTGTACTATCAATTCAACCCATAAACCTAAATGTACTTTTCATTTTTATTTTTTGCTAATGCTTGTCCCTACAGGAGATGTTATAATTTGAGAACTGGACATCAAATCAAATTTTTAACCCAATAATCTGATTAAGATATTCAGAATTATATGACAGATATGGGGAGTGTATTTGTTTTTCAAACTTTCTAGCATATAACATGTGACTGTCTTGATCAAATCTTTCATTTGGCTTCTTTTGGTGGCCCAGTGCTCTTGAAGCCTGTAATCTAGTATCTTTGCCTTATGCGTTGGTTTGTTTCTGGTCAGACAGTCTAGATAGTTTTTAAAGTTTGCATGAAGAGTCTTTAACGTACCTCGTCCAGCTGGATGCGACACCACTGGGTCAGGGAATCAGGAGTGACCGCATGGCCGCAGGACATTTCAGCTCTGAGAGAATTAAAATCAGAAGCTGTGGAGATTAAAAAAAGTTGTACATCAGATATACAGTGGCTAATTTAAATAGAAAATGAGGCTAATTCAAATAACAGCAATGGAAAACAGGTAACTCTGTTGGGTTTGGGGCCGTGAGCTGCTGCTCAGTTTGCCTTGAGCTTGTTTTGGGAGCCATCTTGTTTTATTGCCGGGTCACAGAAAAAGAAAGACATTTCTTACACACTGGATCCAAGTCATCTCCCCTGTTCACGAACTTCAGAGTTTTGTCAAGTGGGTCGTATTTCTTCTCCGGTGAGTCCTGCTCCTGAATGCTCATGTTGATCCTAAGAGAAAAAAAAATCACACATAATTCATCCTGTTGCACATAATCAATAGAAAACAGACGGACTTAGAGCTCCAGAGAGATTTGTTACTTTAACAGTTGATTTGCACAAAATGAATTACTTCAAGGTTTTAAGACACCCCAGTAGTCATAATGTTATGACTGATTTGGTGTGAGATGGACAAGAGATACAAAGTCCCATAAACCCTCAGATGGAAAATTGGGAAACATCCATTTAAGGAGTCATCTTAGCAGCACTTCTCATGTTTAAAATGTGTTTATCTTTGTATTTAAGCCTCTGGATGTGTTTATAAAATGCAACACTTGTGTTTTCAATATCCATATGATAAAAGCGAAGGTCAGCAATGCCTGTGTTTTAACACGCACAAGACTTTATGTGTTTAAGACATGTTTAAAATGAACCAATGACTTTCAGAACACACACACAAAGCTGATATGATTTTAAACAGCTGGGAAAAGTGGCTTTGATAGTGAAACTGTGATCATTTACCATTAGAAATAAAAATAAAACTGTTTTTGGTATTTGTTTTAATTCTGAGTATATTCTAAAGGGGACAGTTTGACTCAAATAAACCGCACAAAATGCAAAAATAAAAGAGTCTTTTACGCTGGTTAGTTTTTACTAAACTTCCTGAGCTGATCAACTGTAAACAATAAAACAAACAATAAAGATGATTCACTCAGGGAAATACCTGCTCCTCCACACTGACAATGAATTATACAGAGCTTCCTAAACAGGCACTTAATCTGGGTTAATTTGGTGAAAAAAAAGTCTAACAGAAGTAAGTGGTTAAAGATTTGAAGAAATGAGAAAACACCCTTAAAAAGACTAAAATAAAGCTCTTATTTGTAGGCAGCTGCTAATAAGACACATATTTACATAGATTTGTTCAGTGATGCGCAGTTATAATGTAGGTTTATACGATGCTGTCCATACATTTAACATATTAACTAGAATGCGTTGGGTGTTTTCCTTACCTTGTGCCAGTTTGTAGTCCTAACAACTTCCACCTTTAACTCTGAAACCCGGAAGTAGATCAGCGACCCTGAAACGCGCAGCTCTGGAGGAGTATTTTACCCAGATATTCAGGTTTTCTGTGAAGTTTTTAAAAGTCTGTCCAGCAGCAGATGGTTCTGTTAGTTTCGGCTTACTTCTCCTCTTTCTTCCTGTTCGGACTGATAGCGAAAGTGAAAGACAGCAGCGGTACAACATTCAGTCTGCCCGCTCGGTGAGTATCCTCGGTTTTGTTACCTCCCTTCACTTTACGCACCGTTACAGTTTTATCACAGCTGTTATCGCAGCACTAAGGTGTAGTTTGCTGCATTCGCTTTGTGATAAAAGTGTTTTTATCGTTTTTCTGGTTTATATTTGTGCATAAAGTTAACTTGTTGAAATCACGGAGGAGAAGCTGCGTGGGTTTCAACAACACCCCCCAAACACAGCAGCTGCTTTCACTGACCCCCAGTCTGTGCTCACATTCATAACGGGTTAATTTATACTAAAAATATATCAAATATTTCACCGTCGTTGTAATATGAGGGTATAAATCGTGTTTTATGACGCTGTTGTTATCATTTAGGCGGGATAATTCATACGGTTCTTATCCTACTGGTCGACTGATCGTTATTTTTCAAAGGCCGATTTTTAAAAATCAGTTTATAAAAAACAATGATCTGAAAGTTAAAATTAGCATTTTTTTTTAGCACAGTCTTGTTTTTCATAACCTTCATTGTTTCCAAATATTTAAAAAAACAACTTCATGCACTTTTAAAAAAGTTAATTATAAAGTAAAACTTTTGGGCAGAGGTTGCTAGAGTGACACTGCTTTAATATATTTTTACTCAAGTAAAAATAAAAGGCCAAGTGATAAAAGACCATCATTCCTGTAATTTTCCTGTTACTCGCTACATTCTTAGTCTGATGAAGCTCAAATTGAAATGTTTGTCCATTTTCATTATTTTTGGACCTGGTAACCAGCTATGCAGTATGGAGTTGTAGCATCACGTTGCATGTTATTTTCCTTCAAGGGGAAAACCATGAGATTCTGTGCCATATCGTTTATTGGTTTTCTAAATGATTTTTCTTGATCTCTGAAACTGTTTTATACTAAAATCTGCTTTGCCTTTTTGTCTTGACAGGATGAATCACTGTATGTAAAAAATAAAACATTAAAATGCCACGATGTCCAAACCTCGATTCAAAATATGGAAGCATAAATCATTACACGGTAATGAAATTCAGAGAGAAACTCGAAAACTTGTCCATCTCAGGTGGGTGAGGCTCAGTAAACCATTCAGATTCAGTTTGTTTATAATATTGTGAAAGTGGTTTTGTTTCTGCTGCGTTTGTAGATCACCAGGGCCTGAGCAGTCCGGGGCTGACCTGCTATCTGAACAGCGTCCTGCAGGTCCTCTTCATGACCGAAGAGTTTAGGGAAGCAGTGAAAAGGTTTGGGACCTCAGTCTTATATTTTAAAAGAAATTAAATCAAAATCCTTCACAGGTTCTTATACTGATGATAATTATGTATTTAGTGTTAACATCAGGCCTTGTGTTCTTCAGATCCACACTGTTTAAAGGAAGCAGATTATGGCTGTTTTTATGATAAATGTCACTTATCATCACAGGGATGGGTTAGAAAAAATGAATGTATGAACCATATGATGTTTACAAAGTCATAAGCAAAAAGGTTAGGACTATTACATGGATGACAAGTGAAGAATAAACATGTCGATTCAAAGTGAGAATAGTTGAAACTTGCAGATTGTAACTTTAAGTGATAATATTCTTTCTTTGCTTCTCTCCTAATTGAAGAGATTGGAGTAAAAGTCCAACAGCAACCATTGATTTCCACCTGGGGGAGCTTTTCTATACTTTAGAGGGAGGCATGGCCAAAACACACAACATCACAAAAACATTGGGCATCAAAGACGGTAAGTTTGGACCAGCGGTGAACTCTCTGACGTCCTGAGAAACACTGAAACTTTTCTTTTCTCGCTCATTTGTGCTGTTAGTTTTTGAGCAACGTGACGCTGCTGAGTACTTTGAGAAGATCCTCTGTCGTACCAATCCAGACGCCGCTGAGGTAGAAAATATATAAATTTATATTTATTATCAAAAATGCAAGATGGTATTTACTTCATATATTAACAGTATTATATTGCAGAGGAATAATATAGACTGAAAACTAAATCGATTTGTCACAAATATCACATATAAATTTCTGAAATATTTTGATAATTCCTTGATTAAATATTAAATTAAATATTTCTTTTCAGTTTTGTGTTAAAATAAATTCAGAAATATACACAAAGTTTCTGTGTCTTGCTGTATTAAAGAAACGTGTTGACTTTTTTTTTTAAAGCAACATCCCTCTTTAAATGTTGTAAATATTATTTACTTTTTTGTGATTTAAAAATATGAAAGCATGATCATTTATTTACAACAAACAATGAAAAGGCTGCAGTTGCCATGTTGCATGGATACTCTCGCCTTTAGGCTGATACTTAATAGGATCCCATTTTGATTTTATTTTATTAATCATCCTATTATTTTTACTGAATCTGTTTTAACTGTAAATTATTTTTATGGACTTTGTGAGATTTTGCTTTCATCTTCTTATTTTTCTTATTAACATAAAAAGTGGCAGATTTTTAGCATTCGATAGTTTTGTATCTTGAAGTAGAATCCATTTTTACTGTTTTTTGTTTAATTTTTAAAGTGTCACTAAAACAACAGTAACTTCTTTCTCCTGTTTAGATATTCAAAGGTGAGCTGAATCATAAAACCACCTGTTTAAACTGCAAGAAGACAAACAATTCGAAAAACTTCTTCTGGGTCCTACCGCTGTCAATGGGAGACTCAACGTCTAGAAGCTACAGCGTGGTACTATTTTATTTTTTATTACAGTTCATGTTTAACTCACATTATTCTGGAGCAACAATAATCTGCAGGATTAACCAGTCTTCTCTGTTTCCAGCTGAAAGGTTGGAGGAGTTTCTTTAAGGCACAAAGAGTCTGTAAGGACAACCAGATGTTCTGCAGTCACTGCAACCAAAAGCACGACGCCGACGCTGTGAGTCAGGTTTTGTTTTTCAATGTTTTCATCGCAAACGGCAGCTGCCTCCTCTACATGCAGCTGTTTTGATCGTACAACCCAGGAGTACGAGATGACGCACTGTCCAGATGTTCTGACGCTGCTGCTGAAGAGGTTCTCCTTCGACTACCAGCAGAACCGTTACGTCAAGCTGAACTGCAGAGTTGATGTGGCCCAGACTTTAGAAATCAAGGTGTTTACCAATATATTCCCACATATGAGATCAGTTTTAGCTTCTTTTTATTTTAACTTGATGTGTTTCTACTCTTCAGAACTGCAGGTACGACCTCTACGCTGTGGTTCATCACTTCGGTGATCTGATGGGAGGCCATTACACTGCAGACATCAAGTCCTTTGAAACTGGAAACTGGTACTGCTTCAATGACAACACCGTTAAATGTGTAAGTCTGTTTTTTTGTTCATAAATAGTTGAATTTTTCACAACGTGAAGGTTAAATAACTTGTTTAAAATCTTGCAGATCAATGAAGTGTATGTTAAATCTGGACAAAACCAAATAAGGTAAAATAACTTTAACACAACAATGATGTGATATTTTCTGTGAAAATCTGTCCTTGTTCTGATTTCTGTTTTTGTTTTTCTTTTACTTCGATCCATTGAAACAGATCATCGACAGCTTATCTCCTGATGTACAAAATGAGTAAGTTTGCAATTATTTCACCCCCAATACTCCTTAAGGTTATAGATTTTCCTTTTATGACTCTTGAAAATGTGAAGTCATTGCACTGCAGCAATGATGAATACCATTTTATCATCATGTTCTAGATCTGGTGGTCAGAATTGGATGATTGCTTTTATATTTATTAAAGGTCTCAATAAAATTCCTGCTATGAGGAACTTCCTTTTAAAATCAAAACTAAAAAAAGTTTTATAAACCCAAGTGGGCATAACCTGTTTGTCCCGGAGTCGGGATTATTGGGCATGATTTGAATCTCTTTTATATTAAATCTCAATAGTATTGATGATATTGAAAACATGCTGTTTGAAAAATCAATGGGAGGACTCCCCCTTCTGGCCACTCTAAAGAATGCAGGCTCTTATGGCATAAACTTAATCTAAACTCGCTGGTATGAGAACAACTAGGCTGCTGCACATATGTAGATGGATAACGGAGCATTTTGAGGTGTTTCACTTCTCTTTGTCTCTATTGTTTATATAGACCATATGCAGAAACTACAGCATATGATAAGATTGTGTTACCTAAACAAAAGAATCTTTTCATTTCTTATCAAACGCTACTTCCATTTTTGTTTTAATCCTACCAAAAGCTCGTTTTTTTGTTGGAATAAGACGGCCTCTGCTGTTTATTTTTATTAACATCTGTATCTGTTTCTGTTCACAGTGAGTGGACGGCCCGAGGAGACTGATGGGAGCGCTATGGGAGATTGTTTTCTTCTGTCACCTGAAATGGGAGACAGATGTAATGAGGCAAAACCAAGAGACGATCTTGTTTTTGAAGATCTCCTGAAAACTGAAAGCCATATAGAAGACATGTGGCATTTGAACGGTGATATGACCAGAGATGTTGAGTTCAAGAAGAAACATTCAAACTCTTCCAGAGGAAGGAATGAACAATTGAACCAAAGAGCAACACAAAGGAAACCAGAGGGATTCATGTGGCTACCAGCAGACACTGAAGCAAAGGATTCAAATGTGCAAATGTGTTATAATAACACAGATAAATTCTCAGACCGGATGTTTCAAAGCTCCAGCTCTCCTATTAGAGATAAAGGAGTAAATGAGTCCAGGGACAAACTGGGTAACTATAAGACAAACAAAGATCTTTATTATCACAGCCCTACAAAAGGAAGAGTCGAGTCTGGAGGAACCACAGATGTGTTTTGTTACGGGGAGGATCCAGCTGTGGCGTCAACACAAAGAAATGGCCTGACATTTACTAGAAAGACTTGTAGCAATGGTGTTAACGCGTCAGATTTATCACATATAGGGGCCTCACAGTCTCTCAGAACAGAAACTGGATCCAGTGGTTTGCAACATTTTAGGACAACATCAAAAAGCTATCAGGGAAAAGAGAGAACTGGTACGACAGACGGCAGCTTGAGACCTAAGATCCTGGAAAGGGAAAAACGTTACAGCCCAGGCAAGAGGAATCAAACAATAAAACAACACTGGAAATGAAAGAACACATGTTTATTTTAAAGTAAGGTTTGAAACATTTCATTTAGTGTTGTCAGTTTCTGAGGGCAGTTTGTCTCTTAGATTTACTGTTTGAATTATTAACTATTTTCTCTGAAGTTGATATTCACTCAGGAGGTGATTGAGCTATTAAAACAGAAATCGGCATTAAACTATTAATTATTTGTTCTAGTTAATGTCTTGTATTTCACTGATGTTTCTTTGCCACATTATGAGTGTCAAAAGGACACATTTCTTTCTCTGTTTTCTTGTTACTTACGTCTGAACCACATGTCTTATCGGCCGTAGCTTTTCTATACTCTGCATAGAACATGCTTTCCCTCGGATCCCACACTTTAAACACTCCTACCTGCTACAACTTGCACACTGAGAAGAAGAAAGTAAAGTAAATGAACGTGTAGGTCTTGAACCACACCTTGTCAATGCAGACGACACGTTCTGTCACATAAACACCAACGGTTACGGGACAAATGTCCCGCACATCTTCACTTTCAATTGAGATCACTTCTTAGGTTTCAAGACAAGTTCCCAGGTAAAAACATCACAAGTCCTTCAGGTGTTGATTTGCGAATGAAGACCCAATTTAAAGTTATGCTTGTTGTAGGATTAGAGGAGAGAACTAAAGGTGTTTAGATAAAGTTTTTCTGGTTGTATGTAGATAAATTGTCTTTTCTAATCAAGAGACATGAAAACACCTTATATTTCAATGAACCGCTAACTCATGATAAAACCAAACGTGATTTTTCTCACTTCTCTTTGGTCAATGCCCTATAAAATAAATCGTTGAATAAACTTGAGGTTAAGACATCAGGACTATGAAATGCTACAGACCTGTAGCGTTTCTTTAATGTTTATGGATTAGAGCTAACTGAAAAACAGGAAGACATGCTACTAGACAATAATGAGAATATAAAACATCTCTTAAATTAATACTGCAAATATCTACCATACACTATTTTGATATGTTAATAAAAATCACTACCTGCTGCTAATCGGGTATCTTTTAAAGTTATTCAGTTTAAAAATGTCAGTATTTTTAACATAGAAAAAAACATGCTGTATTTTCTTCATAGCACATTGTTACAACCCGTCTGTGGGCAACCAGATTGCAACATGAAAGATCCAACCTCATCAGACCTCAAGCAGCCACAAGAGACAATCTTTTATATTGTATGCAATGATTTATTGTAAAACAAATGTAAAATGACAGAAACTGAATATGAAAAGAAACAGCAGTTCAACCCTGCAAAGCTCCATATAACAGAACAAGCAGAAATCATGTTGCGATGAGAGGAGGAGGGACGAAGAGTTGCCTTGGCTTCCTTCACATGAGACGCTGTCCACAGGTCACCAATCCATCTTCTACAGTCATTGACATCCTTGAATCAACAGCGGATGCCTGCACAGTCAAATTTACATATTAGCCTCACCTTTGCCCTCCCCTAATAATGTGTGTTATGACACCAGTCATAACACACGTTCAGTTTTAACCAACTCCTTGCACTATTTGCTTTGTACGGAGGGTCTGTGCTCTCGGCTGTTGATAAACGATTGCTTCCTGGAGACGTGGGCTGTGTTGAGGTTTTAAATTTTACCCAACTGCTAAAAACTGACAGCGACGTATGGAATGAGCCAGTTCAATGCTATGAAGCTTACCTGAAACAGCGTGCGCTGTGAACAGCCATCCTCCATTGAGGAGAGAGAAGTACTGAGCTGAATGAGGCGGCTGTTAATGTTACTTCAATATCTGGAAGTGTGGCCAACATGGACTCAACGGCTTTGCTCACTTCCTCTGCTGCCTTTGCTAAAACTACCAACAGGCTACAATCTAAAATGGTGCAGAAAATCAGTGTTATTCTTCACAACATCTCCTTCTGTTGGCCTGATTGAAATTCTACCAGGGGAATCAAAGTAAATGGGAGAAATTAAAGACTCTCTGTGAAGTGAGGTTTTAACCTGAACAGTACAAGAAGGCGATGGGCCAGGCTAGTTCAGTTTTGTTTTACTGCTAAACTATTTTCTTGTCTTCTGCTTAGATTGCAGTTTATCAGTCAGAGTACTTGTAATACTTGTAGTATCTGTTAATACTTCTCAGTTTAAGCTGGTAAACACTCGTTGTTAAAACTAATTAATTCTCTCAGATTTTCCATGAGTTTGAGTCTGATTATAGAGCAGGGCCAAGAACCTGTTAATTAAGTCTGATTGGTCCTGAGATGGTCAGAGAGCAGTAACCGGAGTCTTCGCATAACGACGACCTTTAGAGTTTGAGATGTGACAGCATGACTTTCACTGTTTAACATTTCGTACCTGCTACAACGTGCATTCTGACTTAAGAAAGGAAATAAACACATAGGTCCTGAATAACAACCTGTCAATGCAGGAGACAAGTTCAGACATGGCCACACATATTTCCATTTAAAAATGCACTAACAGGAGAAATGTATTGCACGCCTCGGGTTTCAGGTGTGTGTTTGTGTTATTTGAAAGTACTGATGAGGAGGGGCTGTGTGTGCCAGTCACTCGCATCCATCTCCACCTATTTGTCTATTCATAAAGCTACTTTTAATAAGTTTAAGTCTGTCATTGTCCCCCTTTACTTTGAATCTTATTCAAAATGTTTAGACTTCATTCTTTAAAACTGTCATGCTTTGAAATAAGAAATAATCTCAACTATTCTTATAAATCTGCAGGCTGGAAACTTCCTCTTTTTTTCAGGAAACCAGCTCTTCCTGTTTCATGTCTCTCTCTGTCTGACTATGATTTCTTATGGTTAGATAGAAAAAAAGAAGTAGAATTAAAGCAAAGTTTGCAGAAACAACACACACGCAACCAGATTGATTTTATTGAAGTTTGAGTCTACTGTTGGGTCTAGATGTCACTTGTGTGATTAATTTTAAAGGTAACTTTATTTATTGTTACTGTTAAACTAAAATCTCCAGCATGGGGAAGTGGGATGATCTCAGGTTTCCTTGACAAGTCTTAAAAATGTTGTGGAAATTGTAAACTCATAGCTTCTAATATAAAAAATATATGTATGTTACATTAATAAAAAAGTGATTCACGATACAAAAAACAACTAATCTGTTAGGTTAACTCTCTCTAAATTGTCCTTAGGTCTGAATGTGTGTATAATTGTTTTTCTGCTGTGTCTTTGTTACCCTGCGATGGACTGATGATCTCCAGCAATTGATAAGCCAATAATGTCTGGAGATTATGTATTTATTTACATTAAGATGCCATTCTTATTGCTTTCTTCCCGTATAAAAAATTTAAAGTGGCTATAAGATCCTGAATGTTCACGAATGCGAGTTTAAACAATGAAACTAAGGCACAGGTTTGGAGGGAACAGTAAAACAACTTGTGGACAGTATTTTATTTGGGTACCAAGTTATTTTTATTATATAAAACTAGTGAATTATAATCCAGAAATTAGTCAATCTGTGCAACAAAGTTATATGCATCCAATTTACAACCCTGTGGAGGTGGCTTGTGTCAGCTTCTTGCTAAAATGCAGCCTCAGTACAGACAACAATGATAGAGCAACTTGCAGATATGTCTCAAACAGAGTGAGTTCTTATCAAACTTATCATTTTAACCATGAGAAATATGTAGGTTCATTTGTTCACAGATATTCTCCAAAGCATCCAGGAAACACATTACAGTGAGCAAAAGAAGAGAAGCATCTCTGGGATTAAACGGGAAATGTTTGTAGGGAAAACTGAGAAAGTACCGCCCCTTCTGAATATAAACCCAGCCACACCGGCAGAGAAGGAACACACACATATCACCAGATAAATCACACTGTCTGCAGCTACTTCTGTTCAATTTCACTAAACTGCAGACGAGAAACATAAAAATGGCTGTTGGGGTTGTTGTTATAAATCATGAAGAGGAGATGTTTGTCGACTTGTGTGACACCGAGGAGCAGATGGGAAGTATGACTTTGAAGGAGCTCAAGGAGAAGATAGAAGACAAGATTCAACAAAAATATCCTGGTAAGCTAATTTACTTTTTGTTGTGTTTTGTTGTGTTAATGAGTAAATGTAGAATCAAGTTAGTCCAGTGCTAATTGAGTTGCAGAAGAAAACTGACTTCTCTTTATTGATTTTTGTCTAATACATTAGTACGTCGTTCAGACTGGCTTGGAAAAAAAATTATATCAAAAAATACTCTGGAGATTCCTGATGTTAAACATATGACCTTTGTCAAAATACACCAAGGTCATCCCATTACTCCTATACTGTAGGTTCCAGTGTAGCAGTATTAGTAACACATGAAGTTACCTTTAAAATTAATCATACAAATCATCTACTGTTGGTTATTCTAGAACCGACAGTAGAATAAAACTTCAATAATGTTGTGCTTATATGATTTGTCTTAGGCAAACTTTGCTTTACTCCGTTTCTTTCGTATTTAATCATAAGAAGTCATAGCCAGACAGAGAGAGTGCTGCAAAGCCGTGAAAGAGGAATCACAGGCTTCCTTGAAAAAAGTGGGGTGTGCACAGCAACGCTCTCAAATAAAAAAAGTCCTCTTTAATGAAAATGGGATACAAAGAGATAAAGATTGTAAAAAATAGTTGATTATTCAAATTTAGCTTACTAAGACAAAAACCTCAATACTTTTACCACACTTTGTGTCCTTGCTCTATTTATTTTTTCTGTTTACGCGCACTGAGTCATATTTAAGATGTGCTGAGTGCAGGGGCACCGCCAGGAATCTTGGGCCCCATGACAAAAAATTAGATTGGGCCCCCCCAGCCAGCTGCTGTTACAATATTTTTTGTAATTTTTTAGTCTAACTGACCCATAAAAAGCGTCGCAATTTTAAAGGCTTGCAACTGCTTTGCTTTCCTTAGTTCAATACTGATAACTAGCACAATATTTAGTGCTCATGAATTTTACATCCAACAGTCCACATACAGTGTGCAAGAAGGTTGCTTACGTTTTTTCTATTAGTTTTAGCTTACTGAAATGTCTCTTCCCATGAGCAACAGTCAAAAGCAACGTGCAAAATACACATAAAGTAATTTAAAAAATGCTATGTAGTTGCATTTTATTCAAGCTGCAGTATATAACTTTAATAGAAAATATGTTTTCTCCATATTTGTTAAAGCTGTCACCATGTTGTGACAGTTTGTTATGAGACAGATAATCTGTGAAAAGATCAATCTCCTCCCTGAGCTGCTATTATTGGCTAAAGTGATGTAACATTCTGACCAAAACAACCAATCAGAACCAGGAGGAGGGTCTTAGTGCTGTCAATCAACCTCATTCACTCACTGCTAAATGTGCTAATGGTGTTAACTGTATCTCTATTCCAACTGAGTTTGTGTCTTACACTGCATCATTGGGCATTAAATATTTTTATGTACAACTAATGATCTCCTTACTTTTTAAGGTTGAATGAATAAATGAATAGAAACAAGGTTTGGTCTCAGCTGGAATAAAGACCTCTGGGTTGCACAGACAAAAAAACAACATTTCCATGTTAAAATCAGATGTGATTGAAGTTCTCTCCACCCGATGTCACTTTAACAACAAATGCTCTAAAACTTTCAGAAGATATACCCGAACTGTTTCCATCCTGTGGAGTTTATTTATTTTTTGCTTAGGTAAGAGAGTTTACTCTCTTACTTAAGACAGTAAAATGTTAGTTTTCCTAACAGTAAGTTAGTTTTCTTGTTAGGACTTGTTAGGAAAACTTGTTAGGAAAATCTAACAAGTTTGATTTTTGACTATTTAAGCTATAATGTATTCTGACTTGTTTTACTGCTCATGTAACATTTACTCTTTGTTATTCTTTGTAGATCATGGAGTAGGTATTCACGAACTACACTTTAAAGAAAAATTGCTGGAAGACGACTCCGCTCTGCTGTCTGACCTTGGAATACAGCACATGTCTACCGTTACTGTATTAATTTGGCTTTCACAGACCCAAATGGGCAGACTACCTTTCTGTCCGATACGTTTATTTGAGGAAAAAGATGATGACAAAAAACGCAACAGTTTAGAATTAAAAATCGATTTTGAGCAACAGTTTGAAATTTCCAACCAACAACCAGGCAACTAAAGAAGCGTCCATCATATCATCTGGACCTCATATTTTCACCAACAGATCTAAAGAAGCCACATCATTTCAATATCATCCACTCTGGACAGCTGCAAATAATTTTTTTCCCTACATTGTGAAACCCTTCATGAACACTGAACGCAAAATGATTATTATATATGTTTAAGCATGTTGCCATATAACTATTTGCCTATTATGTCTACAGAAAGTTACCCAGCTTTCCATGTATTTTTTAAATGTATGGAGCTGCAGCTAATGTTTTTGCTCCCTTTCGTGCTTGGACAGTGTAGATTTTCAGTTGTTTTAACCTTTAGATCTTGACCTTTCGAACGCAAGGACACTTTTTTTTCAGCTCGCTTCCAGGTGGCTTCAGTGGGTCTGCCATTTCAATTAAAAAAAAGCATCTTTCTTAAAATGGTACCTTGTTTTTCAAGACAGAAAATATGCTTGTGACCTACCAAGCTGTTGAAGGTTAATCAGCTTATTTTCTTTTAAGAATTCAGAGTTCAGAGGTCATCACAAGGTTCAATAATAAATATTCATCGCGTTGAAACCCTTGAAACTGTTTTTATTCAGCAAAAAGATTGCAGACTTGGGATAACTTGACCGTGAACCACAACATTTAGCAGACAGTTTGTAATTAAGTGTTGAAAAAACTCGAAATCATCCTATTATTTCCATTCCTTAGACTCTAGCTTAGCAGTGAAGGAGTGGAGATTAAAGTAGTAAGGCCTGCATGCTATTTACATTTACTTCAGCAGCAACAAGATAAACAACTATGTCACATTTAAAAGAAACCAGTGTCCTATTTAAAGCATAATTTGTAGAACCAAATTGGTCCTTGAGTAGGCTTTTAGAAATCAGCCGTTAAAATTAATAATACATAGAAACATCTAGAACTAGCATTAGAATAAAACTTGAGTTCATGCTTAAACGTTTTGTCTTATGCAAGCCTTACTTTGTTCCTTTTTCTTTTTGCATCTGGTCATAAGACGTTACGTTCATGAGGTAATCGAACAGAAGAAAACAGCCAGATGTTGCAAGAATGTGCAGGTACAAACATGAAAGAGGAACTACAGGGAGTCAGAAAGAAGACATGAGTTAATTCTCCAAACAGCAGGTATATAAAGATTGTTAAGCCTTCTTTATTTCCACGTATGAAGTAATTTAAGGATAAAGTATAAACACTCTGAGTAGTTGAGTAAGGCCCCATGTAAAAGATATGTATTAACATTTTCTCTTGCAAAAATCAACAACTATGAATTTGATTACAAATATCTAGAACAATAGATGATTCCTGTTTTCTTTCCAGAAGAACACCAGCATTAAATCAAACCATGATTATGATAAATCTAATGCTACAATCGTCATAAGTTTATAAATGAGTATTAAATATGAGAAGCTAATGATTAGTCAAAGAAAGAGGTTGTAGTTAAATGAGTTGTGATTTTGGCAATGATCTTAAACAACATAAAATGTGTACCAATGTAACAGAATGATAAAATAATCGCATGCCGTTGAGACATCAAGTGTTGGAACAGACTGGATCAGAACCGAGGTGAGAAAACGAACTTTAGGGAACCTCCTGAGCAAGAACCGACTGCAGGACACAGAGGAAGACGTCTGCCTCTTGCCCAAGGCTTCAAGACCTTTTCCAGAAGATCTGATCAGCCTGGGGTGTGCGAGCCACTTCCCTTTCCCAAAGCCTCCACCTGGAATCCTTCAGTTTCGGTATAAACATAGCCGTAAATCCCGGGGGGCGGGAAGGGGGTTCAGCCCCCCCCCCAATCTTGGAAAAGTCTACAATTGTCCCCCAAAGAAATCGTGAAAGAAACCCTTATATTTAAACAATATCAATATAAAAAAATGCAATAGAAACAAAGAACTTAGTAAATCTGCCATTCATCTAAGAAAAAAGAAAAAGAATTAATGTTTAGGTCCCCGCCCACTATTGTTAGAACAATGGTTCAGTCCAAAGTGTAGGAGGAGCAACAGCAGAACCGCTGAAGTGAGGAGCTACCTGTTGCTGTGGCTCTGCAGCACAAACACAAAACCCTCCAGTAAGTAAATACTTAAAGTAAAAGACATGTAAACATTTTATTTACTTTCACTGCTCAATAGGAAGAAACACATTGACAATAAAAATCAGTCCACAGTTTGTTATTTAATTACTTTGACTGAATCATGATAAACTGCCACCTTATGCCTGGGAAATCTAAACTAGCTAAACTGGCTACATTGCTTTCATAGACTGAGCTCCTTTTTCTGTCGAAGGTAGCCAGTATTTCGATTATATTTAGCTCTCTAACTCTTCTTAATGAGAAGAGTTTGAAACTGGAGGAAGCGGCTGAGCGTTAGCACTAGCCGACAGCTCTGTATGGGAGCCGAGAGCAGAGGGGCTGTTGCAGCTGGAAATTAAACAAAAATAAAGTATGCCTTTATTTCTGACCACCATGGAGCCTTACCATTTAAAACCACAAAATAAAATCTGAATATTTTCCAGAAAACTCTGGTGCTGACCCTTAAATTTAAATTATGATACTTCCCAGATATTCAGTTTCTACATATTTACAGGTTCTCAGCCATCCAAAGACAAGAACTCCCCTTTACCCCCCCAAAATAATAATAATAAAAAATGTTTAAAGCATCTTAAGTTGTCATTTAAATAACACATGACGTATATTGAGAACCACTGCAATAAATCAATATTTATGAGGAATTTTATTAAGTGGAGTTACTTATTAAAACTTATTTAGAGCCTTAAGTTTTTGTAAAGGTGTAGCAGAGATTAGCTCTGTGACGCTGAACCAAACTCATATCTAAACATTTGAATCTTAGTTTGACGTCTCAACAGGTTGTTTACTGAGAAAAACACTTTTGTTATTCATTACCTACTAGTCATTTTTGATGGTGCAGCTTGAACACACACGCAAAAAAATTTAAACCACATTTTACTGTAACTTTGCCGATCTCCCCCAAAAGTGCTCTTAAAAAATTTCCCTGTTTATGTTCCCCCCCAATAATGAGATGGGATTTACGCCCTTGTGTATAAGGAAAAGACAAGTTAGGTTAAAATTATTTATTTGTGTTACTTTCTTACTTCTGCTGCTGAATTAAGCTGTATCGGACCCTTGCAAAAGCAATGCTAATTAAAAAGCATATAACATTTTTGAAGACTTGTGGACATTCAATTATTGTCTCACTGTAATCAGTACAGTCTTAGTGCAAGGTTGCTTTAGCCTAAGGCTATTTAAACAGCACAGGTTACTATAACACACCTGTGTGTTTAATGAGTGTGATTTGTGAAACTTGGCTAACTGCATGGCTGCTCAGCAGGGAGCTGGAGGAGTCAGACTCCATTAGGACCCATTCTAGTTTCCCCAATAACAAGCTAAATAGATTCTCTATGAATTTTGAGGTGGCTTCACAAGTAATTATACTGATAGGATTTAATTTACTTGGCATTTACTGAGGGTAACACATTCTAGTTAAAAAATGATATAAATAAAATAGACTAAAAGAACTGAAAGTTGTTCATTTACCATTGTTTTTTCCTGCCTTCATCTCCTTCGTCCATTTAAAAACTTTGTATTAATACTTTAAGTCAGTGTTTCAGGCTTTCATAAAGTTAACGGTGACATTGCATGGCATTTGATACTAATGTAATCTGTTTAGTTTCCTTGTGACTTGATCAGACACCAGCAGGGGCTTGAAGAATACTAGACATTTGATTTTTAGATGCACAATAAATAAGTATTTAAAAGACAAAAAAGTATATAGCTTTATTGCATTCATCATCTGCCTTCCTAGTATTTACTTTAAAAATAACAAGGAAATATTGAAACCTTTTAAAACAATAAAAAAACATGTCATTCTAGGTTCTGAACATCACTTCACTCATGAGATTTAAGCAACACAGTTTTGATTTTACCCAGTAGTGTGTTATATTACTCTCTAATTAATGCATGCTAAGACAATGATAAAATAAAGGCGACTTGAATTAAGCTTTGGTGAGTATTCATAGTTGGAAGGTTTTATAAAACAAAACAAAACAAAACAGTGTAATTGCAAAATCTATTTTTCTAACAATTTGAAGTTAGAAACAATGTTGATGTTTTAGTGATTTTTATTTTACTTGTACAGATGGCTCGCATCATTATACATTTTCCCTCCAAATGCCTGTTTTCTGCTCTGATCACACTGTAGCATCCAGTCAATGTCGAGCAGACTGGAACTGGTGGTAATATGAACACCGAACTCGTCGTCACTTTTACATGCATACTTTGTCTTACAGTACGTGGCGTAGCATCGATGTGCGCATTACCACAAGGTAGGACAGATTTACAGGTAGCACAGATAAACAGAACACCTGTTTAGTGCTTAATGCAGCAAATAGAACGGCTGCTCACACCGTCTTTTATCCAACTCCTTTTTTTTTTGCTTTGACTCTGCTCTTAATCTCAAACTTCAAATATAACAACATTTGTAGTATTGACAAATTTTCTGTTCAGAAATATCTTACATGTCTAAATGAGGATGGGGAGGGATGTGGTTCCAGTTCATACAGGCGTTTTGATGCGTGGAAAGATTC